>NC_084625.1:11298322-11385822 GCF_033978795.1 Nerophis ophidion
GAAGTTGCGTTAATGGTAAGAAGTTATTTATTTATTATTGGTTAGTGTGGAGCTTGCCCTCCTGGGGGTTCTTCAGACCACCAAGCACCGACATGAGAGCCTGTTTCAGGGTTACATTATTGTTTTATTTTTCAATAAGTCCCTTAGTTGCTTTCCAGCAATTGTATTATTCTCTTTCGTTTTCGCTCGCGCTCTGGCTCCAGCCCCAACCCCTACTCTCCTCCTGGCTGCTGCTTATAACAGAGTGACAGGTGATTAGATAACAAGGCCCAGGTGGGCCGTCTACACACCTGTCGCGGATTTAGAGGCCGGTCCTGGCACACCCCAGTTCACTGCAGGCCCACAGGCCACGCCCCCTCCACAGGTAGCTTCAGAATGACAATGTTATTACAAAAAATAAGAGACCTATTATACTCTAGAAATGTTGGTCTTACTTAATAATGCAGACGTTTAGTTGTGTTCAGTGTTAAAAAAAAATATTATATGGCTCTTACGGAAATACATTTTAAAATATTTGGCTTAAAAAGGTTCATGACCCCTGTTCTAGAAGGACAACCATCTCAGCAGCAATCCCCCCCCCACGGGCCTGTATGGTAGAGTGACCAAACGGAAGCCATTTCATTTCTTAGTAAAAAACTTTGCCAAAACGCACCTGAAAGACTCTCAGACCATGAGAAACTGAATTATCTGGTCTGATGAGACAAAGATTGAAGTCTTTGGCGTGAAGGCCAGGCGTCATGTTTGGAGGAAACTAGGTAAATACCATTCCTACAATAAAACATGGTGGTGGCAGCATCATGCTTTAGCGATGGTTTCTGGGAAACTAGTCAAGATAGAGGCTTCACGGTGGCAGAGGGGTTAGTGCGTCTGCCTCACAATACGAAGTTCCTGCAGTCCTGGGTTCAAATCCAGGCTCGGGATCTTTCTGTGTGGAGTTTGCATGTTCTCCCCGTGACTGCGTGGGTTCCCTCCGGGTACTCCGGCTTCCTCCCACTTCCAAAGACATACACCTGGGGATAGGTTGATTGGCAACACTAAATTGGCCCTAGTGTTTGAATATGAGTGTGAATATTGTCTGTCTATCTGTGTTGGCCCTGCGATGAGGTGGTGACTTGTCCAGGGTGTACCCTGCCTTCCGCCCGATTGTAGCTGAGATAGGCGCCAGCGCCCCCCGCGACCCCAAAAGGGAATAAGCGGTAGGAAATGGATGGATGGATGGATAGTCAAGATAGAGGGAAATATGAATGTAGCAATGTACAGAGACATCCTGAATGAAAACCAACACTTCCATCCAACCTGATGGAGCTTGAGAGGTGCTGCAAAGAGGAAACTGACCAAAAATAGGTGCGCCAAACTTGTGGAATTTTAATCAAAAAGACTTGAGGCTGTAATTGCTGCCAAAGGTGCATCAACAAAGTACTGAACAAAGGCTGTGAATACTTATGTGCATGTGATTTTTAAAATTTTTTATTAAATTTGCAAAAATAAAAAATAAAAACTTTGACTTTCCAGCGGATATCGGCAGACCCGAGTTCAAGCTGGAGGTGAGCGGCGACAAAAGGAAGACGACACTTTTCGTGACGGACCCTCTGACGGCCTTGTTCAAAGACGACCAGCAGATGAACGTCAGGGACGTTTTCTCGGAGCAGCTCCAGTACAAAGTCACGTACCGCAGGAATAAGAGCACCGGCAAGGTACGGCACATTCGACAAGACGGCGATTCAGCCTGAAAGTGGAAAAACCGAGGCATCTTTGGCGCTGGTGCTTTCAGAAAGTCTACATCTCCAAGACCAACGTGATGGAAATACCCAACCTGGACCGAGGGGAGAGTTACTGTTTTACGGTTCAAGCCTTCATTCCCAGCCGAAGCATCGATAAACAGCTGGGAAAACCGAGCCGTACCCAGTGTTCCAACGACGACAATGAAAGCTTCTTTGATGGTAAGGCTCGCATTATTTCTAATATCCATAACTGATACGTGCATGATATTCAGCAACTGTAGTCCAGGGCAGCATTTTTCTGTGACCTTCATTTTAGTGTCTTTTGTTCCCAAAGCCACCGAGGAACGAAACATCTTCATACTATCCATAATTATTCATTACATTAACTATCGTGTAAACCAATCCAAACAATTATTGTAGGATTTGTTTGTCAATGAAGGCCATTCAATTAAAAAAAATCAAAACACAAACAACTTTGATCCTTTCATCAGCTACTAAATGTAGTACATCGCATAGTAATTAAAAAAACAAGATTTTAAACAAATGTGTGTATTTAGCACTTAGTGTAATTGGATTAATAGCAGAAGTATGGAATTGTTGAAAATCGAATATAATCTGGCCAATATCAGTTAATTAAAGAATTTTTAAACAAGACTTGTGACGCTGCTTACGATATTTGAAATAAAGCAAAATATACTGATCGTGTAAAACCTTGCTGTGATGAAAATACAGAACACAAAACATGTAAAACAACAGTAAAGACGTCCCAGTAATTGTAAGCAATACAACAGTAGTACACAAGTCAGTAATTGTAAGGAAGAGAACAACATGACACAAGTCCCAGTAATTGTAAGTAAGCCAACAGTAGTACACAAGTCAGTAATTGTAAGGAAGAGAACATGACACAAGTCCCAGTAATTGTAAGTAATCCAACAGTAGTACACAAGAAGAGTAATTGCAAGTAATCCAAAAATAGTACACAAGAAGAGTAAGTGTAAGCAATACAACAGTAATACACAAGTCAGTAATTCTAAGTAATAAAACAACAGAACACAAGTCCCAGTAATTGTAAGCAATACAACAGTAGTACACAAATCAGAGTAATTGTAAGTAATAGAACAGTAGTACACACGTCAGAGAAATTGTAAATAATACAAAAGTAGTACACAAGTCAGAGTAATTGCAAGTAATACAACAACAATAGTATTAAAGTCTGAGTAAAAGAAAGTAATAAAACAACAGTACACAAGTTTGAGTAATTGTCAGGAATACAACAACAGTACACAAGTCGGAGTAATAGTAATAAAACAACAGTACACCAGTTGTAGTAATAGTAATAAAACAACAGTACACAAGTCCCAGTAAATGTAGGTAATATAACAGTAGTACACGTCAGTAATTGTAAGTAAGAAAACAAGACAACATAAGTGCATGTAATTGTAAGTAATACAACAGTAGTACATAAAGTCTGAGTAATTGTAAGTAATACAAAAGTAGTACACAAGTCAGAGTAATTGTAAGTAATAAAACAACAACAGTATTCAAGTCTGAGTAATTGAAAGTAATAAAACAACAGTACACAAGTCCGCGTAATTGTCAGGAATACAACAATAGAACTAAAGTCTGAATAATTGTGAGTGATACAACAACAGTACAACAGTCGGAGTAATAGTTAGTAATAAAACAACAGTAAACCAGTTGCAGTAATAGTAATAAAACAACAGTACACAAGTCCCAGTAATTGTAAGTAACACAACAACAGTACACTAGCTGGAGTAATTGTAAGTAATACAATAGTGTATTGCGACACATGGTTTGTATTACACACACACACAAAGAAAAAAACTTGATATGAATATTTATTTGTCCACTTATCCGTGTTAAGAAGTATTTTCTTACTTTGTTATGTTTTCGTATTAACTGTCCAAATACTTTTTATCAATTATTTAGTGGCTCAGTAATTGAATTAGATCTTAATTCTTCATCTTTACAGGATTGAAAAATACCACAACTGTGTACTTTTGTGTCCTGTGCTAACACTAAAACTTTGTGTCTATTTTTCCCACAACAGTGTATTCAGTCGGTGTGATTGCAGGCGCCGTGCTGCTTATTTTGCTGCTCATCATCGCCATCGTCGTGTTAACCATCGTGTGCTACAGGCGCAGGAAGAAAAGTAAGGAAAGCGAGAAAGAAGGCGTTCCACTGCGGAGTGTGTAACTTTGACCATGTCTCTTTAGTCGCTTTTGGAATATGCGGTACAGCGAGAACAGATTTCCTTTCCTGACACAGGAAACAAAAGTCCAGTTTCTGTGAAACTGTTTTGGTTAATGGGATTTTACACAGTGTGGAAAATAATTCTGCACAACATTCATACTGCTCAAACACTCAATGAGAACTTTTCCATGTACACAATATTCATGTTTCCTTTAAATTTTGCCTCCACAAGTACTCCCATTTACTGTACATCACTCTGCACCGGCTGTAGGAGTCGTGGTGCCAGCTAGCGACCAATACTACCGTTTTATTGATATATATGATATATTGATATAGCGGGGGACGACTGTACATGACATTGGACTCGCGAGGACGAGCTGAGACGAGATTTAAACATTTGGAAATGTTTTAAAAGTTTGCATGTGTGATAATTATGATGTCCTTCTCGTGTTAGAACGTCTTTCCTCTGTTCAATCATGCTCTTCAAAGGCACAATGACACAATACTGTGGGACATGTGTGATCACACGACACTGTGGGACGTGTGTGATCACACGACACTGTGGGACGTGTGTGATCACACGACACTGTGGGACGTGTGTGATCACACGACACTGTGGGACGTGTGTGATCACACGACACTGTGGGACGCGTCTGCTCACACGACACTGTGGGACGCGTCTGATCACACGACACTGTGGGACGCGTCTGATCACACGACACTGTGGGACGCGTCTGATCACACGACACTGTGGGACGCGTCTGATCACACGACACTGTGGGACGCGTCTGATCACACGACACTGTGGGACGCGTCTGATCACACGACACTGTGGGACGCGTCTGATCACACGACACTGTGGGACGCGTGTGATCACACGACACTGTGGGACGCGTGTGATCACACGACACTGTGGGACGTGTGTGATCACACGACACTGTGGGACGTGTGTGATCACACGACACTGTGGGACGTGTCTGCTCACACGACACTGTGGGACGCGTCTGATCACACGACACTGTGGGACGCGTCTGATCACACGACACTGTGGGACGCGTCTGATCACACGACACTGTGGGACGCGTCTGATCACACGACACTGTGGGACGCGTCTGATCACACGACACTGTGGGACGCGTCTGATCACACGACACTGTGGGACGCGTCTGATCACACGACACTGTGGGACGCGTCTGATCACACGACACTGTGGGACGCGTCTGCTACTGCTCACACTGTGGGACAAAAAATATTAATTCACATTCGAATCACGATTCTTATTCATCCCGATTCTAAATTGATTATATTTTTAAATGTGTTTAAAAAAATATAAAAAATATATACATATATATAATTATATATATATATGTATACATATGTATGTGTATATATATATATATACACACATATACATATATATACATTTTTAGTAGGGGTGTCAAAAAAAGATTTTCGAATGAATCATTATCTTTAATCTATTAAACAAAAATTAAATTTTTTTTTTTTTTTTTAAATAAATATTTTTTAAACATTTTTTTCTCTTAAATCTTTCCTGTCCAGCTACTCGGGCAAATCATAAAGTTGATGAAGATGATCATATCTGCTGTACAAATTTACTACAAAAAATATTCTCTTGATGCCTTATTTGTATTTGACTTTATTAAATGTTTAGGTAGAATTTTACTAAACCAGTTTTCTTTTAGGTAATATAGAAATTTGTCACAGCAGTTTATCTATTTAATAAGAATATAGTTAATCATAGACTGGCACCCAATGTTAATAAAAAGTATTGATTTTGAATCGAGAATAGATTCTGAATTGATTTGTTATCCACAAGAATCGAATCGTGCGATGCCTAAAGATTCACAGCCCTAATTTTTAGAGCTTTTATAACCTGTTTTGAAAAAGTTTCATTACAATAATTATACCAAATAATACACTGCGAGAATCAGTTTGAATCGAGAATTGATTCTGAATCGAATAGTCACCGCAGGAGTTTTCATCGGATTAAGTAGTTGCCTTACTTAAGTGTCTTACTCTGGATAAATAAAGGTTAAATAAATCTGTCAATACATGTAGACCAGGAAGTACATGCTTACATACTACATTACCCAGAAGGCTTAGAGATGTAGGCAGGAACAAGAAGTAGGTCCGTCCTCCCACTAAATAGTTGATATTGTGTTATATGTTGTTGTTACTGCTTCATCAACGTAGGAAAAATAATGTTTTGATTAGACAGTTGGAGCGTGCGTTTCGGACCAATTTGATTGCCGAAAATGACACCGATTGACCAAAAATGTGTTTTATAGTCGCGGGCATCGGACTAAAGTTGCAAACCCGAGCATAATTAACAGGTATTGATTGACATGCGATTATTGCGCAAATTGCAAAACCTAGAGGGACTGAAATATGTGGCAGCCGTCCATTTTCATAATTTCTGGGCTATAAGAGCTGTTGCTATGGTAATGAGCAAGCACATCCAAAGTGCTGCTCTGTCACGTCTTGTAGCAGGTCTCGAGTCAACGAATGACGCAAGGTTTACTTGTGCGAATGTGAGCTTCCGATCCCGCCCACTTTCACATTACGTGCATCAGCAGTCACAAAGGTCTTTGAAGTCAGTGACAGCTGCTTGGAAATCCTCAGATATGCTTGCTGCGGAGACTGGAAAAGGGGGCGGGGCTTCCTACCCTTATTTCACATTTCACTTTGGCCAGCTCTCGTCATACCCCAAATATTTACAATACATTATTTCTTTGGCATGGGAGCCGTGATCATCTGCGACAATAACTATAAAAATAATAGAGCTACAGCCCTAATTGCTATCTTCAATGCTAACATGAAAAAATATGCTAATTCATGTTGTGTTATTTTTAAATCTGCAAACTCCATTGAATAGTGTGGCCATGCCACTGTAATGTGTGAATTAAACAATCTAATATTTAATTAGGTTTTCACTATATTTCAGGTAGTACAGGAATACTGTGTGCATGGAAGTGAATATATTAGTACTATTATCTGCGTGTATTTATTTGAATTTTTGTCTTTTCTAACTTCAATCTGCAGCTGTGTGTGTTATTGTTGTTGACAATGAATCACTATTTAATATTCAACTTACTACTGAGATGTCAGATTTTAAATCGTTTTGTGGACCAAAGGGTACGAAAATATTGGATGTTGAAAGAAAATATGAATTGTACAGTAGACAGAACACCAAGCTAAAATGTGTATATTTGAATGGTTGGGGTACACCAAGTACCACAGCAGGTACTACTTGGAATCTTTTTCTTTTACAGATGATTATTTTTGCATATCTTTGACACTGTCCGTACTGTAATAATTTTTGTGCTCTGTGTTTATGTGGAACTTGACACTGGAAACTCTAATAAATACCTTTAATATTTCATTGCCGTTATGTGTTCAATACATGCTGCTTGGTGGAATACACTGAAATACTTCAGAAGTGAATAATATACAGTTAACTTGGTGCATTTGATTAATAACTACATGCTTTTGCTGTTAAATATCCATGAATATCATCATTCAACAGGGTTTGAAGAATTGTCATTGAATTACTGTACTTACAGTAGTACTTCCAGTACTAACAAACTACTGTGCTTAAAGTAGTGCTTACAGTAATTACAGTAGTACTTGCACAACTAACAAACTAGTGTGCTTAAAGTAGTGCTTATAGTAATTCAGTGGTTCTTAACCTGGGTTCGATCGAACCTTAGGGGTTCGGTGAGTCGGGCTCAGGGGTTCGGCAGAGGTCAAGACACACCCAACTCATCGTGTAAATAAAAACTTCTCCCTATCGGCGTAAACTTCTCCCTATCGGCGTATTACGAATACGGCAACAGCAGAAGTAATTTGTTGTGAGGTTATGCACTGTGTTGGTTTTGTTCTTTGAATAAGATGATGTTCATGCACGGTTCATTTTGTGCACCAGTAAAAAAACATGGTAACACTTTAGTTTGGGGAATATATTCACCATTAATTAGTTTTTTCTTATTCACGTGCAAATTAGTAACATATTGGCTCTTAACTGGTCATTAAGTACGTATTAGTGCCTTATTCGGCATGACCTTATAACCCTAACCAAATAACTCTAAATTAAGTCTTTGTTACTTAGAATTAGGGCTGCAACAACTAATCGATTATAAAAAACAGTTGGCGATTAATTTAGTCATCAATTTGTTGGATCTATGCGATGCGCATGCGCAGAGGCTACTTTTTTTTTATTTGTGTAAAAAAAAAATATATATATATTTTTTTAAAATAAACCTTTACTTATAAACTGCAAGATTTATAAACAGCTGAGAAACGACAATCAAAATAAGTATGGTGCCAGTATGCTGTTTTCCAATAAAATACTGGAAAGGATAGAAATGTAGTTTGTCTCTTTTATCCGATTATCAATCGATTAATCGAAGTAATAATCGACAGATTAACCGATTATCAAATTAGTTGTTAGTTGCAGCCCTACTTAGAATATGTTCCCCTGGTGTCCAAAAAACTCTATATTAAGTCTTTGTTACTTAGAATATGTCCCCCATACTAAAGTGTTACTAAAAACATATACCGTATTTTTCGGACTATAAGTCGCTCCGGAGTATAAGTCGCACCCACGGCCAAACTATGAAAAAAACCTCGACTTATAGTCTGAAAAATACGGTAACTCTGTCTTAAATTTGAAAAAAACATTTGAATTGTATTTTTCACTAAAGAAGGGTTCAGTGAATGCGCATATGAAACTGGTAGGGTTCGGTACCTCCAACAAGGTACAGTAATTACTCAACAGTACTATTTACAGTCCTTACAGTATGAAATACAGTAGTATCCATCCATCCATCCATCATCTTCCGCTTATCCGAGGTCGGGTCGCGGGGGCAACAGCCTAAGCAGGGAAACCCAGACTTCCCTCTCCCCAGCCACTTCGTCTAGCTCTTCCCGGGGGATCCCGAGGCGTTCCCAGGCCAGCCGGGAGACATAGTCTTCCCAACGTGTCCTGGGTCTTCCCCGTGGCCTACTACCGGTTGGACGTGCCCTAAACACCTCCCTAGGGAGGCGTTCGGGTGGCATCCTGACCAGATGCCCGAACCACCTCATCTGGCTCCTCTCAATGTGAGGGAGCAACAGCTTTACTTTGAGTTCCTCCCGGATGGCAGAGCTTCTCACCCTATCTCTAAGGGAGAGCCCCGCCACCCGGCGGAGGAAACTCATTTCGGCCGCTTGTACCCGTGATCTTATCCTTTCGGTCATGACCCAAAGGTCATGACCATAGGTGAGGATGGGAACGTAGATCGACCGGTAAATTGAGAGCTTTGCCTTCCGGCTCAGCTCCTTCTTCACCACAACTGATCGGTACAACGTCCGCATTACTGAAGACGCCGCACCGATCCGCCTGTCGATCTCACGATCCACTCTTCCCTCACTCGTGAACAAGACTCCTAGGTACTTGAACTTCTCCACTTGGGGCAGGGTCTCCTCCCCAACCCGGAGATGGCACTCCACCCTTTTCCAGGCGAGAACCATGGACTCGGACTTGGAGGTGCTGATTCTCATTCCGGTCGCTTCACACTCGGCTGCGAACCGATCCAGCGAGAGCTGAAGATCCCGGTCAGATGAAGCCATCAGGACCACATCATCTGCAAAAAGCAGAGACCTAATCCTGCGGTTACCAAACCGGAACCCCTCAACGCCTTGACTGCGCCTAGAAATTCTGTCCATAAAAGTTATGAACAGAATCGGTGACAAAGGACAGCCTTGGCGGAGTCCAACCCTCACTGGAAATGTGTTCGACTTACTGCCAGCAATGCGGACCAAGCTCTGACACTGATCGTACAGGGAACGGACCGCCACAATAAGACAGTCCGATACCCCATACTCTCTGAGCACTCCCCACAGGACTTCCCAAGGGACACGGTCAAATGCCTTCTCCAAGTCCACAAAGCACATGTAGACTGGTTGGGCAAACTCCTATGCACCCTCAAGAACCCTGCCGAGAGTATAGAGCTGGTCCACAGTTCCATGACCAGGACTGTAGTAACAGTACTAAAAAAGACTGTACTCACAGTAGTAACTACTGTACTTACAGTCCTAAAAACTACTGCCCTTACAGTACTAACAAACCAATGTACTCACAGTAATACTTACAGTAATAACTACTGCATTCGGTCTTAAAAAACTACCGCACTTACAGTAAAACTTATGGTACCAACTATTGTACTTTCAGTACTAACAAACTACTGTCATCAAAGTACTACTTATAATACCAACGACTGTACTTCCAGTACAAACTAACTACTGCACTCACAGTAGTCTTTTTAGTTCTAACTACTGTACTTATGTCATTGAATTGTAGTGAATGCAGAGCACGTGGCAGGTCTTACCAAACTGGCAGGAGTGGAGGCAGGCCTGGTTCTAGGCCACATCCAGTCTCTAGTTCTGGTACACATTTAGTCTCCAGTTTGTTACCTTGATTTGTTTCAAAGCAAAGGGAAGGGAAAAAGATGACCATCTCAGAGACGGGTTAGAACAAATCAGATCAGAATGAAATTGCAGACTTGTCATTCACACTACAAACCTTGCAAAGTCACGATATCAAATAATTCAACAATAAAACACCTATTTTATACTTATCATACACATATTATGTGTTTGTTTCATTCAGCTAGCTTACTGCGATGTGGATTTGACAATTTAGTCCACAAATAGTTGCACCTGCTCCTAGCTACTTTTAGCTGCTTTCTTCTCCCTGTTAGCCAACAAGCCAAGTAGCTCAACACTTGGTTAGGCTAAAATTAGCACAATTAATGTTAATCGTTAATTTTGCAACAATTATTTAACAAGTTACAGTATAAAGCAGTAAAAATACTTACCCTCAATCAGCCAGTCTGCTGCTTCCAGTTTCCAACGTCAGAGAATCGCCATCGATCTCAGTCAAAGCCAAAAAGCTGCCATTTCCAACTCCTGACCCACTGGTAAAGTTCCTGGTTCTGGCTTTGAGTTCGTAATTCTAAAGTAACGGTTCCTGAATCTAAAGTAAAGTTCCTGGTTCTGGCTTTAAGATCCTAGATCCAAAGGAACGTTCCTGGATCCAAAATAAAAGTTCCTGGTTCGAAAGTAAAGTTGCTGGATCTAAAGTAAAGTTCCCGGATATAAAGAAAAGTTCCTGGTTCGAAAGTAGAGTTCCTGGTTTGAAAGTAAAGTTCCTGGTTTAAAAGTAAAGTTCCTGGATCTAAAGAAAATTTCCTGGTTCTAAAGTAAATTTCCTGGTTCTAAAATAAATTTCCTAGATATAAAGTAAAGTTCCTGGTTCGAAAATAAAAAATTTCCTGGATCTAAAGTATAGTTTTCTTTTAATCTAAAGTAAAGTACCTGGTTCTAGAGTAAGGTTATTGGTTCTGGCTTTAAGGTCCTGGTTCTAAAAAAAGTTCCTGGATCTAAAGTAAAGTTCCTAGTTTGGAAGTAAAGTTCCTGGTAAGAAAGTAAAGTTCCTGGATCTAAAGTATAGTTTCTTAATCTAAAGTAAAGTACCTGGTTCTAGAGTAAGGTTATTGGTTCTGGCTTTAAGGTCCTGGATCTAAAGTAAAGTTTCTGGATCCAAAGTAAAGTTGCTGGATCTAAAGTAAAGTTCCTGGATCTGAAGTCAAGTTCCTGGATCTGAATTAAAGTTCCTGGTTCTAAAGTACATTTCCTGGTTCTAAAGTAAAGTTCCTGGTTCAAAAGTAAAGTTCCTGGTTTGAAAGTAAAGTTCCTGGTTTGAAAGTAAAGTTCCTGGTTTGAAAGTAAAGTTCCTGGTTTGAAAGTAGAGTTCCTCGATCTAAAGTAAAGTACATGGTTCTGGAATGAAGTTTTTGGTTCTGGCTTTAAGTTCCTGTTTTGAAAGTAAAGGTCCTTGTTCTAAAGTAAATTTCCTGGATCTTAAGTAAAATACCTGGTTCTAGAGTAAAGTTCTTGGTTGTGGCTTTAAGACCCTGATTCTAAAGTAAAGCACAAGGATTTATAGTCAAGTTCCTTGTTATAAAGTAAATTTCCTGGATCTAAAATAAAGTTCCTGGTTCAAAAGTAAAGTTCCTGGTTCTAAAGTAAAGCACATGGATTTAAAGTAAAGTTAATCGTTCTAAAGTAAATTTCCTGGAGCTAAAGTAAAGTTCCTGGTTCAAAAGTAAAGTTCCTGGTCCTGGCTTTAAATCCCTGGTTCTAAAGAAAAGTTTCTGGTTCTGGAGTTAAAGTTATTGGTTCTACAGTAAATATATTGGTTCTGGCATTAGATTCCTAGTTCAAGAGTAAAGTGCCTGGTTCCAGACCATATTTCATGGTTGCAGAGTAAAATTACTGGTTCCAGCTTAAAGTTATTGATTCAAAAGTAAAGTTCCTGGTGCAAGAGTGAAGTTCCTGGTTTCTAGACTAAAATTATTGGTTGAAGACTAGAATTATTGGTTCCATGAGTAAAGTTCCTGGTTCAAGAGTAAAGTTCCTGGTTCAAGTGTGAAGTTCTTGGTTCAAGAATAAAGTTCCTGGTTCAAGAGTAAAGTTCCCACGATGGAAAGTGGATTGTACAGAGACTAAACAGACATTAGAGGCTAGACTGAAAGTAGTCAGGGCAGACATGTAAACAGGAAACAGGCAGGATGAGATCCAGCAGCACTAAAGAGCACTAAGGCAAGGGTCCACATAGAAAGACCGGCAGACTTTCAGCTTTGCCAGCTGACCACTGAATCTTTTCCAAGAAAGTGAGCAGTAAATAAAGTTCTGTATATTGTCCATGCCTTCATTTTTTCCCATTTGTGCTGTTAAGGTCTTTTAGTGTCAATCAATCAATCAATGTTTATTTATATAGCCCTAAATCACAAATGTCTCAAAGGACTGCACAAACCACTACGACTATGACATCCTCGGAAGAACCCACATACGGGCAACGAAAACTCACACCCAGTGGGACGTTGGTGACAATGATGACTATGAGAACCTTGGAGAGGACCACAAATGTGGGCAACCCCCCCCGAAAGCAATGGATGTCGAGTGGGTCTAACATGATACTGTGAAAGTTCAATCCAGAGTGGATCCAACACAGCCGCGAGAGTTCAGTTCAAAGCGGATCCAAGACACCAGCGAGAGTCCCGTCCACAAGAAACCATCCCAAGCGGAGTCGGATCAGCATCGTAGAGATGTCCCCAACCGATACACAGGCGAGCGGTCCATCCTGGGTCCCAACTCTGGACAGCCAGTACTTCATCCATGGCCATCGGACTGGCCCCCCTCCGCAAGGGAGGGGGGGACAGAGGAGAAGAAGAAAAGAAGCGGCAGATCAACTGGTCTAAAAAGGAGATCTATTTAAAGGCTAGAGTATACAAATGAGTTTTAAGGTGAGACTTAAATGCTTCTACTGAGGTAGCGTCTTGAACTGTTACCGGGAGGGCATTCCAGAGTACTGGAGCCCGAATGAAAAACGCTCTATAGCCCGCAGATTTTTTTTGGGGTATAGGAATCACTAATAAGCCAGAGTCCTTTGAACGCAGATTTCTTGCCGGGACATATGGTACAATACAATCGGCAAGATAGGATGGAGCTAGACCGTGTAGTATTTTATACGTAAGTAGTAAAACCTTGAAGTGTAAAAAATAAAACATAAATAACATTAAAAGCATTATAGTGCAAATGTTTTTTGATAGCACAAATGTTTGGGACAAGTTTGATGAGATTTGGACAAGGTGGGGCGGCTGAGTGACATCACTTGTCAAAGTATTTCAGAATGACTGAAAATCCTAAATAGCACAAATGAATGATAGTGTTATTTGAATATTTCCAATGACAAGGGGGGCAGCTGTACTCAGGTCCAATTGTGAGTTCACATTTTTCACCAAAAGCGACCAATGTCTCGACCACAGATTGAGGTTCAGGGCCACGTTTTCACTTTCACGGTAAAAAAACGACATCCTTCCCATCGGTAGTGTTTAGTACAATGTGCAGTTTATTTTCATGTTTTTTTATACAGGCTCATGATCAGATAATCTAATTACATTATGATTTCAGAAATGAAATATATCAACAAAAAGGTACGGTTCCATCTTCTGAATTATTGTAAAGTGGAGGTTAGATCATAATGCTGTCATGTGAGAAACAAACAGAATGAAAAATGTTTTCAGGCAACAGTAAAGATGATTTTTGATCAAACTAATAAACCAAAAAAAAAAAGATCTAGCTTGGTAGATTTCAAGATCATCAGTGAAACTGACTAAAATGAGAAATATTGCAATAAATAAACTGCAATAAATACTTAGGAGTCAAATGTTCAGTTAGAAATTTAGAATAAAAGTTAATGTTTTGTGTCAGTTGAACATGAATAAATTTACTGAAACTCATGACATCTCAGCTTGACTGCTCTGTCTCAAAAAGACCTCAATGACCTTTTATCCGAACAAATAATATTACCAATGAATGCATTGTGATCAAGTTTTCTTCCTCTAAAGACAGAAGGCATAATGTCAACATTTATCAATTTACTTCTGCAGGCTAGATAAGATTATGTTTACAAGTCAATTCTATGAGTGACAAATTTCATTCCACAATTTGAGCAAAAGATGTAAAAATCATATTGTTGACATTAACGATCGCAGGTCCCATGAAAGAAAAAGGTCAGTTCCACACTTGAGTGCAAAAACGATGGACTGGATTAGTAGTGCATTGTCGCCAGAAGTCACCGGTCGACTAAGACCCAAACTCCACAGTCTGTTCTGTGATGGGTAGAAATTCATAACTTCCCCTGCCGTCCATGTGCAGGTAGTACTTTGTGGGGAAAAGGGGAACAAGGGATACAAATAAGTCAGCCAGAAAGCATAAAATACATTTCTACTTATAGTTATTTATGCTCACTGACACAATTACGCCTGACCAATCATTTTGAAAGGTATCTACAAGGGATGGGTACTGAATCCCGCACTTTTTTGACAACGACCAGTTGCTGACGTCGCACTTCGGCGATCACTCCAGCAGCAACGAGAGCGGACTCAGCCAAACTACCTTTAGGTAGTGTAGCAGAGAAATTGACTCAAAAAATGCTCCAAGGTAAGTAAAATAAGGCTAAACTTTTCCAAAAAATGTGCGGGCTTGATGCTAATATACATCGGCTTTGCTATTGACATGCTGCTGATTAGCATTAGTAATTTTACATGGCGATTTCAACACCTCCATGCGTGTTGATAAAATGTAAAACTAAGATGCACGTTACAATCAAACAGCTGGTGCCTAATTTCTGAATATCCTCCTAACATACCCGCTGTCTATAAATAACCGACTCAACTCGCCTCCTTTGCACAGAGGAGGGGGAACGGGGGAGGGGTTCAATGTCCGACGTGACATAACTGCCAAGAATCCAGTAGATCTCTCCCGCTACCCGACCCCCATCATTTTCAAGGGATTGACCCCACTGTTAATGGTTATTTTTTTTTTTTTTTTTGCAACTGCATTAAAATGCTTATAATTCAGATATAGAATCAAATGATTGCCACCCACACTAACCAGATTCCTGACAAACTCTTAACATTTGTAATAATGTACACTGACTGTATATTTGCTTTATAACTACAAAAGCCTAAGTTGTATTAAAATCTTGCCTCAGACAGTGATCTCCATCGAGACAAAGAGACTTTTAAAACTGAAGAAAGATAAGAAAGACTTCCATAAACAAGTTATTGATGATTTTGTTCAGAAGGAGCGGCGCATGGACTTCATTTATAAGTAAAGGTAAGACCACAATAACGTTTTTTTTATTAAATGTGCTTTTTTTGTGTGCTACAGTCTGTATGTGTAAAGAATGCTGGTATAAGCTTTTAAACATAACCCGTTAACTGCTGCCAATCAAATGGTGAATAAGATACTCTTTAGGGTTTATATGTTTGCAAATTTGACTGTGATGAAGTCAGTGCCTCACCAGCCACGAACCTCACCACACGTCACTGATATATATATATATATATATAATTCAAGTGTACACACACTAGGTATGATAGCACCATTTTATACAAATTTTTATTAGGTACTAATTTTTATTGTAGTTTTATATATACTTTTTATATCCATTAATGCATTTTATTCCTACTTATTATTTGTGTATTTTTTTCTTTATTGTTGAAATATTATACATTTTTTGAGGCGAGGAAAAATTCAAACGAGTGAAGTTACTGCCGAAGCATGGAAATATGGACCGCCTTATCTATTGTTTATAATGAAAACAGAATAAAAAGTAAAATTAACACCAATAGAACAATATTTGTGTAAATGTATTTATTCTGATCTATGTCTTATCATTTAACTGATACTAATGATTTGATTTTAAAAAAAGTATAAAGAGTCAGTCTTTTGAACAGCTCTTTGAAAGGGACTACTTAAGAGCTGGCTCCCCTCAAAGAACCGTAAATCCCCTTTTTTAATAAAAACTAGACAAATCAAATAATATATTTGATTTTGACATTTTCATAAGCATGATAAAATATAAAAAAGATAGGATAGGACAAGTTTTAAGGACTGTTGAGAAAGCGGATAACCATGGAGCAAGACATATACGGTAAGTATTTTGAATCGTTTTATTTTGAACACAGAGCTTCCATGTTTTTATTTACATATCATCAAATGGATAGTCTTGCATAGTCAAAAAGTCATACTTTATGCTAGTCAAAAATAATTTATGTAACAGGAGCGCTCTACTATTTTCAAGATGGGCCTTTAAAAACAGTCATAGATCTTCCATGACAGATGTGTTGTTTTAATGACATACCGTCTACCTGCTGTACGCAGATGTTCCACCAAGTGATCTGCTGCAAAAATGTTAGGAAGTAAGGTTTTACTACAATTCAATTGTCTTCGCAGGATGGAGTTAGCCCACTTGCTAATTAGTTAAATAGTTTCGCGTGACATACTTGAAGTAGCTCTGAATTCGCTTTGTCTCATGTCTGGCTTCAGTGGTGTCTTTGTCTATGGTCAATACCTACGGTCAAAGCTGACGTTTTTGCTACGTTGCTAACGATCGATGCTACATGCCAAAATGCTAGCCAGTATGTACTTTGTGCACAGAGGGAGTTTTTGGCTGTCTTCAATGGTGCGTCAATCGCAAGCTTAATAAAACACATTCACACAATATGCATTTATCATTTTCATAATTGGATTGACAAACTTTGGTACTTTATGCCATCAAAAAAACATAATTGTTTTTAATTGAGTCTGGATGTCGGAAGTTAAATGTAATTTAGACTCCTCTGAATGGAATCATTGAATAGTCCACTATTCTAAGACAGCCCTAGAAAATAATTGTTTTGACAGAGTCCTTACCTCATGGTGCTTCCAAAGAGACTTTCTGTGAGACACAGTAAACAAAGAGATGCCCACCTACAAAACAAGAGAAGATGTTGGATTACATTTGATGTGTGATCTTGCCAAGACATTTTCTAAATCACTTGATAACTACAACTACTGGGAAACCAGAGGTACTTATAAAATTGCCGTGAATCTCTCATCCAACACGGACCTTTCTGTGCTTATAAGTCACTTCATCTCACTGTGCTCTGTGCTTCGTCATGTTTACGTAGTACAGTGGAACCTTGATTTACGAACCCGTTTGCGAACTCTTTGGTTTACACACCTTAAATCGCGGCAAATATGCATCTGTGTACGAACACTTCATTCATTCATTTTGTGTTGTTCGCTGGCAGCCATTTTGTGCTAGCTTGTGTTGAAGAGATTGAGGAAGCTTTTAACAGTGATGAGAACTAGCTTTTCTGGAAAATTATGCCAAAGCGGACTTTATTTCACAGCAGCGGCGAACACTACATCTCATTCAGTGGTGTCTCTTCCAAGACAACACACCCACATGGGCCCACCCCCTGCCCGCTTTCTTCACCTGCTCCATCTGTTTCTCTCCTCTCTTGAGCTGCTCCTTTGTCTATGTTAAATGTATTGTGAGGGAATTTTACTTTTTGAAATGTTTATTACTAATAGCGATTTTTGTGTTTTCTGATCATTTGTGGGGGCACCAAATGGACTTAGGTGTATGTACGTGTTGACAGAGAAGCGCATACATCACAGTTCACAGTTTTTGTTTTGGCTTTTTATTAAAGAGATCATTGATCCATCACTCCTTTGTAATGTTTGTTTGACATACAGTACCGTATGGCACTTTATATTGCGTTAAAAGTGTGCAAACCTTAACTTTTGTCGAGGCTGGAACCCATTATTTATATATAAATTTTTTCTTATGAGGAAAATTGCTTCACTATAAAAACTTTTTGGTTTACAAAGCCTGCTAAAAAACTAATTAGGTGTGTAAATCAAAGTTTCACTGTGTCAAGACCTATTCTACAAATGAGACTACATTTTAGTTAAATTATACAGTGTACACATCTTTTCATGAATATCCAAAATGACATTGTACCATCCTGCAGTGGCTGTAGATGTAGTCTTCCACATCCACACTCACAGCACTGGTGCACTCGTCCAGAATAGCAAACTGGGGCTTGTGGTAGAACAATCGGGCCATCTACAAAAGGTTGACAAAAATACATATTTAAATATCAGTCCGACTTTGCCTGAAGGTATTTATATGCATTTAAACATTGTATTTAAGGTTTATGCTTGAGACCCAAAACAGTATGGAAGTTGGAGTAATTCAATGTTTTTACAGACCTTTATTATATAGAAACATATGTATTTGTTTCTCTATATTAATTTTTTTGTGCATTCTGCCATTCCTTGTTAAAATAAAGCTACAATGAAAATAATGGCTTGTTAAAATTTTTGTAAAGGGGTTAAAAACTTATTTCCCCCCCCCGATTATATACAGAGCAATTTTCAAGATACCCAAATACACTTAAAATACAAATTTATGTGGAAAGAAGAAATTAAGGAAATATTAAGTGTGTAAGTTTGTCATCATTAAAAAACTAAGAAAAATAGAGTTTTTTTTTATTCATGTCTTGTCAAATCAATTGGTAACAGTAGAAAAAGAAAGTCGGACACAAATACAAATAGACATTAAAATGGTGAAAGGAATTTTTTTGGGGTGTAATAATAACTAATAATGAGCTGGAAATCTTATACAAAAATATACAACATAAGGTGGCAAGTAATATTTCTATAATGAATAAAGCAAAATATGTTCTGGACCAAAAATCACTTCATATTCTCTACTGCTTGCTAGTGTAGGGAATATGAGGAAATAGCTGAAAAAGTAAACTTCATTCACGAACCGTGTCACAAAAGAAGTCGGTTAGAACAATACGTAATTGGGTATATAAAGAACAAAAACACTGAAATTCAATGATTTGGTGCCATTGCCAACAGCTAAAATTATGCACAAAGCAAACTATAATCTGCTAGCCAATAATGTATAACAATATTTCTCAACAAATAAAGAGAAATATAACCTTAGAGAAAAATCTATAATTAAAAAATGTGTATGCACGTACAACACTTAAAACCTTTAGCAGATCAGGATGTGGAATTCATTATTGAATGTGCAACACACCTCAAATAATGTAACAATATAATGCAGTTTAAGAGGTTGTTAAAACAAAAAGTGCTTACAAAGTCATCATGAACTAATTCAGAAAAATATATAAATGTATGTCATTTTGTAAATCATAATTGACTCAAATATTTATTACTGTAAGAGAACTGTTGTATTTAGAATTCATTGATGTAAATTGTGTTACAAATTGAGAACAGGAAGTGAACAAATGTGTTGGTAGTTGCAGTTAAGTGGAAAGGGGTCGGAACAAATAAGCTTAGCCTCACTCTACTCCTTTTCGTACATGTTAAGTGAAATCCATCCATCCATACTCTACTGCCTGTCCCTTTTGGGGTTGCGGGGGGTGCTGGAGCCTATCTCAGATGCATTTGGGCGGAAGGCGGGGTACACCCCGGATAAGTCGCCACCTCATCACAGGGCCAACACATATGTTAAGAGAAATATAAAAAATAATGTTGAAATTGTATATATGTTTAAAATAAACTTCGACCAACGAAACCAAATGGAATTATTTGGTTCTAATGAAATGACTGAACGAGTAAAGAGTATTTGATCTGATTACAGTGAAAGCCATCATCACAGAAAAAATTACTTACTGCCATCCTCTGCTTTTCTCCTCCACTGAGAACATCCATCCAGTCCTGCACTGTGTCCCAACTGCCTTCCCTGGTTAAGATGTGGCCTAGCTGCACGTTGTCCAAGTACTCCTTCAGTACCTGGATGCAACAACACAGATGTACGCGGATAAACATGACCCGACCAGATAAACACAAAATCAATTACAGGAAAGCCGCTACTTTGATCCGTCCGGCTTATAAAACAGTGCGACTCATTGATAGAGATTTTGTCGCTGACGGCCATAATGCAAATAGTTTCCATTAAACAAATGCAAAAGACACTTAAAAGGTGTGTTATTGTTTGTGCTATAGCGTCATCTTTTGGGCGAGTTCCCTCACTGCAGGTGCAGCTATGTGAATGTCTACAAGTGTTTATTGCTGTTTAAAGCTTTGAACCGGAAGTACTCTGTCTTCTAATTGCCCATTGCATTTCTACTTATTTGGATTCTTCATTCGTCACTTCAGGCAACGTTTATAAGTTTTACAATACAACCCAAACTATTATTACCTACTAAACCATCCCATGTGTGATGTCCGTGCGAGTGTATTCATGCATATTTGTGCGTGCTATCATAATGTAATGAAGCTACCTTCATTAGCATTAGCTAATGTACTAACACGTTTACGAGTATTATTAACTTACAAACGCATTCCATTTGTATTGTTTCAGTTTAACAACTTCCTCAGTAAATTCACCAAAACGTCATCGTGGAGTTATTGAGTCTGTTTAGTTGATTGGAGAGCTAGCTTCCGCAGCTAGTGGGTCCATGACGACTGCTTCTGTTTTGTTTGATCAGACGTTTTACTGCTGTGTTACAGACAGCTTTTGGAAACAATTAGGGTATGTAAATAAACATTTTTGAAATCTTTGTGTGCAAATAACTCATTTTACTATGTATATATTAGCGGCTTACTGGTTGTGTTCAGGAACGTGACTTTTGAATGCAAGTAAACAAAGTGGTTGGCTACCAAACCAACATGGCTACTGTGCAGCAAACAGAGTGCAAACTAGCTGAATCTTACTATTAATAACAGATACAAGCAAAAAATCGAACTATGCAATGGAATCTAACCCAATACTTTAAAAAAAAAAGGATTTGTCAAGTGATCAAGGATTACCCGTCGGTCACGTTCCCAGACACAAACTATTGTGCTCCAGACATCATTCTACACGACAAAACAGATGAAAACCTGGAAAAGCATGGAGGTCTACAACTTTTTTGTGTGTGGGTATGTCAAAGAAATTGGTATCTCCCATATTTATTATGCATCGTTTTTGCTCAGGTAAGGTTGCATTTCATGATTTAACTTCGCATCTATTGCCATATTTGTTGCCTCATTGTTGTTGCATGCACCGTTTAAGAGCATGCAGATTTTTCCCCATCTTTATCAAAATATAACTATAGATCTCAACATTGTGTATGTGCTAAAAGCTTTTTTTTATGATTGCCTTTGGTAAAAACTTGTTTAGGTTTTAAATACATTTGATCTATTTTATTTAGACTTGCCGAGTTGGTGGTTTACAAAATATTCATAGCGAAAATGCGTTTTAAGAACTCCGAAACAAGATAAAATACATGCATCCATCCATTTTCTACCGCTTATTCCCTTTTGGGGTCGCGGGGGGCACTGGCGCCTATCTCAGCTACAATCGGGCGGAAGGCGGGGTACACCCTGGACAAGTCGCCACCTCATCGCAGAAATAAAATACATGCATAGGGCATTATTCTTTGACAAAAGAACGCTATGACAACAGATGCTCGCTGGCCCACCACTTAGTCTCGCATAGTTATTGAGCGTGGACGTGACATCAGATGACTACAACCTTTAGACCGGTGCATTTAATAAATGAAAATTCATTTTTTTCTCCTAAAATTTAGTGGGTGATGTCTATAGTTTTGTAATACTTAGGTTTTTTTTTTGTATTTACTAATGGACTTGGGTTTGACTGCCCCTCTGCCTCTAATGGCCTGTGTTGACACTGATCATTCCTACTACAGTATGTCCCTTTTACTTGTCCCATATTCTGATGCTTTGGTAAATTGTCACTTATTTCGAGTCATTCTGATTATTTCTACTGTGCAAGGTGCCGGCTGTCATAAATGAAGTGCAAGTGCATAAATGAAAATGACGATGTGAATGAATGCAGTCGCGAGCAAGTGACTATTGTGTTATTTTGAGTCTTTCTATTTAATGTTAGTTATAAATTATGTTCGTTATCATTAATAACCTGGGAGGAGCAATCGCATTTGTTATTCCATGACTCGGCTATATTGCAGATTTGTGGATCCGTGCTATAGGTGTGTAGTGTTGGTGTGAAAGTGCATTTTGTCAAACCTGATCAGAGATTCCCTTCCTATTTTGTTCTTCATAGGTGTCAGGGTAGATCACTTGGTCCCGCAGAGAACCTAGAGTCATATAGGGTCTCTGGGAAATGAAACAGTGTTGTTCAAGTCTATAAACATGGAGTTTTAAAGTGAAATTTCCGCTAGATAATGTTGTTTGTTGGTTGGTACCTGTGGAACATAGAAGAGCTTCCCTCTCTCTGGTTTGGTCAGCTGTCCCCCAAATAGAGGCCAAAGCTAAAAACAATAAATCATTTTGAATCATTTTCTACGGCTCATCATGTTAAGACTGAGGTGTTCAAGTGTGGCCCACAGCTATTTTTTTAATGGCCCACGGCACATTGTTAAAATGCTATTAAAAAAACATAAACAAGGGGAATAAGAGCAAATGTAACAAGAAAAAGTTGCAATGTTGACTATCAAAACTGCCGTGCAGGCTGTATTTTTCTTTAAAGCTGTCATTACTCCAAAATAATAATGTTTCCAAATCAAAGTTGTTATGATTTATTGACCTATTCAAGGCTCCAATTACTTCAAAACAAATATTCCACTTAGAATTTTTTGTGGGGAAAAATTTTTTTTTTTTCTGTGATTGCTATATAAAAAAACTAAGTCTTATTTGATTAAAAAAAGGGCATAAATCAAAAACATGAAAAAATAAAACTTATAATCAACAGATAGATCTGAAGTTGATCGAAAGACTTAAGCTTTAAAAGTTAAAAAAGAAAAAAAAAAAGTAATGTACGACTTATTTTTTGTCTTTTTGGATTCCAAATTGTCTTTGTGGGATTTCATTTCTTTTTTAAATCTGTCATTGCTCAAAAAATATTAATTAATTAAAACCGATGTTGTTATTAATTATTTATTGACCTATTTAAGGCTCCAATAAACTCACATCCAATATTCCAATTAGAAATTATTTTGAGCGAAAATATTTTATATGTTTTTTTTGCCATAAAAAACAGGTTTTGGACAAAAAAAGCATAAAACATTTAAAAAAAAAAAAAAACTTTATATTTACATATAGACCTGAAATTGATTTTGAATTTCAAGCATTAAACAACAAAAAGTTACAAAATAATATATCCACCCATCCATCCATTTTTTACCGTTTATTTCCTTTTGGGGTCGCAACATTTTTATGACTGAGACCTTTCTAAGTCCCTGGGACCAAACTTGAGGGAAACCCTAAAAGGTTAAAAACATTCTATTTATTATACTTGTTTTGAAAATGAAAACGATCAAAATGGGCCCCGCATGCTTTGATTTTTCCGTGTGCGGCCCCCAATGGAAAACTGTGTTAAGGTCACAAGTCATAAGGCAGATGCTGCATTTTGGAGGTCAAATTATACACAAACTAAAAACAAATGTTGAACATTACACAATCTTCTATATCACAGATGTGTTATCAAAGGATGCCAAACAGCTCAGGCTGTGAGTTCCTAGCTTTGAGGCTATAGTGTCAAAGATTTATATCCTGCAAAGAAAAAAAAACACAACAAAAAACCAGCAACAAAAGCACAAATGATTTTAACTGTGTGCAGTTTGGTAAATACAAGGCACTGAAGCCTGAAATTTCTCAAGGGCACAACACCTCAGTGATATCTCTCCCTTGTCCACATGTGTGAATTCCTTCTGTGCGGTCTCGCATGGACTACAAAGCACAAAGTACAAAGTACACAACACACCAACATCAAGTTCTCTTACCTCTCCAAGCACCCGGAACAGCGAGCTCTTGCCACAACCATTTGGTCCACACACTAGAACGTTGGTGCCAGATCTCACCTTCAGAACAGGAAAATAAAGTTGTATGTATTACAATTGTGAAGACTTCATATTTTGTCAATTTGTAAACGTCTGATGTACAGTATATTAACAATAATGAGGCGTGTGTTGTTTGGATGGAACATACTTTTTTTTTTTTCTAAGGCGTTCCTAAAGTGTCAACTGACCTGCAAAAGTTTAAATTAATCACACAGTTGACGCAACATAGCCCAAAATGCACAGGGTTTACCGCTGTGGTGATGGGGGCGTGGTCAAAACAATGTCATTAAAACTTGCATAACCATGATGATGCATATATTTTCTTTAAAAATGTTACAAATGTTATAGATACGTTTAAAAACAATCTGTGTTATTATTAATTAGTAGTAACATATATACATACTTTTTCTTATATTATATAGTTTTGCTCTATTTTTCAATAGTTGCTGTTTATTGTACAATGTACATTGTTGAGAGAGTTTTACTTTCCCAATTCTATTAGTGACTTTTTCTTTATTAAAAACGACTAGCAACAAACCTAGCATCTTTTCTGGTATTATTGGAGACTATTTCTGTCGCTTGATGTCCGTGACAAACAGCGGGAGCTGCAGCGAGCCGGACGAGGATGATACTCCAACTGTAATTTATTAGCATATTCCACTTTTTGTAGAAGGCTCTCCGCAGGTATATATCAGATATATTAAAGTACGTCCACATTGCAGACATGCTGACTCCGCTACAGACAATTCTGTGCGTATTGCTTACGTCATCACAACATCTGGTTTTGCAGCACTGTTTCGGTATCTTAGTCATTTTTCGGCAGCTGAATTTTCTAATCAATAATGAGCAAATACAAGGCTATATGTAATACATATGTATATATATATGCTTGATTTCTAAGAAATAGCGATTGTTGAATGATGTGTTTGCTGTGGTGCATTTGCGTGAGTTGTTTACGTAAGTGGAAAAAAAATAAAAGCTTACATTTCCTCTACTTAACAGCCATCAAAAAATAGGAACCTCTGCAAATATATTATACACTATATACATTTGTATATCCATTCATACATTGTATTACTTTGTGTTGTTTTCACATAAAATAACTATCATTCTTAATGTGAGGCGGCTTTTATTTTGACATGGCGTGCCGCCACGATCAATTACATTGAGGGGAAACCCTGTTGCCAAATTCAGCCATGGCTTAGCAGAACGCGTGTCCTAGCAAAAATATCCGATTGCATGCCAGCGTCGTACCTCAAATGTGAGATCTCTGATTAGGATGTCTCCATTTGGTGTCGCTAATGGGGTGTGGTCAAATCTGCAAAATTAAAAGAAAGGCTTAAACTCTACCATGAAAAAGAAAAAAAGAAAAGATAGACACTTACTTGATGATGTTATCTCGGTTGATAATTTGACCATTTCCAGGTACTAGTATATTTTTTTCAGTGGTGTCAGATTCTGCAATAAAAACCCAACAAATAGATTCAGTCAGTTTTGGTGTTATCTAATCTCTGTCAATCGTTACTACTTGGGCAGCTCGCAAAGGTGAAACGTTGTGTAATTTGTACTCATGCATGGGAAAGATAATAGTGTAAGAATTGTGCTAATACAGCTGGTGTTGTACCAAACACAGTATGTACCGTTCTCCTGCTGGGTAACCATGGTGCGCTCATATTTGCCGGCATTTAACTCCTGTAGGACTTTCATTAGTTCAGTGATACGAGATGTGAATCTGCAGGGGAAGCAAAAACAATAACCACGTAATCAGAAACAATGTGGAATGCACAGATGTGAATATTTCTGTTCTATTTCTGTCCTTTGAGCCAAGGGAAAGCTACAGTATACACAGCTGACTCAAAGATCTCCTGGTGTGTAAATTTTTTATACATATGCTCACCATACAGTAGAAAAATAAGCATTCAGTTCCCTGATGATGTTTTAAGTTGAACTTTACAAACATATTTTAATGTTATTGTTGCTGTAACAGAGAGATGGACCAAATGTAAAATTAAATCCTAAAAAATAACATTAAATCTTATAAATGAACTTGTAATAGGACTGAGGGAAATAAGTATGTAGTAGTATACTTGTAGTTTTAGTACTAGTTGTGTATTGTAGAAGTATATTGTAGTTTTTGTAGTTGTAGTAGTGTATTATAGCTTTGTGTAGTTGTAAAAGTGTACTTGTAGTTAATGGTTGTTGTAGTGTATTGGAGTTGTAGTAGTGTATTACAGTTTTTGTAGTTGTAGTGTATTGTAGTTTTTGTAGTTGTAGTAGTGTATTGTAGTTTCTTGCAGATGTATTACTTGTAGTAGTGTATTCTAGAGTATTGCAGTTATTGTAATTGTAGCAATGTATTGTAGCTTCTTACAGTTTTAGTACTTGTAGTAGTGTATTCTAGTGTATTGCAGTTATAGTAGTTGTATAAATGTATTGTAGCTTTTGTAGTGTACTTATAGTTTTATGTAGCTCTTATAGTAGTGATATTGTATTTGTCATGGTAATGTATCTTAGTTTGTTGTAGTTGTAGTAGTGTATTGTAGTTGTAATAGTGTATTGTGCTTTCTTGTAGTTGTAGTAGTGTGTTGTACTTCTGGTGGTGTATTGTAGTCGTAATAGTGTATTGTAGTTTCTTGTATTTGTTATAGTGTATTGTAGTTGTGGCAGTGTATTGCAATTGTTGAAGTTGTAATAATGTATTGTAGTTCCTTGTAGTTGCACTAGTGTATTGTAGTTTCTTGTAGTTGTTGTAGTGTATTGTAGTTTCTTGTAGTTGTAGTGTATTGTAGTTTCTTGTAGTTGTAGTAGTGTATTGTAGTTACTAGTAGTTGTAGTAATGTATTGTAGTTTATTGTCATTGTAGTAATGTATTGTAATTTCATCAAGTTGTAGTATTGTATTGTAGTTGCTTGTAGTTATAGTAGTGCATTACGGTTTCTTGTAGTTGTGGCAGTGTGTTGTAGTACCATTCTCAAGTACAAATACTCACCCGGAGAGCCTGGTCATTTCCCGACCTGCCAGGACAATCCTTCCAAGGGCCTGTGACATCCTAAGAAGCATCCTCCCACTCTGGTAATAATCCTACAAAAAATATGCCCACTTTACATAAATGTCATGATTCTAAAACAAATATATTAAAGATTTGTTTTTATTGCGTTGTAGGATTGAGACATACAAAATTATCTGAGGTGTAAGATTATATACTGTACAGTACTTGAATACTTCTATTTTCCTATATTAAATGGACTTTAATTCATTTTCCCCACCTTTTTTATTTCCTTAGACGAAAAGTAAAACATCAATGTTATGTAAAAGCTGTCCAGACTGATTTGTATTTTGCCAGCATGAGCAACAATATTTCAGGTTTGAAATACGGTTAAAAAAAAGCATTGTATAAACAGTATGTGTTATGATTGAGTGACATGGCTGACCTCCAGGAGTTCAGACTGTGTGCTGTGCCGATGTCGTGGATGGGACAGGTTTAAGAATGGCCGGCTGACCACCAGATAGCCCACCACAGTAGCAATGTCTACACAGATCCAAAACACATGCACGCACACACACACGCACGCACACACACAGGTATAATTAAATACAAAAAACATGACATGACGTAAGCAAATAAAATAGTGCTGATGAGCAAGGCCCTGAACACTTTTTTTTTCTTTTACAAAAAATGCTATTTTTTAAAAATTGTACTAATTTGGCACTAACTTTACAGTCAATGTTAGGAATATAATTGTATGAAAATATTAATGTGGTTGCTATAATGATTAGTTAAGAATAATGATGTACTACATGCTGCCGCTAGGTGACGTCATACGCAAATACGGTATTAGCTTTCACTGTTATGCTGATGACACCCAACTCTACATGCCCCTAAAGCTGACCAACACGCCGGACTGTAGTCAGTTGGAAGCGTGTCTTAATGAAATTAAACAATGGATGTCCGCTAACTTTTTGCAACTTAACGCCAAAAAAACGGAAATGCTGATTATCGGTCCTGCTAGACACCGACCTCTATTTAATAATACAACTTTAACATTTGACAACCAAATAATAAAACAAGGTGACTCGGTAAAAAATCTGGGTATTATCTTTGACCCAACTCTCTCCTTTGAGTCACACATTAAAAGCGTTACTAAAACGGCCTTCTTTCATCTCCGTAATATCGCTAAAATTCGCTCCATTTTGTCCACTAAAGACGCCGAGATCATTATCCATGCGTTTGTTACGTCTCGTCTCGATTACTGTAACGTATTATTTTCGGGTCTCCCCATGTCTAGCGTTAAAAGATTACAGTTGGTACAAAATGCGGCTGCTAGACTTTTGACAAGAACAAGAAAGTTTGATCATATTACGCCTGTACTGGCTCACCTGCACTGGCTTCCTGTGCACTTAAGATGTGACTTTAAGGTTTTACTAATTACGTATAAAATACTACACGGTCTAGCTCCAGCCTATCTTGCCGATTGTATTGTACCATATGTCCCGGCAAGAAATCTGCGTTCAAAAGACTCCGGCTTATTAGTGATTCCTAGAGCCCAAAAAAAGTCTGCGGGCTATAGAGCGTTTTCCGTTCGGGCTCCAGTACTCTGGAATGCCCTCCCGGTAACAGTTTGAGATGCTACCTTAGTAGAAGCATTTAAGTCTCACCTTAAAATTCATCTGTATACTCTAGCCTTTAAATAGACCTCCTTTTTAGACCAGTTGATCTGCCGCTTCTTTTCTTTCTCCTATGTCCCCTCCTCCCTTGTGGAGGGGCTCCGGTCCGATAACCATGGATGAAGTACTGGCTGTCCAGAGTCGAGACCCAGGATGGACCGCTCGTCGGGACCCAGGATGGACCGCTCGCCTGTATCGATTGGGGACATCTCTACGCTGCTGATCCGCCTCCGCTTGAGATGGTCTCCTGTGGACAGGACTCTCGCTGCTGTCTTGGATCCGCTTTGAATTGAACTCTCGCGGCTGTGTTGGAGCCACAATGGATTGAACTTCCACAGGAGCATGTTAGACCCGCTCGACATCCATTGCTTTCGGTCCCCTAGAGGGGTGGGGTTGCCCACATCTGAGGTTCTCTCCAAGGTTTCTCATAGTCAGCATTGTAACTGGCGTCCCACTGGATGTGAATTCTCCCTGCCCACTGGGTGTGAGTTTTCCTTGCCCTTTTGTGGGTTCTTCCGAGGATGTTGTAGTCGTAATGATTTGTGCAGTCCTTTGAGACATTTGTGATTTGGGGCTATATAAATAAACATTGATTGACATTGATTGATTGACTAATTGATTGGTTACTGATAAGTATATGCTGTTTTTGTGAAAAAGTACATATTCGCCATTGCCGAATAATGCCTTAAAATGCTTTTTAGTCACTGAGCTGACAAGCGGCTAGCAGCTAATTATCTCCATACAAATGTGAAGCCGCTCACATAAGCCAAAATAGTCGCCTCTATTACGGAAAATAAACTGCATTTTATAGTAGAATAAGTATCACTATCAAGTGATCACTGGAAGATGAGGCTAAACATGTTACACACCAAAAATAAGCCAGGTTTGTCCAAACTTTTTGATTTGGGAGCCGCATTGGGCTAAAAAAATTTGGTTGATAGCCGAATATATATATATATATATATATATATATATACACATATACACACAAATACATACATGTTAATATTTGGTTACAAGTCCCTTGGCAAGTTTCACTGCAATAAGGCACTTTTGGTAGCCATCCACAAGCTTCTGGTTGAATTTTTGACCACTCCTCTTGACAAAATTAGTGCAGTTCAGCTAAATTTGTTGGTTTTCTCACATGGACTTGTTTCTTCAGCATTGTCCACACATTTAAGTCAGGACTTTGGGAAAGCCATTCTAAAACCTTAATTCTAGCCCTATTTAGCCATTCCTTTACCACTTCTGTCGTGTGTTTGGGGTCAGTGTACTGTTGGAACACCCAACTACAGCCAAGACCCAACCATCGGGCTGATGATTTTAGGTTGTCCCAAAAAATTTGGAGGTAATCCTCCTTTTTCATTGTCCCATTTACTTTCTGAAAAGCACCAGTTCCATTGGCAGCAAAACAGGCCCAGGGCATAATACTACCACCACCATGCTTGACAGTAGGTGTGGTGTTCCTGGGATTGAAGACCTCAACTTTTCTCTTCCAAACATAATGCTGGGTATTGTGGCCAAACAGCTAAATTTTTCTTTCATGTTAATTAATGTCATCGGTGTCGGAATGGACAGCATAAAACCCGGATCAGAACAGCCCTAGTTAGGAATCATAATAAACACTTCCACTTACACTTGGCAATGATGCTATCCACAAACCCCATTGAGAAACGAAAGAATATGAAGTTGTGTAAGTGGTCAACCTGGAAAATAATTAGAAAATATAAACAATTTGAATAGAAATACGTGAACAACATTGAAACTTAAAATGACTGGTGCTAATTGTTACTTACCAGTTTTTTAAATGTGGTGTAAATAGTTTGTTTTTCTCGCATGTTTCCATTGTAGAAGGCAATTTCCTCACTGAAAACATAAAAAAAGTTCCAACCATAAGAAAACATGGTATTTTCCATTTTATGAAATAATTCCAAGGGTACCCTCACTTTCCAGGCTTAAGTCCTTCTCCTGGTAAATAAATACAAAGCTTAACATTATACACTAATACAATTTTAGGGGAATATTTTCCCTCACTTGGCAAAAATGGAACGCCTTAGAAGTTACTAGCTTTTGCTCGAAGAAGATAAACAATGAATATTTTGATGTTGATGAATGTTTTTTATCTTTGCAAATACACACACACTATACTGTATCTCATTGAGGTTCTGGAAGAAGAGGTATCAGGAACGAGACGAAGGGAGAGTATACAGATGTTTGGAGTGTGGAACACATATGCCAAGTTAACTTTTGGTTTCGATCTCCGCCTAGGTGGAGCAGCAAGATGGACAAAAGCATTTATGGAGAGCGACCATTTTCAGAGAATGCGCAGAACTTAAGACAACTCGGTCCTCTCTCCAGCAATGGTATTGCTATTGCTTGTATTTTCTCCTTTTTTGTAGGATAAATTGTTAATCATCAATCCGAGTCACTTCGCCTTATTCAGACAGCTGTTAAAATAACAGAATTTGGGAGGACCCTTCACTGTAAAAATAAGGGACCCAATAACAATAGAATAGAATAGAATAGAAAGTACTTTATTGATCCCTGGGGGAAGTTAAGCACCACAGTTCGCTCACAATAAACAATAAACACTTTTTTTTTTTTTTACATGTGAATAGTATAAATACAGTTTATTATACAGCATTATTCACATGTGAACAATATCTCGAAGAACCTAGAACAGGGGTCGGAAATCCGTGGCTCCAGAATCACATGCAGCTCTTTAGCAGGAAATGTGCATTTATAAAGGGTTTTATTAGTCCGACTGTTTAGATGTCTTTGACTGCATCCATACAGAGTTCTGACTGCCGATTGGATGGGAAGGAGGAAGTACAGGAATGAGTAGAGTACATCCCAAAAATAAGCATCTCAAAAGAAAATAGAGTTTAAAACTAACAGTGCATATTTAAAGTTCATAAGCAATGTTTTGTTTTGCGGCTACAGACTATTTATCTTTAGTGAAAGAGGAGGCAGGATTGCTCTTTCGGTAGTAAAAGTCACCTGACCCTAAACCAGAGGTGTCAAACGTATGGCCTAGCCTGAAAAACAGGTTTTATCCAGCCCAGGAGATGAGTTTGCTAAGTATAAAAATGAGCTGAAATTTTTGAATTACAGAAACTGCTCTTCTAAATGTGACCACTTGATGTCGCAGTAGCAAGTCTTTGTATCCCCTGCCAAATGAGTGCATGACTTCATAGGGGGCGGACCTATGTGCGTGATAAAATAGAGGCAACACTCACGCTGCCTATTAGTGATAAAACACAAAATGTGGATTGTTACGTTCATGCCTTGATTGTCAAATATGTTGTTATTGTAACCTGTGAAATTGATATCCAAATAAATGCTTTTGATAATCTGTACATTTTCTGGGCGCACATTCATATGCTGAAATATTATGTGGGGTGGCATGGCGTAGTGGGTAGAGCGGCCGTGCCAGAAACCTGAGGGTTGCAGGTTCGCTTCCCACCTATTGACATCCAAATCGCTGCCGTTGTGTCCTTGGGCAGGACACTTTACCCTTTGCCCCCGGTGCCGCTCACACTGGTGAATGAATGATGAATGAATGATTGGTGGTGGTCGGAGGGGCCGTAGGCGCAAAACTAGCAGCCACGCTTCCGTCAGTCTACCCCAGAGCAGCTGTGACTACAGATGTAGCTTACCACCACCAGGTGTGAATGGATGATGGGTTCCCACTTCTCTGTGAGCGCTTTGAGTATCTAACAATAGAAAAGCGCGATATAAATCTAATCCATTATTATTATTATTATATTATGTATCCCAATCTAACTTCATGTTTCATTAATGAAATGAGTTCACATTCACAAGTTTTGCTGTAGATGATGCTACATATGTACAGAATAAACCACATGATGTTAGAGCATCAGTGGAGGAAAAATAGTAAATAACATTAATAACATCTTGCGAATTGATTTTTGATATTATTAATAATTTCATTTTCTGTTAGATTAAAAATGAACACCAATAGCAGTATTTTAAAAACTCATGACAGACTTAATTCCACCTATTTGACTGATCACATAGTTTATTCAGAAAGTATAAATAACGTAAAATGAAGATGGAATACTATAAACTACAACATGTACCGATAAGTGTAAAAATATATATATAATAATTTGTACATTTTCAGAATGTGCTTGGTCTATTTTTAAACAAAGAAAACAAACTGAAGTTGTCTTTATTTTTAAGTTATCATACCATGATTTTACCAGTCCTGTCCACTTGGGAATAGATGTTTCTCCGTGTGGACCCTCAGCTAAAGATGTCTTTGACATCTCTGCCCTAAACCTACAGTATTATTGTTCAAATCTACGATTAAAATGTGCAGTTTACACTTCTTTTCCAACATATTCATGGTAGAGTAGTTAACATCATGTGTCAAACTATGGCATGAACATTTATAATTAAATGCATTCATGCAATGGTGTTCATTGATGCTGTAGCTGCTGGCAGAAGAAGATGAATGGTGAAGTGTCTGCATGAAATTGGTAAATGCCATATTTTTGAGAAACTTCAGAAAGTCATGCTGAAAGACTTGAATCACATTTTCAATCACTTTCTAAATCCATCATGGTTGTGCTTCCAGGCAATATCATAAATACTACTTCCCTCTCCAAATACTTCTGGACCTGGATACATGTAGGTGTCTAACCACGACTTTCCACTTAAGGCGCAACAACGGCGGACTATTTGCGTTTTCATTCTGGTCAATGTGTCACTTTCTACTGCCGGCGAACCCAAAGCACACGTCGCCTCTACGGCGCTGTCGTACTGCATCCCTTGCACTAAATATCCGCAGTTTCTATTTTTGCCAGTCGCCGCAACACGATGGATCAGTTTAGCTAAAATCTGCTTGTGTGGACATGAAGTCATGCACAAAAAATGTTTATTTCCGGTTTGACTTCAAAATAAAATACTCTTTGTTCCAGATGGAACGTAATTTACACTTTCAAACATCCTAATGGGCTGGGATGGACCTAGTGTCAACATTTCAAAGGATTTTTCCAATTGAATTGCACCTCCCTGACACAAATAGATTAGGACATGCTGATCTGGAGGTCCAAAACCAAAAAGTTATATTACAGGTATATCCTCGACAGCTATTTGGGAGCCTGTGTCAAATACGAGCCGGGGAAGTAGGGGATTGGTTAGTGGGAGTTGAATGAGAAGTGTGTGTACAACGCTCACCGAGGATGATGTTACTGTTGTGTTGTCGCTTGCTACAAATAAAGTAACTCAGGTAGTCGTTCTGCACGGCAAAACTGTCGTTTTTTTCAGTGCTTGGGCCCATTTTATTTTCTATCCACACAAATAATCTTTGTAACAATTTGTCAAATGCAATGTACTATTTTTATGCATACAACACCATTATTTATTGCTGTTCAAAATCCATTACTCAGGCTTTTGGGTTTTTAAAAGCTGCTTTTGATGTCAGCCAGGCTCTCTGATTTGATCTTAAATTGGTTTTAAATACGGAAAAAAGCAGGCTAATGGTTGTCTCTCATTCCAGGGTGCTACTGGAAAACATTCTAAATATTTTAACATCAAAAGGAACCCCTAAAGAGCAGGTCTTAAATTACAAGTACCGTATTTTTCGGAGTATAAATCGCTCCGGAGTATAAGTCACACCTGCCGAAAATGCATAATAAAGAAGGGAAAAAACATATATAAGTGGCACTGGAGTATAAGTCGCATTTTTTGGGGAAATTTATTTGATAAAACCCAACACCAAGAATAGACATTTGAAAGGCAGTTTAAAATAAATAAAGAACAGTGAACAAAAGGCTGAATAAGTGTACGTTATATGAGGCATAGATAACCAACTGAGAAGGTGCCTGGTATGTTAACGTAACATATTATGGTAAGAGTCATTCAAATAACAATAACATATAGAACATGCTATACATTTACCAAACAATCTATCATTCCTAATCACTAAATCCCATGAAATCTTATACATCTAGTCTCGTAGGTGAACGAGCTAAATAATATTATTTGATATTTTACGGCAATGTGTTAATAATTTCACACATAAGTTGCTCCTGAGTATAAGTCGCACCCCTGGCCAAACTATGAAAAAAAACTGCGAAATATAGTCCGAAAAATACGGTACTTGGGTTTTACTCTTGACCAGGAGCTTTCATCTGAAGCCCATATTAACGACTTAGTCTCAAAGCTTAGGGTAAAGCTCAGTGTCTTTTTTAGAAATAAAAACTGCTTCTCTCTTAAGGTCAGATAAAAATTGTTTTTCCCAAAAATAATATCTTCCCTCAATCTTATCGGCAACCACAAATTCTAAATATAATTGTTAAAACGAATCGTTACCGCCCTACTAACTAACAAACTCCCAGCAAATGCTGACAGCCGGTGTGTTTACCTGTTGGTGATGAGGCGAGAGTTGACATAGCGGTACTCTCCCTCATACCGCTGCTCTGTGACCGTCATTTTGCCGATGGGCCTCCTCAGTCTGGTCAGAAACAAACCTGAGATGAGCAGGTATGAGATCATGATGCCTGGGCCCTAGGTTAGTAAAGAAATTTATACGGCTATCAATACCTTTATACAGTAACCAAGGGACACCAACGCCCCTTTCCACCACCGCACAGTACCTACTTAGCTCAACATTTCTTTACTGATGCGTTTCAATTAGCACTTTTGAGGATACACTAGTGGAAATGAGAACGACTCAATAAAACAAAAAACGTCTATATTCTTCCTGGCGCCATTAAATAGCCACATTCTGAGAAATAAGAACAGAGACGTGCAGGTGATCACAAAGGATCAACATACACTCCCAGTGCCACCCACACTGGTTTAAATGTAACTTAGATATTGGGTGTCACTATGTAAAGCGCTTTGAGTCACTTGAGAAAAAGCGCTATATAAATATAATTCAATTCACTTCACTTCACACAGTTTTCATGGAGGATGTACTTCACATACAAAAATTAGGTAAGAACCCAAATTATTTTTAGTTTTATAAAAAGTGAATAAATAGGACCAAAAAGCCTTTGATATTTTTGTTATCTTAATGTGCAACCTGTATTGACATTACCATATCTTTTGGAACTATAAGCCGCTACTTTTTTACCCCAATCTTTGAAACCAGCAGCTTATAAAACGGTGCGACTATTTATGGATTTTTTTTTTTGCAAACGGCCATAATGTTTTGTATTCAACAAATAGTTTTCACAGTACACCGACAGAGACACTGAAAAGGTGATTTATGGTTTGTGCTATGGTGCCAGAACACCGACAGAGACACTGAAAAGGTGAATTATTGTTTGTGCTATAGCGCCATCTTTTAATGCAGACCGGGCACAAACAGAGTGGGCGGGGCTTGTTCACAGAGCAAAAAAGCCTGATAGCAAGTGTCAAACTGAGGCAGATTTTTTACAACAAAGTTCTGCAGAACAATAATATTATACATCAAATTTGTGGATGTTTTTACCTTTGCTTTTTATTAAATTGGTTTTTGGAATATTGTCAGCTGTGCAGTGTAAAAATTATAACTAACAGCCCATCATAAGAACAGTTTCTTCGTCAAGGGTATCATGAACACTGTGATGAACGCTGAACAATCAGTGTCACACCTCTTTCTACAGTATAACCCTGCAACTCATCTGGATTTTTTAAAATTGTATTTTCTTACAGCCAGACCTTTGTGTTGATTTTGTACACATCACATTAACATCACATGACAGCCTCTGAGGAAGGCCAAAGTTGTAGCCGAAACCAACACACAGGTCTGGCTATAAGAAAAAAGAAAAAAAACGAATACTATGTAATTCTTAGAAGACCTAATTGGACCTAGAACTAATCAGTCACTGTGAAGGCACTAACTCATGTTCACTTCATTATCCTATTGCTCTATTCACTAATGCACTATTATTTCATTAGCCTTGCATATGTTAGCTATTAAAGTACTTGTTTTTATTTTTGTTGATTGTTAATATTTAGCGTTTACATTGTACAAGAAGAGCACAGTCTACCAAGTCAAATTCCTTGTAAAGCGGATTCTGATTCTGGTATGGTCATGCTGTTTCAGCCTTACAACTAGTTTTTTGCGACTGTAAACAAATATTTCACAAACTTTTTGTCTAGTTCCTAATGATATGACCACACTTTACATTTAGGCCTTCAGGATTTAACAGCATTTCAATGAAGTAAAAAAAGCACACAGTACAATAGCTGAATTACCTGAGCTCCTATGGCACTGGTCAGCTTGAAGATGTACAACCCAATATCCAGCAAAGGCTGCAGGGAAAAACAACAAAAACAAGACCAGTTATATGATGTTGACATTAGAAAAAGGAGCATTCAAGAACTTGAAAATCCTCCTACACATGAATCTAATATCAAAACATTTACATTATATCTTCATTTAGCCAATATGCATATTAATACATTTTTCCACAACTAAATCCACAGAACACCAATTGTATATAAACAAGTCAACTTGTTTTGTGGTTTAAGGTTTGTCTTCATCAACATAGAGTATATTCAAAATTAAACAAAAATGCATTGATCTGAAAACATTTAAATTTCAATCATGCAATTTACATACATTTAGGAGAAAGGTTAGGATGAGGTATGAATTAATATGAAGCATAATTCAAGTGAATTTTGTACAAGCATTGGTGAGGTTCCAATTGCAATCTACTTTGGCTTTCGAGCATGCAGTGCTGCCACTAAAGGAGGGCACGTCCTTTGATCAAAATGTTGGTCATTTTGGTGGTACTTGGAGGGCCAAGTGTTTTCTGAGGTGGTACTTGGTGAAAACAGTTTGAGAACCTCTGGTCGAGACTAATAAGCGCACTTACGGACACGTGCAGAGAGCTAACACAGTTTTTGTTTACCTTGCTGAGGTTGGAATAGAGGTCCACCACACTGTTGCAGAATTTCTCCACATCCTGTGTTAGCAACTGGTCTGCATTGGCTATGCGGTTGTCCAAGTTACCCATTTTGTAGTAAGTGAAACCTCTGCAGAGACCAAAGCAGAGATTTAGCAAAAGAAATCCAGAAAACTTTTTGGTACTAGAACGGCACGAGGAATGTTGTGTAAATACTATATAGGCGAAAATATGCTTCTTCCCTATGACATTCCACAGATTGGCAATTGTTTGTGGCGGCGAAAACTCGCCCCAGGGGTGTCAATATAATGTCATCGTATAATTAGTTATATTCTTGTTACATTGTATTTTTCTGCTCAATTTATTTCAATCGTTAATCATATTAGTACTACTGTGTAACACAGGCTGCAGTTTGTACACCCCTGGTTTATTTATAATTTTGCTCTACTTGAATGCTGGGATCTAGTTGGACAGATAATTAAACAGTTCTTTGAATTGGAGATTTAAAAAAACAAAAACATTTAACTTGAGGTTGTCTATTACTAGTCTCCACAATGAAGTTAGTGTATAAACAAGCACACAATGACAAGTAAAGTAATATACATACAAAGTGCACATGCATGTAAGAATCATGTTAAATCAACAATACAGTTTGGCATGAGATAAAAAAAGTAACAACTCCATCCATCCATCCATCCAGGGAATAAAGTAACAACTATACAAGTTATAGATTGGCGCTAATGTTGCTAGCTTAATGCTGACATACAATAGACAGACTAATAGACGGGCTAACAAAATTAGCATTGTAATTGTTTGAAATTTGTACAAATGTAAAACAAATGAGATTTTAACAGACAAAAATGGACATACAGCAGCAAACGCATTTAAATTTCCAGACATATATTCAACAAACTGTGATATTGATGCTAACTTAGAATTACTTGGTTTGACTGCTGCTCAATCTCTATTTTTTAAATTTAGATTATCTGTAGAATTATTTTCTTTTCCTTCTTGTAATTGTATGCATTTGTAAAGCACTTTGAATGACCTTGTGTAGATATTATGCTCCATAAATAAATGCCTTGCTTTGTCATCAAGTCACGTGTCGTTTTGTGGGTTACACTATAATTAGAAAAGTGGAATGTTTTGGCAAGGCTACAGTAAAGCTTTCTTGCATTACTTACTGAAGGTACTGGTCGTACAGGTTCTTTGTTAGTCGCTCTCGAAACCTCAGTTTCAGCTCATTCAGGCCCAACTTCAGGAAGTTATTCACCAAGGCTATCTGTGGAGGTAACAAATAAATCAAATAAAGGTATCAGTGTAACAATAAATCAATAAATAATACAATTAAATAGGACTAACTGTGGGAATCATAAATAAGTAAACACAATAAATTAAGAATAACTGTGTGAGTTATTATTATTATTTATTATTCTGATTAATAAATAAAGACTATCCACCCATCCATTTTCTACTGCTTGTCCCTTTTGGGGTGGGGGTGCTGGAGCCTATCTCAGCTGCATTCGGGCGGAAGGTGGGGTACACCCTGGACAAGTCGCCACCTAATCTCAGGGCCAACACAGACAGACAACATTCACACTCACATTCACACACTAGGGTCAATTTAGCGTTGCCAATCAACCTATCCCCAGGTGCATGTCTTTGGAGGTGGGAGGAAGCCGGAGTACCCGGAGGACATGCAAACTCCACACAGAAAGATCCCGAGCCCGGGATTGAACTCAGGACTATTAAGGACCTTCGTATCGTGAGGCACATGCAAAAATCTAGGGTGTCCTTTAGTGCCCAGAAAGGCGCCTTATAAGTAAAATTTATTTGTAATAAATTGATTATAAACCCGTTTCACCGTGCTGCCCTAAAAAATAAGCCCTGTCCCACCGTACTGCCCTAAATAAAGACTAACTAAATAAAATAAACCTATCTGTGAGAATAATAAATAAAATAAGGCTATTCGTGGGGCTAATAAATAAATAAAATAATAACATAAGGCCATCTGTGGGGATAATAAACAAGAAAATAAAGCTATCTGTGTTAATAATTCATATACAGTATATAATAAGGCTATATGTGGTCAATAATAATGAAATAAAAGATAAGGCTGTCTGTGTAAATAATAAATGAATAATGAATAAAATAGGCTTTTTGAGGGGCTAATAAATGAATAATTAGTTAAATAAGGATATCCGTGGGAGTAATAAATATACCAATTAATCAAAGTTTACTTATAAAACCCTTAATGACAAATGTCTCAAAGGGCTGCACAAGCCACAACGACATCCTCGGCACTGATGCCACATCAGGGCAAGAAAAAAACGCAACCCAATGTGAACAACAAGAAACCGTGGAAAAGACCGCAGATGTGGAAATAATAGATAAATGAATATTAAAATAAGGCTAAATGTGGGGATGAAAAATACATAAAAGAAAATAGGCCATCTGCGGGAATGATAAATAAATAAATGAAATAAAAATGGCTATCTGTGGGAATAATAAACAAATAAATAATAACAAAGCTATCCGTAATTAATCTGATCTAAAATGTTCCTTTCGCAATAACAACTACAAAAAGTACTTTCATATAAGATCACAACCCGATTAGGGACAATATTTTAATAGGTAACTTACTAACTGAAGAGTGATCAGTTAGTTGTTTTAAATATAAATATCTTTCCCATTGTTATAATGCCCCAACACGCTTATAGTAGACATTCTTAGTGGACTTCCCCTCGAACAGAAATGTTTTCTACACTGATTTAGTAAAATTATGTGTGGCTGTTGTGCACAATTCCCATCTAACCATGACACCTTTCATAATAGTGCCACCATGTGGTGAATTTGTCAGAAAAATAATAGCACTGGCAACACAGTAGGGCTGCATTTTCTGCATACATACCGTCATGAACATTTATTTCTAGTTATTAATATTGAAGTAATGATCCAAATATAAATAAAGCACAACAATAAAAAATACACACTTACAAGTGGCATGAATCGGATAAAGCTGAACAAATAGGTCTTGAAATGTTCAGTTGAGCGACCAATAATTGCACTGTGAAACAAAAAGCACAGGGTGAGTGGACAAATAAATATATTTTACATGTCCTGCATTTTATCTTTACTCAGACAATACATAAACAAATCCCTGATTTTATTCAACATGGAACCTATGAAATAAAACACTTATTGCTATGATATATTTTTCAACAATGTCTATGTTCCATTCATCAAATGTTTAGGAAAAGAATGGGCTTGACATTATCATCAAAATTAATTTGAGCCGAAAAAAATATACATTTTTCCCCGGTTCTCACCAGGCTCCAGGGACTTGCAAAGTGATGGATTTACAATGTACTACGAGGTAGGGGACCTGACGACCTGGCTGCATGTTTCCTACATCTCAAAGATTACCTTAGCTTATAGCATGTAAAATTTGAAACTGCAGCAAATCCTTCAGAAGTGCAGATGACGCAAGGTTTGAAAAGTGTGCATCAATACCATTGATTACCATGAATTGAGTAACGTGGACGCCGACTTAAACAAGTTGAAAAACTTATTCGGGTGTTACCATTTAGTGGTCAATTGTACGGAATATGTACTGTACTGTGCAAGCTACCAATAAAAGTTTCAATCAATCAATCAATCAATCAATAAATTACTGGGGAAGTCACTTCTGATACAATACTTATATTGGAGCCTTAAAATATTAATCCAATACGATACCAGCATGATTTACAGTACATACTTGTGTTCTTTTGTAGTGTGGAATGTTAGAAAAGTTTGTTTAATCTAGTGAAATGATTTGAACTAAGAACACTGGTAGGTATGAAATATTTTCGGACCATAGGGCGCACCGGATAATAAGGCGCACTGCCGATGAGCGGATCTATTTAAGTCTATTTTCATACAAAAGGATTTTAAGGCGCATTAAAGGGGTCATTTTATGATTTTTTTTCTTAATCCAAAACACTTCCTTGTGGTCTACATAATGGTGGTTCTTTGGTCAAAATGTTGCATAGATTATGTTTTACAAATCATCTTCAAATAGCTTTCTGACAGTCGCTTCAGGATGCGCCATTTAATGGGCGGTCTTATTTACCTGGCTCACTTTCGACAGCGTCTTCTTCTGAATTAAGTGATGCGGACACATTCGTTATTGTATAACTTCTATTTTGTCTTGGAGACTTGGAATGTATCGAATTTTTCGGAGTATAAGTCGCACCCACCGATAATGCATAATAAAGAAGGGAAAAAACATACAATATATAAGTCGCAGTGGAGTATAAGTCGCATTTTTGGTGGAAATTTATTTGATAAAACCCAACACCAAAAATATACATTTGAAAGGCAATTTAAAATAAATAAAGAATAGTGAACAACAGGCTGAATAAGTGTACGTTGTGTGAGGCATAAATAACCAACTGAGAAGGTGCCTGGTATGTTAACGTAACATATTATGGTAAAAGTCATTCAAATAACTACAACATGTAGAACATGCTATACGTTCACCAAACAATCTGTCACTCCTAATTGCTAAATCCCATGAAATGTTATACGTCTAGTATCTTACGTGAATGATATAAATAATATTATTTGATATTTTACGGTAATGTGCTAATAATTTCACACATAAGTCGCTCCTGAGTATAAGTCGCACCCCTGGCCAAACTTTGAAAAAAACTGCTACTTATAGTCTGAAAAATACGGTATGTGTAACCTGAAACTATAAATATATGATACTTGTTTATATTGACAAATGTGTTTTTTACACTGCAATATTGTTCAAATAATCACTACGTATGTCTAGCTCTTGTGCTATTGGGTGCTAAGCTGTTGTGTAGCTACGAGCTCTTAGTAGCATATAGCCTAGCATATTTACTTTTTGCAAATGACTTGAAAAAAATAAAATAAACTGTGTGCTTACTGGAGGCCATTTAGATGTTGACTGGCTGTCCAACTTTGCACAGTTAAACACGCTGCTGGACTGCTTGCATCGGACATTTCAAATAAATCCCATAGTTTTTTTTTTGATGATATCAGATGTATCATTTAAAGCCTCGCTTAAGAACTTTTCAGTTTTGGTTAATTTAGGCGGCGCCAGTGGACCAAAGCGGTAGTGTTTTGCCAGAAGACCACATTTCCCATATCTCACTGACATGATGTCCGCTTTAATATTGGCACAAATATGACGTCTCTAATGCCTTTGCTGATGTTAAATAGCAGACACTATCAATAAATTATATTGAATTGCGCTACAAACATGACGCTACTACCAAGAATGTATCAGGGCAGATGCAAGTCTGAAGCAAAGAAAGACCGGTGGGAGAGTTTTTTCGAAGGAAATAGTGTGGAACTATCGAGCTGGTGGCTATTTATTGCTACCACGCAAATTTCCGATAGCTAACATTAGCATTATCATTTTGATTTGGGCATCGAAAGTCACTTACTAGTTTAGCAGCAACAGAGCCAAGGCAACATCTACCGAAAATCCCTCCTCATCCTTGAGTTCACGGCAGCAAGTGAAAGCCTGGGCAATGTTGATCCTTGACTGTCCTTTTATCTAGGTGGTGTGTCAAGTGAATTCTATTTATATAGCGCTTTTCTCTAGTGACTCAACACGCTTTACATAGTGAAACCCATTATCTAAGTTACAATTAAACCAGTGTGGGTGACACTGGGAGCAGGTGAGTAAAGTATCTTCCGCCTTCTTAACGAATAGGAAAAAGGGAGTGACGTATGGCATAAAGCAAGTCAGCACATTTGTAGTTTTTTGTGTGGCAGGGTTCCTGCCCCCCTCCTCATAGTTGCTAAGTGCCATTGAGAGCAGTACAGACCTCCTCAGGCCATGACAGAGGCGTCATTCAACCAGTTGTAACTCCATGTATTATCCCAAAAATTATGAAAATATTTTATGAAGGTTGAAAAGTTACTTAGTGCTGTTTTAAATCAATTACTGAAGATTAAAGGCAAATAAAAAAGTGCTAATGATATTAGCTTTGCACGAGTAAACACGCTGCAGGACTACTTGTTCTTTAGCGAATACTTAGTGCGAATCGTCCTCAGCCCGATTCCACTACCAGCGGCCCCCCACATAAATAGAGTTTGAGACTGAAGATCCACCACCAGCGGCCCCCCAGATAAATTGAGTTTGAGGCTGAAGATCCACCACCAGCGGACCCCAGATAAATTGAGTTTGAGACTGAAGATCCACCACCAGCGACCCCCAGATAAATTGAGTTTGAGACTGAAGATCCACCACCAGCGGACCCCAGATAAATTGAGTTTGAGGCTGAAGATCCACCACCAGCGACCCCCAGATAAATTGAGTTTGAGACTGAAGATCCACCACCAGCGACCCCCAGATAAATTGAGTTTGAGACTGAAGATCCACCACCAGCGACCCCCAGATAAATTGAGTTTGAGGCTGAAGATCCACCACCAGCGGACCCCAGATAAATTCAGTTTGAGACTGAAGATCCACCACCAGCGACCCCAGATAAATTCAGTTTGAGACTGAAGATCCACTACCAGCGCCCCCCCAGAAAAATTGAGTTTAAGACTGAAGATCCACCACCAGCGGACCCCAGATAAATTGAGTTTAAGACTGAAGATCCACCAACAGCAGCCCCCCAGATAAATTCAGTTTGAGGCTGAAGATCCACCACCAGCGGACCCCAGATAAATTGAGTTTGAGACTGAAGATCCACCACCAGCGACCCCCAGATAAATTGAGTTTGAGACTGAAGATCCACCACCAGCGACCCCCAGATAAATTGAGTTTGAGACTGAAGATCCACCACCAGCGACCCCCAGATAAATTGAGTTTGAGACTGAAGATCCACCACCAGCGACCCCCAGATAAATTGAGTTTGAGGCTGAAGATCCACCACCAGCGACCCCCAGATAAATTGAGTTTGAGACTGAAGATCCACCACCAGCGGCCCCTCAGATAAATTGAGTTTGAGGCTGAAGAGCTACCACCAGCGGACCCCGGATAAATTGAGTTTGAGACTGAAGATCCACAACCATCGGTCCCCCAGATAAATTGAGTTTGAGGCTGAAGATCCACAACCATCGGTCCCCCAGATAAATTGAGTTTGAGGCTGAATATCCACCACCAGCGACCCCCAGATAAATTGAGTTTGAGACTGCAGATTCTTCAGTGACAAGACACTACAGCTCATTTAAAAACAATGGATTAGAAAACACGGTCTTGGGTTGCTTTTTCTGAAGAATGATTTCATTGCGATGCTTTGTTGTCCATTGGAACAACATGCGGTTAATACTAATACTGTAACGATGAAAGGAAATGTTTCATACTGTAAAAATAACCAGACCTTTCAATCAGGGTGCCATTCTGAATCATCCACACGTCACAGTAGGTTCTTGTCACCAACATCACAGCAATCAGGAGAAGGTATCCAGTCTGAGATGGCAACAAACACAACAGAGTTACTAAGGGTGCTCCACAAAATCGATCTCAAATCCAAACCACAATTTTCACTTATTTGGATTCTAAATTGATTCATTATTTTCGAGAATACCTTTTTTTTTTTGTTGAATTTTTTTAAGAATACATTTTTGGATTTTAACATGAACAACTATCATTGCTATTATAGTTTCTATTGATGGTGTTGTTTGTATTCATTTTTGGTTTTCCTTTTTATTGTATTTAAGTAGATTTATCTTCTCAATTGCTTTGTGAAATATTGCAAAGTTGGGATTGGGTCGGTGTTGTCGTACGTCCGCAGCCAAGAGGAGCTTTTGTAACCTGCATTAAAAATATTTTATATACCATATCATATAATGAGAAGTGCGTTGAATCGAGAATCTATTTTGAATCGAAGAGTCACCCCAAGAATCGGAATCAAATCGTGAGGTGCTTAAAGATTCCCACCTCTAAATAGTTATTGTAAAACACTGCAAATGATTAAGTTGTTAATTATTCTGCCCTTGCGTGTTCCACTAACTTCACAAGGGTTAAGAGCAAACATGTTTGACCTTGGCTTTTGGAACAGACTTATCTATTTTAGAGGGCTCTGTACTCGTGCACCATCTTAATGACATTGCTTTTCTAAATGCTTAACACGACCAAAAAAACACAAATATTATTAATTATATTAATTAATTTTCATGTCAATGAAAACTAATCTTTTAAAGTCATTTGCACATTTTAAAACAAAGCAAAAACATTGCATTGAGTCTTGCAACACTTTATAATAACTGAGGTGAAAGAACACTGCGCACTACGAATACAATAGTGTCTAAAAATACAAGGTCATTTTTAAATGGAACACTATTTTAGATAGCAAACAGGGAACACTGCTGCGAGTTGTCAAAAAACATTAACATTATTCAACGAGCACAGCGGTATTAAACATTAACATACTTTCTTCAAGTAAACGGCCCACATATGTGCTAGACACCAGGGATGCCTTATATATATATATATATATATATATCCATTTTCTACCGCTTATTCCCTTTCGGGGTCGCTGGCGCCTATCTCAGCTACAATCGCGACTTGTCCAGGGTGTACGTGCCTTCCGCCCGATTGTAGCTGAGATATATATATATATATATATAATATATATATATATATATATATATATATATATATATATATATATATATATATATATATATATATATATACATATATATATATTATATACATATACATACACAAACACAAACAAACAAACAAACACACAGGAGAGGACATTTAAAAAAAATTAAAAAATCGAATTTTGATTAAGAATCAATACAAATAAAAATCGCGATCAACATACTACAATTATAGAGCCCTCCCGATACTAGAGTTTAATATTTATTTGCGTACAATGTGCAGTTATACATTTTTGTTTACAGAACTATTTTATTTAAGACAGAAGTATTGCCTCTCAGAGAAGCTTCTTGTAGTTTGTTTTTATTTTTTATAATTTGTATATTAATTTATACAAAGTGCAGTCTATATCTTTTCTAAAAAGAATAACAAAGCGCTTTGAGTACCTTGAAGGTAGAAAAGCGCTATACAAGTATAACCCATTTATCATTTATTTATTTAACAATGATTTTTTTTTTTTGTTGCTAAAAGTAGGATGCAGCATATGTTCATGCCATGTGTGCCTGTCGGGTGTGGCATTGTTTGTCTCCTTTCAAACTACTAGTTTATGGTTAAATAAAAGCAAAACGTTTGGAAGTAGTCTCGGTCATTTGCATTTATTAGTTTCTTTAAAATCTAAGTGAAAAAAAAACACTTAGGGAAAGAAATCATAAATCTTATTTTTGGTAAAAAAAAAAAAAACTCTTTGAGATTTCATTTTCAGGCTATAACGCCCAGGACTACCAGTGGACCTGAGACTGGGGTGAGGGATCACCCTGAGCACACATCCAAGATACCAAAGGAGTGGCTTTCAGACGATCCTGTAAATGTCAGACCCGTGGAACATCTCTTTAGCTATAAGGCTGTCCCTAAGCTGCCCATCAAACATGTCTTCAAGGGGTTTGATTGATTGATTGAGACTTTGTCTAGTAGATTGCAGAGTACAGTACATATTATGCACAATTGACCACTAAATGGTAACACCCGAATAAGTTTTTCAACTTGTTTAAGTCGGGGTTCACGTTAATCAATTAATGGTAATGGGAACAGCACTTTTTGTGGCATTATGCCTATCATTCACAATCCTTCTGTAAAACAAGAACACGTGTCTTTCTTTTTTTATGCATTCCAAGTCGTAAAATACGGCAAGTAGGAGGTGGCTAACAATGCAGCTAACGGGAGTACACTATCCCAACCATAAATCCCTCTAAAAACATCCAAAAAGCACCAACAATACTCCAATTACATCTCGTCTCCTGAATACTAAAAACAACTTTTTTTTATTTTTCGGAGTATAAGTCGCTCCGGAGTATAAGTCCCATCTGCCGAAAATGCATAATAATGAAGAAAAAAACATATAAGTCGCAATGGAGTATAAGTCGCATTTTTGGTGGAAATGTATTTGATAAAACCCAACACCAAGAATAGACATTTGAAAGGCAATTTAAAATAAATAAAGAATAGTGAACAACAGGCTGAATAAGTGTACGTTATATGAGGCATAAATAACCAACTGAGAAGGTGCCTGGTATGTTAACGTAACATATTATGGTAAGAGTCATTCAAGTAACTCCAACATATAGAAAATGCTATAAGTTTACCAAACAATCTGTCACTCCTAATCGCTAAATTCGATGAAATCTTATATGTCTAGTCTCTTACGTGAATGAGCTAAATAATCCATCCATCCATCTATTTTCTACCGCTTATTCCCTTTTGAGGTTGCGGGGGGCGCTGGCGCCTATCTCAGCTACAATCGGGCAGAAGGCGGTGTACACCCTGGACAAGTCGCCACCTCACCACAGGGCCAACACAGAGACAGACAACATTCACACTCATATTCACACACTAGGGCCAATTTAGTGTTGCCAATCAACCTATCCCCAGGTGCATGTCTTTGGAAGTGGGAGGAAGCCGGAGTACCCGGAGGGAACCCACGCATTCACGGGGAGAACATGCAAACTCCGCACAGAAAGTTCCCGAGCCTGGATTTGAACCCAGGACTGCAGGGACTTCGTATTGTGAGGCAGACGCATTAACCCCTCTTCCACCGTGAAGCTAAATAATATTATTTGATATTTTACGGTAATGTGTTAATAATTTCCAACATAAGTCGCTCCTGAATATAAGTCGCACCCCCGGCCAAACTATGAAAAAAACTGCGACTTATAGTCCGAAAAATACGGTATTAGCGATATTGTATTAGCAGACAAACTATTTTTAGCTGCGCCGTGATCACAGAGAGCTAACCAGGCTATGTGGCTATAGTGAAGTATTGAGCTGCTGCATCGCCTCTAATTTAGTGAAAGTTAATTCTAGATTAGAAATCATGCCTGTCACCTGGATAGTAGAAGTGTGTAGACATAGTTTTGGTCAACTTTAAAATTCAATATAGACCTGAAGAAATTGTGAGAAAGACACGAAAAGACGGTCGTTTGCGTCACTTTTTTTAAAAACATTTTTTTTTTTACATGAGCAATGAAGACTATGAGAATTCATCATCTAAACATGAAACACGTCTTGGGCTGAAAGATATAAACATCCCATCAGTCGGCATACAAGTGAGAGCAAAAATTGTACAGTAAGGTATAGTTTTATTATGTTTTTAGTTTGTATTTCTTAACAATTAGCAATGCTGCTACATGATGCTGAGGGTTTCACTAAAGCTGGATTTACTTATTACTCAGATTGTAAAACTTGTAGATCAGTGGTGTTCAAACTACGGTCCATGGCCCAAGTGTGGCCCTCCAGCCTCTTCAATTTGGCATGCGAGACATCATGATTTCAACAAAAAAATCGCACTGTGGAGTGCTTTCAAATTAATCTTAACTACCAAGCGGTCTATGAATGCTACACATTTGCTGACACCTTGTTGACAATGTGGGACAATCCGAACAATGACCCTTGATGGTACTTTGAAATAATAGCACAGCATTCATTTATATGACACAATCTAAACAATCGTCTCTAGTCATGGTGATGGTGCAAACAAAACAAAAAAAATTGCAACCAACATAAAGGTCAACACACATGGTCACACAAAACACAACCTGCTCACTGAACAATGCGGATACTATGAAAACTGTCAAAACACTATAACATTTTTTTTTAATTACACTCATTTAAATCCATTACAGTACATAATGATAAAAATGAAAAACTCTCTCTTCACTTATCCAATTTTGTCGCATTTTAGCCTCTTGATATTTCTGATTAATTACAAAACTTTAATAAGGTTGTGACGTAAGTAAACAACATAAAGAGTCAAACTTTCACATAACATTTATATTAATTATATATATCCATAATTTATATATTATTTACATATATATATATATATATATATAATATACATATTATTTATACATAAATATACTGTATATATATATATACACACACAGTGGGGCACAAAAGTATTTAGTCAGCCACCGATTGTGCAAGTTCTCCCACTTAAAAAGATGACAGAGGTCTGTAATTTTCATCATAGGTACACTTCAACTGTGAGAGACAGAATATGAAAAAAAAATCCAGGAATTCACATTGTAGGAATTTTAAAGAATTTGTAAATGATGGTGGAAAATAAGTATTTGGTCAACCATTGAAAGCTCTCACTGATGGAAGGAGGTTTTGGCTCAAAATCTCACGATACATGGCCTCATTCATTCTTTCCTTAACACGGATCAATCGTCCTGTCCCCTTAGCAGAAAAACAGCCCCAAAGCATGATGTTTCCACCCCCATGCTTCACAGAAGGTTTGGTGTTCTTGGCATGCAACTCAGTATTCTTCTTCCTCCAAACACGACGAGTTGAGTTTATACCAAAAAGTTCTATTTTGGTTTCATCTGACCACATGACATTCTGCCAATCCTCTGCTGTATCATCCATGTATCCATTTTGGTATAAACTCAACTCGTCGTGTTTGGAGGAAAAAGAATACTGAGTTGCATCCCAAGAACACCACACCTACTGTGAAGCATGGGGGTGGAAACATTTTGCTTTGGAGCTGTTTTTCTGCTAAGGGGACACGACGATTGATCCGTGTTAAGGAAAGAATGAATGGGGCCATGTATCGTGAGATTTTGAGCCAAAACCTCCTTCCATCAGTGAGAGCTTTCAATGGTTGACCAAATACTTATTTTCCACCATAATTTACAAATAAATTCTTACAATGTGAATTCCTGGATTTTTTTTTCCACATTCTGTCCCTCACAGTTGAAGTGTACCTATGATGAAAATTACAGACCTCTGTCATCATTTTAAGTGGGAAAACTTGCACAATCGGTGGCTGACTAAATACTTTTTTGCCCTACTGTATGTATGTATATGTATACACACACATGTACGCACACTTTACTTTACATCAGGGGTCTCAAACTCAATTTGCTTGGGGCCCACTGGATGCAAAGTCTGGGTGAGGCTGGGCCGCAAGAAAAGATTTCTTAAAAAAAATATTTTTAAATGTCTTTATTTTTATTTTCAACACATAATAAAATCAAAATATAAATGAACAAAATAAGAATGAAGAAATGTGAGACAATGCAAATTAAATAAAAAACAGAAACAAATAACGGTTTGATTTGGTCCAGGTTATCAGTGACTGTTATTACTGACAGACAGGTGTCGCGGTGTGACTGCAGCCAGGCAAGTAAGAAAACCCTCGTCTCCATGGCAACGTCTCATTTGCCGCTTTTCCACTAACGCAGGGGTAGGCAACCCAGAACGTTGAACGAGCCATTTTGGACCCAAATAACACAACGCTGTCAAGCGCCATTCATATAAAACTCACGGGCCGCACTAACATTAAACTTTCATATTAAGGCGGGGGCCGCAAACTAACGTTGCGTGGGCCGCAATTGGCCCGCGTGTCTGAGACCCCTGTTTTACATGCTGTCAGCTTTTGGACCCCGGACAATTTTTTTTAAACCCAGTGCAGCCCACAAGACAAATATTTTGGATACCCCTGATGTAGATCAACCTCCGTATATTCCAGCTCAAGAAATTAAGTTTCTGGATCATCATTTGTCCCAAAGTAGTTGTTGTCTCTCGTGAGGTCTGTCACAATTAGTAGTGTTCGTTGTTGAAAGAAACAACATTGTGATGCGCGCTGTCAAATCGATGCGCCGCCGTATGCTTAAAATGAGCAAAATACATCAATATTACATAGGACTGTTAGTGCATTACATAAATACTTACAGTGTGTATATAAAACCTTGATGTTTTTAAAAAAATATATTTTTATGGAGCGCTTTTTAGACGGAATTGTACGAATCTCCATTACCTCTATTGTTAGCCACCTTTTGCTAGCAGTTATTTACTAGTTAAAATATTTATTAAAATAAAAACATATGTGTGCTTGTCTTACATAAGAATTGTGAATGATAAACAAAATTCCAAAAAGTGCACTTTTACCATTTTAAGGTTAAAATATGCTTTTATCATACCTCCTTGCAAAACACACGAGGAACCATAATTCGCAAAATCTGTAGAATTCGCAAGAAGAAAATCTTGTCCACTGCAGCACGGTCTTTTTTGCCATCCTTCTGTACGGGAGACATCATGCTCAGAATTAGAACTATATTAGGATTACTTGAGATGTTTTGCTTGTTCGAAAAAAACATACCTCAAAGTTTACCACCAAGTCCGTTCCTGGTTTTGGGCTGCAGAGAAAGAACAAAAGGTAAGTGAAACAGCTGAGAATCTTCCAGATCTTGAATATTCTAGAAATAAGTAACCATAAACATCGCCTTGTTGGGAAAAAAAAAAGTTTTTAAATCTTCACTCTGTGTTAAGCGTGTTCATGACTGCAATACAAAGCCAACACCTGGAACACGGGTGTCAACTTATTTTCATTGAGGGCCACATCGCAGAAGGCGGCCGCTTAACAGAGAATAATATGTGAACTTGCCAATGCATTTGATTATTAAATATATATATTTACGTACACTGTAAAATCGTTTTTACAATAAAAAACTGGAAACGCAGTCAAAAGAATTTTAAATATATTTTATTTAATGGAAAAAACTGAGCTTAGTTGCAAGAATTGTACTGTACAATTTACGGTGTTTTTTTATAACATTTTACTGAAAAAGTAAAAACAGTACTACCTTTTTTTTTTTAATTCTTGCAATTTAGCTGCCAGTTTTTTTACTGTAAAAAACTAAATCCCATTTTTCCATTTACAGTAAAGTGTAAACAATTGCATGTGGAACATTTTGCTGTGGAAGTTCAAAGGACAAATACATTTAGCCACGGTTTTTACGTTCAATTTTCAGCAGGGCACATACATGGCGTGGTGGGCTAACTTTAAAAGATGTGGCTGGCTACATAAAATGATGTGGTGGGCCACAATAAAATTAAATGGCATTCAACAAAATGATGTGGCTGGCCACATTCAAATTATATGTATAATAAAGTGGCAGCCAACAACAAAATGATGTTTTGGGGAGCCACATAAAATTATGTGGTCGGCCACATAAAAAAGATGTGGCAGGCCACATAAAATAGATATGGTAAGCCACATAAAAGTATGTGGTGGGCAACAGTAAAATGTTGTGGCTGGCCATGATAAAATGATACAGCAGACCGTACATAATAAAGTGGCGGTCCATGACAAAGTGATGTGGATGTCCACATATAATGATGTGGCTGGCCACGTAAAATAGCTGTGGCTGGTCACATTAAAATGGCGTGGCGGGCCTCAATATAATGATATGGTGGACCATATTTAATAAAGTGACAGCCCACAATAAAATGATGTGGCGGACTGCATATAATAAAGTGGCGTTCCACAACAAAATGATGTGGCGGCATAATAAAATGATACAGAAGACCGTACATAATAAAGTGGCGGTCCATGTCAAAATGATGTGGATGTCAACATATAATGATGTGGCTGGCCACATAAAATAGCTGTGGCTTGTCACATTAAAATGGAGTGGCGGGCCTCAATATAATGATATGGTGGACCATATTTAATAAAGTGACAGCCCACAATAGAATGATGTGGCGGACCGCATATAATAAAGTGGCGTTCCACAACAAAATGATGTGGTGGGGCATAATGAAATGATACGGCAGACCGTACATAATAAAGTGGCAATCCATGTCAAAATGATGTGGATGTCAACATATAATGATGTGGCTGGCCACATAAAATAGCTGTGGCTGGTCACATTAAAATGGCGTGGCGGGCCTCAATATAATGATATGGTGGACCATATTTAATAAAGTGACAGCCCACAATAGAATGATGTGGCGGACCGCATAGAATAAAGTGGCGTTCCACAACAAAATGACGTGGCGGGGCATGATAAAATGATATGGCAGACCATATATGATAAAGTGGCGGTCCACGGCAACATGATGTGGCAAACCAAAATAAAATGATGTGGACAACCACAAATAATGGATGTGGCTGGTCACATAAAATAGCTGTGGCTGGTCACATTAACAGCCTCAATAAAATGATATGGCGGACCATATTTAATAAAGTGACAGCCCACAATAAAATGATGTGGCGCACCACATATAGTAAAGCAGCGGTTCACTACAAAATGATGTAGCTATCCACAACAAAATGATATGGCAGATCAGATATGATAAAGTGGCGGTCCACGACAAAATGATGTGGCGAACCAAAATAAAATGATGTGGACAACCACATATAACGGAGGTGGCTGGCCACATAAAATAGCGGTGGCTGGTCACATTAACAGCCTCAATAAAATGATATGGCGGACCATATTTAATAAAGTGACAGCCCACAATAAAATGATGTGGCGCACCACATATAGTAAAGCAGCGGTTCACTACAAAATGATGTAGCTATCCACAACAAAATGATATGGCAGATCAGATATGATAAAGTGGCGGTCCACGACAAAATGATGTGGCGAACCAAAATAAAATGATGTGGACAACCACATATAACGGAGGTGGCTGGCCACATAAAATAGCGGTGGCGGGCCACATTAGAAGTATATGGCTGGCCACGGTAAAATGAAATGGCAATTCACAACAAAATGATGTCGTGGGCCTCAACAAAATTATATGGCGGACCATATTTAATAAAGTGGCGGTCCACAACATATGACACACAGAATTATGTGACGGTCCTCAATAACACGATATGGTGGACCTTATGTAATAAAGTGGCGGTCCACAACATAAAATTGCTTGGCAGGCCACACAGAATTTTGTGACGGCCCTCAATAAAATGATATGGGGGACCATATGTTATAAAGTGGCGGTCCACAACAAAATGATGTGGCAGGCCACAAAAAAAGATTTGGCGGACCACAATAAAGGGGCAGTAAACAACCACAACAAAATAATGTAGCGTATCACATATAATAAATGATAAATGGCTTGTACTTGTATAGCGCTTTTCTACCTTCAAGGTACTCAAAGCGCTTTGACACTACTTCCACATTTACCCATTCACACACACATTCACACACTGATGGAGGGAGCTGCCATGCAAGGCGCTAACCAGCACCTATCAGGAGCAAGAGTGAAGTGTCTTGCTCAGGACACAACGGACGTGACGAGGTTGGTACTAGGTGGGGATTGAACCAGGGACCCTTGGGTTGCGTACGGCCACTCTATCCCACTGCGCCACGCCGTCCCATAAATGAGGTGGAGGACCACATAAAATGTTGTGGCGGGCAGATTTGGCCCCTGGACCTTGAATTTGACACCTGTGCCATAAGTGTGATGTTAGAAATTCGTTAACATGAAGTTCATTGTCATAACTGTTCTGTAACTTTGCCTATTTGTAACTATGTGAACCCTTTTAATTTATTTCATTCTATTATTTTCTTGTTATTATCTATCACTTTTGTATAATTGCCAATGTGTATTATACCAGTGGTTCTCAACCTTTTTTCAGTCATGTACCCCCTGTGAAATTTTTTTTAATTCAAGTACCCACAAATCAGAGCAAAGCCTATTTAGAGATGGATGGATGGATGGATGGATGGATGGATGGATGGATGGATGGATGGATGGATGGATGGATGGATGGATGGATGGATGGATGGATGGATGGATGGATGGATGGATGGATGGATGGATGGATGGATGGATGGATGGATGGATGGATGGATGGATGGATGGATGGATGGATGGATGGATGGATGGATGGATGGATGGATGGATGGATGGATTCAAGTGATTCAATTATAAATAGAGATTTCTACACATAGAAGTAATCATCAACTTAAAGTGCCCTCTTCGGGGATTGTAATAGAGATCCATCTGGATTCATCAACTTCATTCTAAACATTTCTTCACAAAAAAAGAAATCATTGACATCAATATTTATGGAACATGTCCACAAAAATCTAGCGGTCAGCACTGAATAAAAGTAATAAGCAGTAGAAAATGGATGGATAATTGCATTTCTTTTCACAGTTTATGAACTTACATTCATATTTTGTTGAAGTATTATTCAATAAATATATTTATAAAGGATGTTTAAATATTTTTAAAAAATCTCACGTACCCCTTGGCATACCTTCAAGTACCCCAGGGGTACGCGTACCCCCATTTGAGAACCCCTGTATTATACCTTAATTTTTTTTTATTTTCTTCTTGTAATTATGCTATTGTGATCAGACAATTTCCCTTGGTAATCAATAAAGTTGGTCTAATTTTAAGACAAAAATGCCAATATTCCAAAAGGTAAAAATAAAAGTGCATATTTTATGATGTGTTGGAGAAGTTGAAAATAGACACTTTGGTGATACTGATAATAATTTGGTGATATGAGAGTTTCGATAATGCAGCATATGACCTTTGGCAGACAGTGAACTACAGCATGTTTGCTTAGTGTTGGATTTAAAAACTAGGGCAAGTTTGCCCTACATTAAACTGGGTTTGGGTATAGGGAGTTCACATTAATTTAATCATAAACCACACTTATTTGTCAATGTTTTAATACAAATTCGAGCTAATGTATTGTAGCTACAGGACACACTTCAAGGTAGTCAACGGTAAAGTGAATAAACACTACAATGTGTTATTGTTAATGTTATTGTGGGGGTATTGCAATGGGAATATTTTAGATAAGCATAATATAATATAAAAAAAATAATAAAAAAATCTCAGTTGTGGAGTTTTGATCTTGCGGCTCGTTGGCACCTGTCTGTCAAAGTCGCCGAGCCCCGACACTCGCCAGACAAAGACAATATATTTCCTTTCCCACTCACCAGTTCTTCGAAGACCGTCGTCGTCTGTTCTTCAGCAGGTAGAGCAGGAGCAGTAAACCACCTGCTATGGAGGAGTTCTTCGCAGTGACATATTTACTGAAGGCCGCCATCTTTCTAACAGCGCTTCGCTCCTCTGCGGCTCGGAAGACTTCCAGAGATCTTCGTGACGAACAAGATGAGTCAATTGATTCAAAAACAGACACAGCGGGCAAAAAAGTTGTTACAATTTAGCGTCGCTGACGTTGGTAATTCCTTTGAGTCGTTCACCCAGGCGCCGCCACAATAATGGCACGCAAGACGTTATATAAAATGCCGGTGACATAATGTTATATTAGCAATGCTGAAATAAACGTATCTTTTTTCATAGACCATCTCTGTTGGCATGAAAGATTGGCATTCTGGGAGATTGGAACTGTTCTTCTTCATCGTAAAAAAACAAACCAGATGCATTTGGCTGCACTACTGCCACTCACTGGTAGATATAAACCTACTCAGTGGCCTACAGTGGTTCACATCCTTTTTTCAGTGAACATTTTTTTAATTAAGGTACCCCCTAATCAGAGCAAATCATTTTTGGTTGAAAAAAAAGAGATAAAGAAGTAAAACACAGCACTATGTCATCAGTTTCTGATTTATTAAATTGTATAACGGTGCAAAATGTTGCTCATTTGTAGTGGTCTTTCTTGAACTATTTGGAAAAATATATCCATCCATCCATCCATTTTCTACCGCTTATTCCCTTTCGGGGTCGCGGGGGGCAATATATAAAAGTAATTAAAAACTTGTTGAAAAATATACAAGTGATTCAATTATAAATAAAGATTTCTACACATAGAAGTAATCATCAACTTAAAGTGCCCTCTTTGGGGATTGTAATAGAGATCCACCTGGATTCATCAACTTCATTTTAACATTTTTTCACAAAAAAATAAATCTTTAACATCAATATTTATGGAACATGTCCACAAAAAATCTAGCTGTTGTCACACCGCAGTGAGGGATGTCTTGTCTTGGGTTTTTCTGTCTTATGATTTGCATGTTTTAGTTTGAAAAGTAACTCTCCTCTCGTTTCAGGTCACTTGCCCTTCCTTTTGTGTCATCAGTCTGACATCATCCCTGTTCCCTGATTGTTTCCACCTGTTCCCTATTACCCTCATGTGTCTTATAAGCCCACTCCTCCCTTTGTTCTGTGCCAAATTGTTTCGTTTATTCGTGCTCTGTAGCGTCCATGTCCTTGCCTCGCCTCGTGCTTATGTTCCTTGATCCTGAATCCCTTCGTTACTATTTTGAGTTTTCCCTTCTTCCTCCTCAGCAGAGTGAGTTTTTGTTATTTAGTTTATTCAGCCGAAGTGGTGAGTTATCAGTTATTTTTTCATTCTTTCCCCAAATTTTGGAGAGACAATTTTTGTTAAAACTTTATTAGATTAGATAGTGTAGAATTTTTCATAGCTGTTGTTTCTTCCTCCTGTTGGAGCATTTTTTTGTTAATGTTTTATTTAAATATTCGGCGCCAATTATAGTTCGTCTTTGCTTTTGTGTTTTCCTCCGTTCGGAGTGATTTTCGGTTGGTCCTTTTTTGTTTGGAACCTTTTTTGCCAATTAGGTTTTTTTTTGGTTAATATTGATATTGTAATTCCTTGACTTTGGAGGTGAAAGAAAGCTATCAAAATAAAAGCCTGTCAAAGTTCCCTACTCTGAATCTGAGTCCTATCCTTTTTACCAAGCCTGACAGCTGTCAACACTGAATATTGCATTGTTGCATTTCTTTTCACAGTTTATGAACTTACATTCATATTTTGTTGAGGTATTATTAAATGTATATGTTTATAAAGGCTTTTTAAATTGTTGCTATTTTAGAATATTTTTTAAAAATCTCACGTACCCCTTGTCTTACCTTCAAGTACCCCCATGGGTACGCGTACCCCCATTTGAGAACCACTGGTTAAAGAGAGGAGAAAACAGGAAAAAAAAAAGAAAATTACATTTTTGAAACATAGTTTATCTTCATTTTCGACGCTTTAAAATTCAAAATTCCCTCGAAAAAAAGAAGAAAAAAAATAGCTATTTCGAACTTTTTGAAAAAATTTAAAAAAAAATTTATGGAACATCATTAGTAATTTTTCCTGATTAAGATTAATTTTAGAAATTTGATGACATGTTTTAAATAGGTTAAAATCCAATCTGCATTTGTCTGTCTGTGTTGGCCCTGCGATGAGGTGGCGACTTGTCCAGGGTGTACCCCGCCTTCCGCCCGATTGTAGCTGAGATAGGCGCCAACGCCCCCCGCGACCCCGAAAGGGAATAAGCGGTAGGAAATGGATGGATGGATGGATGGATATAACAAATTGGACCAAGCTATATTTCTAACAAACACAAATCATTATTTCTTCTAGATTTTCCAGAACAAACATTTTAGAAGACATTAAAAAGACTTTGAAATGAGATTTAAATTTGATTCTACAGATTTTCTAGATTTGCAAGAATATTTTTATTTTTATTTTAATCATAAGTTTGAAGAAATATTTCACAAATATTCTTCGTTGAAAAAACAGAAGCTAAAATGAAGAATTAAATTAAACTGTATTTATTATTCTTTACAATAAAAAAAATAATTTACTTGAACATTGATTTAAATCGTCAGGAAAGAAGAATGTTTAAAAATCCTGAAATCATTTTTAAGGTTGTTTTTTTTCTCTAAAATTGTCTTTCTGAAAGTTATAAGAAGCAAAGTAAAAAAATAAATGAATTTATTTAAACAAGTAAAGACCAAGTCTTTAAAATATTTTCTTGGATTTTAAAATTCTATTTGAGTTTTGTCTCTCAGAATTAAAAATGTAGAGCAAAGCAATACCAGCTTGATAGTAAATAAATAAAATTCAACAAATAGAGGCAGCTCACTGGTAAGTGCTGCTATTTGGGCTATTTTTAGAACAGGCCAGCGGGCGACTCATCTGGTCTTTCAAGGCGTTGGTGACCCCTGCCCTAATCAGAGCAAAGCATTTTTGGTTGAAAAAAGAGATAAAGAAGTAAAATACAGCACCCTACATAGAGGTTTTTGTTTCATGTGTCAAAGACATTCCTACTGGGAATTAGAAGCAGTTTTGTCTGCGTTTTCTTCCTAGGGAGCGTTAGAGCGCAATTTTGAGTTTTGGGGGTGTGGTTTTTTGATTAGATCGCAATTTTCGCCAGTCCTGATGTGTGTGTCCAATTTGGTGAGTTTAGAAGCATGTAAAGGGGGTCAAATTGCAGCTCAAAGAGGCAGCGGAATAATAATAAGGAATAAAGAATAATAATAAAATGCTAGAAATTCAATAGGGTCCTCTGTCCCAATTGGGACATCGGTCCCTAAAAACTAGAAGACAGTAATAGTTTTAGTGCAACAGTGCAAAATATTGCTCATTTGTAGTGGTCTTTCTTGAACTATTTGGAAAAAAAGAAATAAAAACAACTAAAAACTTGCTGAAAAATAAACAAGTGATTCAATTATTAATAAAGATTTCTACACATAGAAGTAATCATCAACTTAAAGTGCCATCTTTGGGAATTGTAATAAAGATCCATCTGGATTCATCAACTTCATTCTAAACATTTTTTCACCAAAAAAGAAATCTTTAACATCTATATTTATGGAACATGTCCACAAAAAATCTAGCTGTCAACACTGAATATTGCATTGTTGCATTTCTTTTCACATTTTATGAACTTACATTCATATTTTGTTGAAGTATTATTCGATAGATATATTTGTAAAGGATTTTTTAATTGTTGCTATTTTTAGAATATTTTTCAAAAATCTCACGTACCCCTTGGCATACCTTCAAATACCCCCAGGGGTACGCGTACCCCCATTTGAGAACCACTGCACTGGTAGATATAAACACATTGGAATTGATATTTTTGCTGTATGAGCAGGGGTATCCAAAGTGCGACCCGGGGGCCATTTGCGGCTCGCAGGTCATTTTTTAACGGCCCCACGGCACATTAAAAAATACTATGGAAAAAAATTCAAAACATCAAAAGTGGTATAAAAGAGCAAACAGGTGAAACGTAACAAGAACATGTTGCATTGTTGACTCTAATAACACAAAGCTGCCATGCAACCTGTTTCTTTCTTTAAAAAAAAAAATAGTGAATCAAAATTAATTATGAATTATTGACCAATTGAAGGCTCCAATTACGTCACATTAAATATTCCACTTTGAGATTATTTTTTGGGGCAAATGTTGAATATTTTGTGTTTGCCATATAAAAAACTGAGCAGTTTTTTTTTTAAAGAATGGCCTAAAACGAACAAACAAAAACATAAACAAAAAAAAATTGGCTTTTAGTGGTTAGTGTCCGCCCTGAGAGTAGTAGGTTGTGAGTTCAAATCCTGGCCGAGTCATACCAAAGACTATAAAAATGGGACTCATTCCTTTCCTGCTTGGCACTCGGTATCAATGGTTGGAATTGGGGGTTAAATCACCAAAAATGATTCCCGGGCGCGGCACCACTGCTGCTCACTGCTCCCCTCACCTCCCAGGGGGTGATCAAGGGTGATTGGTCAACTGCAGAGAATAATTTCTCCACACCTAGAGTGTGTGTGACAATCATTGATACTTTAACTTTGAATTTGATCTCGAGACCATTGTGTTAAAAGTAAACAGTAAAAAAAAAAATTATAATTTATTTTTTAACACTTTAATGCAGGGGTCGGGAACCTTTTTGGCCGAGAGAGCCATGAAAGCCAAATATTTTAAAATGTATTTCCGCGAGAGCCATATAATAGTTTTTAACAATGAATGCCTGCATTTTTTAGTTAGACCAACATTTTTTAAGTATTTTAGGTCTCTTATTCTTCTTAATAACATTGTTATTCTGAAGCTAACCAATAATAAATCAAATACTTCTTATCATCAATGCGACTTCTTGAACAGGTGCGGTAGAAAGCGGATATTTTGACACTTTGATTACCAGTGTAATTATGTAGGAAGGTAAGTATTGTTATTGCCCAAGTACAACACAATTTGTTGATTGACTGATTGATTTGATTAGACAAACAAACAATGTTTAGGGTCACAGAACAGCTATGGGGAGGGAAAAAAAACTCCAGCGCAAAGCATATGTACGTATCACAACATACAACTCCAGACTTGCAACAGAGGGGAGGTAGTGGGGGGCTACGGTGGCGGGCTGCAGCTCTTCAGGCACTTCCCAAGTTTCCATCACCCCTAAGGGATTCGCGTCAAGGGCGTTGGATGAATTATTCATTACTAATCGTGTTAAGCAATGTCAGCTAAGATTTATCTTGAGAGCCAGGTGCAGTCATCTGGCTCTAGAGCCATAGGTTCCCTACCCCTGCTTTAATGAGTAGGACCCTTTTGGATCAGTGTGTTTTGTTTTTAATTGTCATTGCACAAAAAATAAGAGTGAATTAAAATCTATGGTGTTATGAGTTGTTGACCTTTTTCCGACTCCAATTATTATATAATCTCAAACATTCTACTTAAAAATGTTATTGGGTGAAAATATTGCATATTTTGTTTTTTTCAATAAAAAAAACGTGGTTTTCTTTGTCAAAAAGGGCATACAACTTAAATCTTTAAAAACGTCATATTGACAGATAGACCTGATCTAGAGATTTAAAACTTGAATAATAATAAAAAATAATAATGGGGGTACTTGAAGGTATGCCAAGGGGTACGTGAGATTTTTTTTAAAAAATATTCTAAAAATAGCAACAATTCAAAAAACCTTTATAAATATATTTATTGAATAACACTTCAACACAATATGAATGTAAGTTCATAAAGTGTGAAAATAAATGCAACAATGCAATATTCAGTGTTGACAGCTAGATATTTTGTGGACATGTTCCATAAATATTGATGTCAAAGATTTCTTGTTTTGTGAAGAAATGTTTACAATTAAGTTCATGGATCCAGATGGATCTCTATTACAATCCCCAAAGAGGGCACTTTAAGTTGATGATTACTTCTATGTGTAGAAATCTTTATTCATAATTGAATCACTTGTTTATTTTTCAACAAGTTTTTAGTTATTTTTGTAATCTTTTTTTCCAAATAGTTTAAGAAAGACCACTACAAATGAGCAATATTTTGCACTGTTTTACAATTTAATAAATCAGAAACTGATGACATAGTGCTGTATTTTACTTCTTTATCTCTTTTTTTACCAACCAAAAATGCTTTGCTCTGATTAGGGGGTACTTGAATTAAAAAAATGTTCACAGGGGGTACATCACTGAAAAAAGGTTGAGAACAACTGTTTTAGACAGCACGGGGGAAAAAAGGTAGAGCACATAAAAATAAGTTTTGTTGCAGCATAAAATGATCAATGCGATGGTAGTGAAAGTGACAGAAATAGTGAGCGATGTGTGCAGAAGGGTTTTATTTCCAATGATGTCTAATCCTGACATCCCACCAGTCCACCATCTGTCACATCTCCTCACACTGCCCCGGGTCGCTGGTACGGATTACCGACAGACCGATTATTTTGTATCCTTCTATATATTATTGTATGACCTATTATTCCAACAGAGCAGCAAAATCAGCGGTGTGCGGGTGGAAGGATGCTGATGCTGCGGCTCATTGATGCTTTCTGCATCGCCTGCTCGCCCTGACTGCAGCTTCCAGTCTGCAAGCTGCACCGTGGAAGGGAGAGGCTGGGACACTCGGTATGTAAGGACTGCATGTTTCATAAAAATGCATTATGCATAGTGTGGATTGCATGTTGCTTTATGACAGTAATATTTATTTTCCACCTTCTGTTCCATATGAAAGCCGTAAATACATACCAAGAATACTAATTCATCATCACCAAATTTACAACTTCGGTGTACTTAGTGTTTGTATAAATAATTCAGCATAAATAAGCACAAATCGCGCTAACTATCCTTAATAGTGTTGATTAATATCCATTCTCGTTATCGTTTTGACAAACGCGTTTTGGCTTGGTTGTTTCCAGCCCGCTTAAGTTTGTCCCTGCCGAGCCACCGTCCACATGGGAGATCACGTGTCCAAGCGACTGCAGCTGATGGCGAATGGAGCCAACATGGAGGAGCGAGCTTTTACCAATCCTTACCCGGACTATGACCAACATCAACAACCGTCGTCACCGCTGGACCACGAAGGACAAGTAAATAACACACATAGAGGAACATATCAAGCCAACTGCAACGTATATAACATATAAAAGCCACCACCACCGGACCACGAATAGTAAATAACATCATAGCATATCAAACAAACGGTAACATACAGTGGGGCAAAAAAAGTATTTAGTCAGCCACCGATTGTGCAAGTTCTCCCACTTAAAATGATGACCGAGGTCTGTTATTTTCATCACTGTGAGAGACAGAATGTGAAAAAAAAATCCAGGAATTCACATTGTAGGAATTTTAAAAAATCAAAGCTCTCACGGATGGAAGGAGGTTTTGGCTCAAAATCTCACGATACATGGCCCTATTCAATCTTTCCTTGACACGGATCAATCTTCCTGTCCCCTTAGCAGAAAAAACAACCCCAAAGCATGATGTTTCCACCCCCATGCTTCACAGTAGGTGTGGTGTTCTTGGGATGCAACTCAGTATTCTTCTTCCTCCAAACACGACGTGTTGAGTTTATACCAAAATGGATACATGGATGATACAGCAGAGGATTGGGAGAATGTCACGTAGTCAGATGAAACCAAAATAGAACATTTTGGTATAAACTCAACTCGTCGTGTTTGGAGGAAGAAGAATACTGAGTTGCATCCCAAGAACACCATACCTACTTTTTTTTAATTGTAAAGAATAATAAATACATCCATCCATTTTCTACCACTTATTCCCTTTCGGGGTCGCGGGGGGCGCTGGCGCCTATCTCAGCTACAATCGGGCGGAAGGCAGGGTACACCCTGGACAAGTCGCCACCTGATCGCAGGGCCAACACAGATAGACAGACAACATTCACACTCACATTCACACACTAGGGCCAATTTAGTGTTGCCAATCAACCTATCCCCAGGTGCATGTCTTTGGAAGTGGGAGGAAGCCGGAGTACCCGGAGGGAACCCACGCATTCACGGCGAGAACATGCAAACTCCACACAGAAAGATCCCGAGCCTGGATTTGAACCCAGGACTGCAGGAACTTCGTATTGTGAGGCAGACGCACTAACCCCTCTCCCACCGTGAAGCATTTTAATTTAATTCTTCATTTCAGTTGCTGTTTTTTCGACGAAGAATATTTGTGAAATATTTCTTCAAACTTATTATGATTAAAATTCAAAAAAATAATTCTGGCAGATCTAGTAACATCTGTAGAATCAAATTTAAATCTTATTTCAAAGTCTTTTTAATTTCTTTTAAAATTTTTGTTCTGGAAAGTGTAGAACAGGGGTGTCAAACTCAAATACCGAGTGGGCCAAAATTTAAAACTAAACGAAGCCGCGGGCCGAGGTTGAACAAATTAACCTTTTAATAGGGACCCAAACAAGTTTTGCATTGAATATTGAACAAGCAAGGCTTATATAACTTTATAGTGACATGCAAAATCGAGTTTCAAATAATAATGATAATTTAAAAATATCAATGGCATATCAAATAAAATTTAAATAAAAATTGAATGCCTCTTTTTGGCAGTGGGGTTGAGGTGGACGAGGTTTGGTGATAGCGGGGGGTGTATATTGTAGCGTCCCGGAAGACTTAGTGCTGCAAGGCGTTCTGTGTATTTGTTCTGTTGTGTTTATGTTGTGTTACGGTGCGGATGTTCTCCCGAAATGTGTCATTCTTGTTTGGTGTGGGTTCACCGTGTGGCGCATATTTGTAACAGTGTTAAAGTTGCTTATACGGCCACCCTCAGTGTGAGCTGTATGGCTGTTGACCAAGTAGGCCTTGCATTCACTTGTGTGTGTGTGTATAAGCCGCATATATTATGTGACTGGGCCGGCACGCTGTTTGTATAGAGGAAAAGCGGACGTGGAGACAGGTTGTAGAGAACGCCAAAGGCAGTGCCTTTAAAGCCCACCCTAAATATTGTTATCCAGGATGAAATTCGGGAGGGGCACTGAATTTAGGGAGTCTCCTGGGAAAATCGAGAGGGTTTGCAAGTAAGAGTGTTAGCGGTGAATGCGGGATTACAGCGGCGGGCCAGCTCTAATGTTGATTTGATATTGCCTCAAGGGCCAAGTGAAATTACACGGCGGGCCAAATTTGGCCCGTGGGCCAGAGTTTGACACCCATGATGTAGAAGAAATAATGATTTGTCTTTGTTAGAAATTTAGCTTGGTCCAATTTGTTATATATTATAACAAAGTGCAGATTGGATTTTAACCTATTCAAAACATGTAATCAAAATTCAAATATCAATCTTAATCAGGAAAAATTACTACTGATGTTCCATAAATTCTGTTTTTAATTTTTTCAAAAAGATTCGAATCAGCTAGTTTTTCTCTTCATTTTTTTCGGTTGAATTTTGAATTTTAAAGAGTCGAAATTGAAGATAAACTATGTTTCAAAATTTAATTTTCATTTTTTTCCGTGTTTTGTACTCTTTTAAACCGTTCAATTAAGTGTTTTTTTCATCATTTATTCTTTGCAAAAAACCTTCTGTAAAAGGAAATAAAATGTACGACGAAAGGACAGACAGAAATACCCATTTTTTTAATATAGCCATCTATTTTCTACCACTTATTCCCTTTTGGGGTCGCGGGGGGCGCTGGCGCCTATCTCAGCTACAATCGGGCGGAAGGCGGGGTACACCCTGGACAAGTCGCCACCTCATCACAGGGGCCAACACAGATCGACAGACAACATTCACACTCACATTCAAACATATAGATTTATTTATTAAAGGTAAATTGAGCAAATTGGCCATTTCTGGCAATTTATATAAGTGTGTATCAAACTGGTAGCCCTTCGCATTAATCAGTACCCAAGAAGTAGCTTTTGGTTTCAAAAAGGTTGGTGACCTCTGCTGTATGTTGTAAAAAAAACGGCCATTAAAAAAAGTCAATACCGACACACGTCAAAATGCCAAATATTGGCGCCGATAATCTTGTCATTGTTGTTGACATTTTACATGCGATTCATTGCGAAAAATGGGGCCCCACATGAGTTACGGGGCCCATTGCACAGCGGGAAAGGAGGCCCTGCACATAACAGGCACTATGAAGTTAGTTGAACATCTTCAGGCCACATTTGAGCTCTTCAGTTGAAGACTTCTATTATGTTAGCAATGGTCACAAACAAAAGGTTTCATGTTTTCAAGATGGCAGAGATAACAAACATCAGACATGTTCTTGTCTGCTGAACATTGTTGAATTAATGCGAAAATTGTACAACATTTTTCTCTATGTGCACCTCAGGTGAGCTCGGCTTTCCAAAGGAAGGTGCAGAGCAAAATCAAAGATTTGCTTCAGCAGATGGAAGAGGGGCTAAAGACTGCTGACCCTCATGATTTCTCGACTTACACCGGTTGGACAGGTAAATATGCCAATTTCTGTCGGTCTATCATTGCATGGTCAATACAACAATAAATACATCTGCCACTGTCTTCTCAGGGATTGCTTTGCTGTATCTGCAGCTGCATCGCGTGTCCAATGAGGCTTCCTATCTGCAAAGAGCACTGGACTATGTCAAGCGATCAATGAGAATTTTGAACGGGCGCAAAGTGACGTTCCTCTGCGGTGACGCCGGACCGTTAGCAGTGGGTGCAGTGGTCCATCACAAGCTTGGAAACACTGCTGACAGCAAAGACTGTCTCACCAAGTGAGTGTCTGAAGTGACGCCATCTTTATCCTGAACCTGTTCTTCGTCAAATGAAAGGGACTTCTTGTCCTTCAGGCTCCTCCAGCTGCAGCAGTCAGTGCTGAGTACAGATACCGAGATGCCGGATGAGTTGCTGTATGGACGAGCAGGGTATCTGTATGCTTTGCTATACGTTAATGACCAAATAGGAGGCGGTACTGTGGATGACGACACCATTGCACAAGTGAGTGCAGGCCCTAGGGGGACTTTTGTGCTTCGGATTGTTCTACATTTCCCACAATGCATTGCCGTTGGCCATATTAGCAAGTTTTGTTGGGAAACACGCTCATTGTTGCTGATCATTCAATGCCGACGACGTGTGCGGGAGTGGGAGGGATAAAACTAGCTTTTAGCGAATTCCTAAGCGTACGTCTGGACACATAGAAGCGACTGAAAAGAAGAATGAATGGCGAAGGCGAGCATGGATTGCTGCACTTAACCAAGATTAGGAATGTAACGGTATCAAAATATTATAACGGTATTACGCCCACGGCACGATGTTATTGTGGTATATGTGTAAAAAAAAAAAAAGTTTAAAAATGTTTACTGTATAAAGTGGCAAGAATGTTTAGGATAAACACTCTTACTGTAATTGAACACAAACATAATGCTCAAATGTTCTAATCATATTATTACCACATCCATCCTTTCATTTTCTACCACTTGTCCCTCTTTGGGTGGCGGGGTTGCTGGAGCCTATCCCAGCTGCACTCGTGCAGAAGGCGGCGTACACCCTGGACAAGTCCCCACTTCATCGCAGGGCCAACACAGATAGACATTGACATACACATACTAGAAACTATTTAGTGTTGCCAATATATATATATATATATATATATATGTATGTATGTATATATATATATATATATATATATATATATGTATGTATATATATATATATGTATACGGTATGTATATATGTATGTGTATATATATATATGTGCGTATATATATGTGTGTGTATATATAATATATATACTATATGCATTTATATGTATATATACATATATGTGTATACGGTATGTATATATGTATGTGTGTATATATATATATGTGTGTATATATATATGTATATATATATAATATATATATATATATATATATATACTATATGCATTTAATTTTATAATATAATTTCAGTCAAGTGTCTTTAAACATCCAAATGTAAAAAAATAATGTTCGAGTTAGTGTCTTTCAACTTTTAACATCAGAGAAACGATGTCCTTCACATCTTAAATGCTGGGAAAATGCTGATTCTCAAAAAAAATAGCTGACAATTCAATTCTTATTAATGTATATAGCTCACAAATTGATACTTGAGCCAATGGCCTCCTTGGCATAAAATATATTTTCCGGGTGGTGGTCTATCAAGTTTGATTCTTACATTACTTAAAGTGTCACCAAACTTTTTATTTGTCCGCACTGGTGCATTTCCTACCTAAAACGAGGATAACAAATTTATTCAAACCACGAGTTGATTAAATGTTTTTGGGGAAAAAAAACATGGGTTAAAAGATTACAACTTCTGACCAGCTTTATGCGTCTTCTTGAAAACGGTCCAGACGAAGGCGGCGACTTTGCCTTGCAGTACGCTGACCAAAGATGTTGTGTTTTCGCCCGGGTTTGTCTCTGTTAGCAACATAACTCAAGAAGTTATACATATATTTCTTTGAAAACTCCAAGAAATGCCCCCAAAAAACTCTCCTTTCTCTCTCCTTTTCAACTTCCCGCACACAAACAATAAATAAAAATGTGTGTGCAAAATCTGTCTTAAAAATCAGTTTAAAAAAAAAATACAGTGTTTTAAAATTAATTTTGTAAAAAAAACGAAAAAAAAAACTGTTAAGAAAAATTCTATGTAAAAAAAAAAAAATCAGTGCAGAAATATGAATTGCTTCAAAACAAAGCACACACTGTACAACAGGTAACATGGCCTGTAGCAGGTATTGCTGCAAAACCTGCCTCTGTGTAAGACTCGTGTCACGTGCCCTCAAATTTGGCACCTAATTGGCTGGTTCTAAGACAGGATCAATTGCTTCAGTCTTAATTTACCAGAAGCGAGTCTTGAGTTTTGACCAAATGAATAAATCTGCACTGATTTTTTTTTTTTTTTACACTGGATTATTACACACTGAATTTTAAAACACAGTATTTTAACAAACTGGGTTTTTAAGCTGACACATTTTGCTCACAAAATTGTATTCAATGAAATATAAATAATTTGATGCAGAAAAAGTCAGTTCACAAAAATTCAAATTACATAAATTTGTTGTCCGAAAAAAAAGCTTTTATGTCAAAGACACAAATGAACCTCCATACTCTCTAACTGACACATCTAATTACCAGTTGTGTATTTTTATTAGGGCTGGGCGATTATGTGATCGATTATTGTGATAGATTTCAAGTTGATTACAACGATCAGCTGTGAGCATATTAACTCTTAATTCGGACATGTCAGACATGTATGAAAATGTTTTATTGTAGAGCAGGGGTAGGGAACCTATGGCTCTAGAGCCAGATTTGGCTCTTTTGATGACTGCATCTGGCTCTCACATAAATCTTAGCTGACATTGCTTAACACCATAATTATGAATAATTTCGCTGGTAATCATAGTGCTAAAAATAACATGCAAAATATAAAACATTCTCATGCATTTAATTCCATCCATCCGTTTTCTACCGCACCCGTTCAAGAAGTCGCATTAATGGTAAGAAGTATTTTATGTCACGATGGGGGGGTCGCAGCTTGCTGCAGGGTCGTTCCCCCAGGAAGGCAGACGGACTACTCGGGACATGGCATTTAGGTAAAAACATGATTTAATTTAAACTAAAAAAAGATACGAACAAAAATCGCTCACAGCGGAGGCACAACTTGGGCTAAGGAGCAAAGCTAACGCATAAACAGACTATGAACATAAATCAAACAAAACTTACTTGGCATGGCATGAAGCACGAAACTATGGCAAGGCATGAAACAAGTCAGCACTGGGGAAAGAAAAGATCACATTGACGCCAGGGCGACTGACTGGCAAAGACGAGCTTAAATACTGCCTTTGATTAGTGCTCGGGAAGCAGGTGAGCGGGCATTTTGTCCACCAGAGACAGGTGGACAAAAGGAGTAACCAAGGAAACCAGACAAAGGAGCGGAAAAAAACAGGAACTTAAAGACTCCAAAGGACAAACAGCACATGGCCAAACATGATCAACAGACATGACATTTTATTTATTATTGGTTAGTTTCAGAATAACAATGTTATTAAAAAGAATAAAAGACTTAGTATACTCTAAACATGTTGGTCTTATTTAAAAATGCACACATGTAGTTGTATTCAGTGTTAAAAAATATGATATGGCTCTCACTGAAATACATTTCGAAATATTTGGCTTTCATGGCTCTCTCAGCCAAAAAGGTTCCCGACCCCTGTTGTAGAGTATATTTAAAAAATAAATATTTTTCTACGTTCATTTTATTTACAGTAATTTGCTTCATTTAATCAGAATGTTAATACATTAAACTATTTTACTTTTTATTACAGATGCTTTAAAACTTACAGGTCACAAAAAATATTTAAAAAAATTGTGATAACAATTGAGATCAGATAATATGAAAATATATATATTGTGATGCATTTATTTGCTATATCGTCCAGCCCTAATTAATGTCCTTGTTGCAGAATTTCCCCTTTGGCTACGTACTCGCAAAAGGCTTCTTTTTTATTTATCTCTCTTGGTTTCTTGTGACAATCACTTTGAGGTTACAACTGACACGTTTCTTTCCTGCGCCGTACCAGGTCGTGACTGTAATCATCCAATCAGGGAAGAATCTGTCAGCGGAGCTAAAGAAGTCCGAACGCTGCCCGCTTCTTTATGAATGGCACAAGAAACAATACGTCGGGGCTGCACATGGCTTGGCTGGAATCTTTGACATGCTCATGCAGGTAATTTCTGACAAAACAAGATGGGGTGACTTTGAAAAGACATTTATTCAAAGACTTTTTACAATGCAGACTTAAAACTACTGTAATGTCCAAACTGCCGCTACTTTGTTCCTATGCTTTCAACCCGAAGGCTTATAGAACGGTGCGATTTTTCTTTGCTGACGACCATAATGAAAACAGTTAAAAAAAAACAAGACAGCACACTAAAAAGGTGTGTTGTGCTATGGCGTCATCTTCTGGACAAATTTGCTCACTTCAGTTGCTGCAGTGCTCTTCTGCTTAGAGCAGGGGTGTCAAAGGTACGACCCAGGGGCCGGATTAGGCCCGCGAACAGGTTTTGTCCGGCCCGCGGTTTGAGTTTGCTGAGTATAAAAATGTACCTGAAATTTTTAAATGAAAGAAACTGCTGTTCTAAATGTGTCCACTAGATGTTACAATAGCTATCATTTGAAGCTTTGTAGATGATGTACAAAAATAAACCACATGATCTTAGTACATCAGTCAGGGAAAATTATCAAACTACATAAATAACATATTGTAATTGGATTTTGATAAACATTTTTTATCTTGATAGATTGAACATAACATCAATAAGTTGACTGATGAACATTATCACATAATTTATTCAGAAAGTATAAATACCGACAAGTAAAGATAGAATACGATTAACCGCAGCATGTAAATGTAAAAAAAACATTATGATTTGTACAATTTCAAAATGTGCTTGTTCTATATTTAAATTAAGAAAACAATAAGAAGTTGTCTTTATTTTTAAGTTATTGTGCCGTTATTGTAGCTGAGATAGGCGCCAGCGCCCCCCGCGACCCCGAAAGGGAATAAGCGGTAGAAAATGGATGGATGGATGGATGTGCCGTTATCTTACCAGTCTGGCTCACTTGGGAGGAGATTTTTCTCCATGTAGCCCCCGATCTAAAATGAGTTTGACACCCCTGGCTTAGAGCTTTGAACCAGAAGTACAAGTGCTGTTCCATCTTCTACATTGTCCATAGCGTGTCTGTTCAAAATAATTCTTCATTCGTCACTCCAAGCAGTGGTTTTAAGTTTTACAATATAACAAAACAAATCTGACTTATTAAATCTTCTAATTTGTGATGTCAGAAGAGTTTTCATGCATATTTCTACATGCTACTGTAACGTGATGAATCTAGTATCGTTAGCATTAGCTACTATGCTAACACGTTTACGAGTGTTTGTGTTAGTATTATTTACTTATGACGGCATTCTTTTTGTATTGTTTCAGTTTCACTTATTCCTCAGTAAATTCACCAAAATGTCACCATGGAGTTATTGAGTTTGTTTAGCTGATTGGAGAGCAAGCTTCTGCAGTTTTTGGGTCCATGATGACTTCTGTTTTTTTTAATCAATTGTTTTACTGCCGTGTTACAGACACCGTTTGGTAACAATTAAGGTTAAATATTTACTAAAACTTTGTGTGTAGATAGCATTTCCCAAAGTATGCATCTCTGACAAATATATGGAAAAATATTTGAGCTCCTAAAATTTTGTGGGTTTGGCTTGAAAACAGGTGAGCTCTATAGTCCGGAAAATACGGTATTCATTGCATTGATGTGCCGTAATGATGACTCATGCGTACATAGTTTACTGAGTAAAAATGTCTCTTTCTCCAGCCTGGAGCAAAGGTACATTCAGACACGCTCTCAGAGTTGGTTCGCCCCAGTATAGACTACATCCGACACAAGAGATTCCGTTCTGGTAATTTCCCATCATCGCTGAGCAACGAGAGCGACCGATTGGTTCACTGGTGCCATGGAGCGCCTGGAGTCATCCACATGCTCATCATGGCTTACAAGGTGAGAAAGACGCTCAAACATCCTCAGACATGCACAGGCATTGTTGCCTTTAGTTCTCTATTGATTGTAAGAAAGAACAACATATAACTTTATTGTCATTGCACTTAAAAAGTACAAGGACATTAGTTTTTAGTGTAGCTTTTATAATCAAGAATGTATAACAGACTAAATGTTGTAAGCAACCACTCTGCATTATTTGGTGTGTTTTTGGTGCAGTTCATTTGGCAGGGTGTCAGTACAGCAAACAAACTTGTTATATTTTAGCCAAAGGTTCCCACTTAACACTAAAAACTATGGGTGTAACGGTATGTGTATTTGTATTGAACCGTTTCGGTACGGGAGTTCCGGAGGTGTACCGAACGAGTTTCCACACGAACATATGAAGTAGCCGCCTCGTCTAAAGTCTTAACAAGCTGCTCCGCTCCGTTCTGCCCCTGTCTCCTACAGAGCACCCAACATTGTCCCACCCACACAACCATCTGATTGGTTGCATATATAGCGTTAACAGCCAATCAGCAGTGCGTATTCAGAGCGGTAACCAACCAGCAGTGCGTATTCAGAGCGCATGTAGTCAGCGCTTCAGCGTCGAGCAGATAGGTGTTCAGCAGGTGAGCAGCGGACTCTCCCCAAATTATAATAAACACCTCCCAGTCAACGTTCTAGATCAGTGGTCCCCAACCTTTTTGTATCCGTGGACCGGTCAACGCTTAATAATTTGTCCCGCGGCCCGCGGGGGGGGGGGTCCTTTTTTTTCTTTGTCATGAAAAAGGGACGTTTTTGTCATGAAAAAGGGAGGTTTTTGTGGTTGGTGCACTAACTGTAAGTGTATATTGTGTTTTTTATGTTGATTTAATAACCTTTTTTTTTTTTTTTTAATGAATACATTTTTTTTCTGTGGCCCGGTACCAATCGGCCCGGTGGTTGGGGACCACTGTTCTAGATGATGTTCTAGAAACAAACTGCAGCTCAGCTCGCTCGCAGTCCTGGCTTGAGGTGAAGGCTAATTAACTTTTAGCGTAACGTTAGCTCATTTTGCAGTGTGTGTGTGTGCGTGCATGCGTGCGTGTGTATGCTAGTGATATAATAATGTAAGTGGATCATTAAGCCTACATGAACTCCATGGTGTTCAGGGATGAATAGTCTCTCCTATTGCTATTGTGATATTTTTTAGGTTATAGTTACATTAATCATTAGTAATGTAGCAGCCTAGTTTGAATGGCAGGGTCCCTGCTATCACATGTTGATAAAAATATAACATTTACATAATAAAAATCAACTACAGGCTTTCCAAATGCTGTAAAAAATTAAGCATGATGAGTTGACTTGAAACTGTTTAATGTTGCACTTTTTATATGTAGAAGAAATGTTTTGTCATTTTATTTAATCTGAGCAACAAGTTGAGGCAGTTTAATGTTGATTAATGTGGGCAGAATTATTATAGTGTTCCCAATGTTAAAAGGATAAAACCATTGTTTACAAATTTGGTAAGTACATAACCAAAAAATTCATATTTTGTTGTTTTCTTACTGTACCCGAAAATTAACCGAACCGTGACCTCTAAACTGAGGTACATACCGAACCGAAATTTTTGTGTACCGTTACACCCCTTCTAAAAACATACAGAGAATCGTAGGAACGAAACTCTTTGGTGAAGCGTGGACCTCCTGTGTTCTCAAGCATTTTAATTTGCGGCTCAGATAATGAAACGTACTTGTGTCTGCCAGGTGTTTGAAGAGGAGAAATACCTGAAGGAAGCAGCAGAATGTGGCGAGGTCATCTGGCAGAGAGGTCTCCTGAGAAAAGGCTACGGCATCTGCCACGGCACCGCTGGCAACGGCTACGCCTTCCTGTCTCTGTACAAGCTAACCAAGGAGAAGAAGTATCTGTATTGGGCCTGCAAGGTAATGATTGGCTCAAGTCGACAAAGCCTTCTGTTTTTCTCCAATAATGTTGTTTTCCTTCCCCACATTGTTTACGTGGATGGACGTGTTGCACTTGGTTGCGTCTTGAAGTTGTGTGCTTTTTTTTTGTCAGTGTGAGCGTTGACTTATGTCATTCATTTTGTAAATTCTTCTGGCTGATACTTCACTTATTTTTGGTCCCCTGGTTTTTAGATATTTCCTGTTGATGTTCAGACATTTTGTTTAGGTGTTCGGATATCTAATTTCCTTGTTCAGATGTCTTCTCTCCTTGTTCAGATATCTTCTTGTGATGTTCAGATATCTCCTTTGGATGTTCAGATATCTACTTTCCTTGTTTAAATATCTCCTTATGATGTTCAGATATCTAATTTCCTTGTTCAAATATCTCTTTGTGATGTTCAGATATCTTCTCTTGATTTTCAAATATCTACTTTCAAAGTTCAGATATCTCCTCAATCCAATCCAATCCACTTTATTTATATAGCACATTTAAACAACAATAACGTTTCCAAAGTGCTGCACAGCCATGTTAAAAACAATTGTAAAAAAAAATAAAATAAATAAATAAAATAAAATAAAAAAAGTATATATATATATATATATATATATATATATATATATATATATATATATTATGCTCCACCAATGACTGAATAAAAACAAAAAATAAATAAATATAAAAACAATATAAAAACAAATATGATTAAAAACTATTTTAAGGGGTAAAATCAATTAAAACAGTAAAATAGAAATCAAAGTGTATAAAAAACACAGAGGACAACAGAGAACAGAGGACCACACAACTCACGTAGTGTTAAAAGCCAAAGAATAAAAGTGGGTCTTAAGACGAGACTCCTTTCCTTGTTCAGATACTTTATCTCCTTGTGATGTTCAAATATATTCTTTCAATGTTTAGATATCTTTTTTAGGTGTTCATATTTTTTCTTTTGTTGTTCAGATATCTCCTTTCCTTGTTTAGATATCTCCTTTCTTTGTTCAGATAACTCCTTGTGACGTTCAGATATAGCATTTCCCAATTCAGATATCTCCATTGGATGTTCAGATGTCACATTTCCTTGTTAAGATTCATCCTTTCATTATTCAGATATCTATTTATGTTTAGATATCTCATTTCCTTGTACAGACGTCTCCTTTCAATGTTCAGATATTTTCTTGTGATGTTCAGATATAGCCTTTCCTTGTTCAGAACTTCAGATATTTCCGTCCATCCATTACTTTATGGTAATTTCTTCCTGGAAGGTCTTAAGTGATTATTTTATTCTTTAGTACCACTTCATCATGTGGTACTGTGCATCCTTGTTTCCTCTGTCTTTTCTGTGGCATGGAGGGAGTGTCAAGAAGGTTTTGTCCAGACATTCAGTTTTACCTCTTCTCAGTTAGCTGGCTGGTTTCAAGTATTTAACAGCAGACAATGCTAAAGCCGAGCATGTCAGCAAAGATTCTGATGGTTGTGTTGAAAATCTGTGGTCAGGAGAAGCAAGAAAGGTGGTGTAAAAAGATGCAGCTCTGGCCAAATGTTGACATATTCATGTTTTTAATCAAGATGCTCGACTTCATTCTTCTTCATCCAGTTTGCTGAGTGGTGTTTGGACTATGGAACCCACGGCTGCCGCATCCCAGAGAGACCCTACTCGCTTTTTGAAGGTATCCTAAATGTTTTATGAACATATTTAGGGCCCTGTGAAATCTGTTTATTTTTTTTCCAAATTCTGGTTGATTTTTTTTTTTGTAATCCAGTTTTTACCTTTCACTATTATTTTACCAGCAACAAGAGTGTGTGCTTTTTGTGTTAAAACGTCCCCTATTAAATGCAGAAATTTATTTGGTGAAAATGTAACACATCATTAGATAATTTTGACCAGTGTTTAGGTCAAAGCATGATCATTTTGTAACATAAATACACCAATCAGTAACAAAGTGCTCTTATAAGGTACTTTAGAAACTTTTTTTAGCGCAATCCGACTCGATGTTGTGCACAACATTGTTATTGAGAAGGCTGAAAGTGTGTTGCTGTTCTTAAGAGCTCTCGAAGGCTGCCATGTTTTTGAGAGGAAACGAGGCTGTGTTGAAATTAAAGAACAGTCCATGTTTTAACATTTGTTGTTTTAGTAATTGAACATTAGACATCATTAGAAGCATTCAGGTTATCAGTAACTTGCCAATGATGATGTCTTAGTTTTTTTGCAGATTTTGTTGATGTTTCAAGTTGTCATTTGGACAATGTTTAGTTCAGGAGGGGTAGGGGGATTGGGGTCTGATTTCCCCAGCAAAACATTCCTTCTCCTTACGATGACAGCGTTTTTGTCACATTATTGTCCATTTCCAGGATATTCCGCATTTAATAGGCGATTCCGTTTTTATTCTAATAACAAAAATGAATTTCTCTTTGGAGATGAATAAAGTATCTATCATATTATAGGGCCTTTCTTAGGTCTGTGAATCTTTGGGCACCACACGATTTGATCCGATTGTTGGTAACAATTTGATTCAGAATTGATTCACGATTTATAACAATTCTCTATTTAAAATCAATACTTTTTAATAACATTGGGTGCCAGTCTTATGATTAACTAAATTCCTCCTTGAAAAAGATAAACATCTTTTGATACATTCCTACATTATTTAACTTTAATAAAATAATTTTTCTCATTTAATAAAGTCGAGTAAAAATAAGGCAACGAGAGCAGTATCCAACAATTCTCTTTCCTAAAGTAAATCTGTACACAGATATAGGCATTTACATCAACAATATGGTTTGCCTAAGTGGCTGGAGGGAAAAAAAAGTTTTTCAAATTAATCGCGATTCTTATTTGTAACTATTTTTAACCGATTAAAAAAAGAAAATCTTTTTAGACTATCTTTTTTTTTTTAAACAATTGTTGATTTTTTTTTCAATCAATTAAGAATTGCTATTCATTCTAAAAAAAATTTTTTTTTTACATCCCTAGCCTTGCTCATTTACTTTGTACAAACTGTCTTTTTGGTTGAAAAGATGGAAGAGTCCACACATTGTACAAGGGTTAAAATGATAGCGATGATGAGACGCCATAAAGCATGAAAGTGATGTGTAGCTGATAAAACCATTCATTAACAATTAATGGTAATAAATAAATGAATAATTCATTATATTGTTTTTCCTATTAGGTATGGCAGGCACCATCCACTATCTGTCGGATATGGCCGCTCCTGAAGCTTCCCGCTTTCCTGCTTTTGAACTTTGACCTGCCAACTGTTGGAAAGCAGTTAAAAGAAGAAAAGACTAAAATCATCTTCATTTTTTGTTGTTTGACTCAATGAAATTACAAACTACAAATATTAAGAATATTTTTTTGATGAAATTACACATTGGACTGAGGTTGCTGGCAACATTTATAAAGTGTATTCTTTGGACCAAATCATACAGGCACACTTAAGACAAGTTGAAATACATAACAGCCTATACCGTACTGTCTAAACAAGAAATACAGTACGAGTATTGTTGGTTTTCTATGAATCTGCATGCTTGCTGTACTTTGTGTCCCGTAATTTCTGGCATTTAATTATCCTGCCTACCTTTTAATAACTGAAAATGAAAATATCCCAGAATTCTAAGAAGCGAGGGAAACGGCAGCAACAATGAAAGAATATCACAAACTAAAAATTGCATTTGTTGTTATGAAATGGGGTGATATCTGCATGTGCAACATAAAAGTTATCAACCCGACAGCAAAAGAATGCTCATTAAAGCCTCCTTTAATGACCTACATGATGATTATGTTGTCACTTCATTCTTTTTGTTTCATATTTATTTTTTATGTTACATTTGTTGTATACACTTGTGCATTGTACACTTATGTAGTATGCATGTGTATTGTTTATTTGTGTATGTGATTGAAATGTAATTGTTTGCTTTTTGGCCTGGCGATGGCGTTTATAATTATCTGATGTATTCACATTTATATATATTCACCAGGAAGAAATATGACTGTATGATGGGTCAGACCTTTTTTTTTTAATTAAAACATGATGAGAGAAAATGTTGCTCTATGAGATCTGTTACCACTTAAATACAATTATACTTCATGTATAATGTAGGAATACTACGATCTTGTCACAGTAAAAATTTCACTTATTTTTTCCTTATAAAGAAAAACTCACTTTGATAATAGACGTAGTAAAATGAACAATACAATAGAATGTAGAACGAACCACTACAGTAGTTTTGTTAAGTAGTGATAATATACAACACTCACCTTGGAGTCGGGACTTCTACAGCATCTCCTTCCAGTTCTTTCTCCGTCAAACACAGCTTTAAATACATTTGCTGACCTTTGTAGGAATCACTACAGAACTTTTTATGGGTTCTGTATAGGTTTTTTGCCCATCATTTCCCATTCCTTAAATAAAACAAAAAAAATATATGTATTAAATTTTTTATACATTGTAACTCATAAATTGCTTACAATTAAGCTTATTGGCTATTGCACCCCTAAAGCCCTCTAAAAACCGCCAACAATAATCCACTTAGATCTCGTGTTTTGAATATTAAACAAGTGTTAGGGATATTGTTATTATAAGCACTAACGCAGACAAACTATTTTTAGCTGTGCCGTGACCTCAGAGAGCTATCTTATGCTGCTATATTGGCATATTGAGCTGCAGCTGCTGCATTGCCTCCGAGTTGGTGAAAGTTAATTCTAGATTATAAATCATGGCTCTCACCTAGATAGTTGAAGGTTGTGTAAATAAACCAAAAAGTTACTCAACCTTGATATTCAACCTAAACATGAAGATGGTGAGTAAAGCCCTTTTTACACGGCACACCAAATCTGATTTTTTGCCCACAAGTGACACAATCGGATATTTTTTGCCAGTCTAAACGCTCTAAAGTGCTTCAAATCTGATCTTTCGGCATCAGACTCAGGCCACATCAGAAGGTAGTACAAATCAGATTGAAATCTGATCTTTTCACATGTGAATTCAGTCAAAATCCAATGCGACCTGAAAGCAACCCAAACTTTTAACAGCCATATAAAGTGTGTAAATTAATGGCTCCCCAGGTATAGCTCGCTGTATAGCAAACGGTTCGACATAGCAGTGGCTAACACATAAATGCTCATAAAACAGCCAAAGTTTTGCTTTATTTCATTTTGAATTCAATATATCTCCAATTGGGATTATTCGCAGAAGCCTTTGATATGTATTATTATAATTAGTGATGGGTCCGGCAACACCGATGTATGCGTCGAGCTCATAGAGCAAAACCCTGTGTCAGTGAGCGTACCGCTTTTCGAAAGTCACGTGACCGATCATGAGCTGTTTCGGTCACGTGACCGATACGCAAACTGTGTCGCACTGACGACTGCGCGCCAAACTGTGTTTATAAGGAAGCGCATCTGTAAACGAGATGCTGCTGCCAACAGAATAACCGCACTTGTTGGTCATTTGTAATGTATCGTCGTCGGAGATCATTTCCGTCATGTGGGAATATTTTGATCATATATTGGAAAAAAAGCTTTTTTTTGTTAATTCCCTTGTCGTTTCATCCTGTTTTCTCAAAGTTTCTACTCGATCTGTTAGTAAGTCAGTAACGGTACGTGTTTTTGTGTTGAACCGTTTTGGTAGCTCAGTTGGTAGAGTGGAGGGCTGTAAATGCTCATGCTGAGTTCCTTAGGGCACTGGTTCAAATCCAGATCAATAGTTAAATCATTACGTTCTTACCATGAATTGATTAACATGGACCCCGACTTAAACAAGTTGAAAAACTTATCTGGGTGTTACCATTTAGTGGTCAATTGTACGGAATATGTACTGCACTGTGCAATCTACTAATAAAAGCTTCAATCAATCAATCAACAGTGCGTATTCAGAGCGCATGTAAAAATAGATTAATAATTAAATAAAAAGAAATTCCCAGTTCACAAGTAATCTCATTCACAACACGTTCTCTTAGATGTTCACATTATTTATTGACTGTATCTAAAAAAGATAAAAATATATTTTTATTTAAATGAAGATATGAAATAATCCTAAATGAAATACAATGACTTGGTTTATATTATTGTATATACTAGGTCATAAAATCAGTGTCAGTTGAGTCGGTCCATAGGTTGCCTGTAGGGATTTTTAATGTCCAGCAGATGTCAGTATTTAGTGACACAGTATTGACACAGTATCAATACAGTTTTGCAATGTGTCTAAACCAGTGGTTCTTAACCTGGGTTCGATCGAACCCTATGGGGTTCGGTGAGTCGGCCTTAGGGGTTCGGTGGAGGTCAAGCCACACCCGACTCATCGTGTATATCAGACCTGGGCAAATTAAGGCCCCGGGGGCCACATGCGGCCCGTTAAGCTTTTCAATCTGGCCCCGGACATTCCCAAATAATTATTTTAGATCTTTAAGATGGAAAGTGTATTAGTGTATATTATTGTATATACTAGGTCATAAAATCAGTGTCAGTTGAGTCGGTCCATAGGTTGCCTGTAGGCATTTTTAATGTCCAGCAGATGTCAGTATTTAGTGACACAGTATTGACACAGTATCAATACAGTTTTGCAATGTGTCTAAACCAGTGGTTCTTAACCTGGGTTCGATCGAACCCTAGGGGTTCGGTGAGTCGGCCTCAGGGGTTCGGTGGAGGTCAAGCCACACCCGACTCATCCTGTACATCAGACCTGGGCAAATTAAGGCCCCGGGGGCCACATGTGGCCCGTTAAGCTTTTCAATCTGGCCTGCCGGACATTCCCAAATAATTACTTTAAATCTTTAAGATGGAAAGTGTAGCTGCCATTATGATGTGCACTCATGTTTTATAATGATCGTAAGTCTTGATCTATATTAAGTATTTCAATAGTTGAAATCTGCCCTTTTGAATGATATACTAGTTACTGTGGTCATCTAATTAGTTACTATGGTCATCTAATTAATTACTTTGGTCATCCAACTAACAGCAGCTCACTCAGACGAGGCACCAACTAGTGTAGGTGGGGAACGTTTCCACAGAGGGTTTCCAGAGCCTGAAATCCGGGTAACAGGGACATACGCGGAAAGAGATTTTTACAATATATTCACATATATCAGATATTAGGTTTTTTTTTTTTTTTTTTTACCATTTGCATTCATATTTCACTGTTTGTTGCATTTTTGTTGTGTTCCTTTCTGTCCCCCATCTTGCAATCCCACCCAACGAGGTCCAACACCACAGCGTTTCTGAAGCAGCTCTGAAGGAGGTAACCTATTATTTCCACTCTACTCAGGTTATTTTGTATCATGGGATTGTTGTATGTAGTCCTAAAATTGAACTGAATGTGGATGGAGAGGGGGTGTGACGTTCATATGTTGTCAATATTCAGTGTTAAAATCTATCCTTCATAGTTGATATTGTAAATCCCACATTCTGTATTTTCATGTACATTCTGGGTGTCTCATTAAGTAAAAAAAAATTTAAAATTGCATTCCGTTTTTTAAGGCGGTCTGTCATAACGTTTTTAGCATTCAATCAGACATCATTGTGAGGTTTTGTATTAGTGTTCCTAAAAATAGATATACCGGCCCCCAAAGACATTTTTTTCTCTCAATTTGGCCCCCCGAGTTAAAATAATTGCCCAGGCCTGGTGTACATAAAAACTTCTCCCTATCGGCGTATTATGGATACGGCAACAGCAGAAGTCAAACTGATTTGAGGGTGTGTCATTTGTTGTGAGATAATGCACGGTGTTGGTTTTGTTCTTTGAACAAGGTGATGTTCATGCACGGTTCATTGTGTGCACCAGTAAAAAAATTATATCACTTTGTCTTGAATTTGAGAAAAAAAAAAAACATTTTATGTTTCACTAAAGAAGGGTTCGGTGAATGCGCATATGAAACTGGCTCTGAGGTTCGAGAGCCAGTTCCAGCTCGTGGTGCCCAAGACCAGACTTAAAACCAGGGGAGACAGGGTCGGCCCTAAGCTCTGGAACACTCTGCCCCTCCATGTTCAAACTGCTTCCACAGTGGAGTGTTTTAAGTCTCGTCTTAAGACCCACTTTTATTCTTTGGCTTTTAACACTACGTGTGTTGTGTGGTCCTCTGTTGTCCTCTGTGTTTTTTATACACTTTGATTTCTATTTTACTGTTTTAGTAGACAGTAAAATAGAGGTTGATTGGCAACACAAAATTGGCCCTAGTGCAGGGGTAGGGAACCTATGGCTCTAGAGCCAGATGTGGCTCTTTTGATGGATGCATCTGGCTCTCGGATTAATCTTAGCTGCCATTGCTTAACACGATAAGAAATTATTTCCACTGGTAATCGGAGTTAAAAAAAAAAAGTTCAAAATACAAAACATTCTCCTGCATTTCCATCCATTCGTTTTTCTAACGCATCTGTTCAAGAAGGCGCATTAATGGTAAGAAGTATTCTATTTATTATTGGTTAGCTTCAGAATAAAAATGTTATTAAAAAGACTATGAGAGTTATTGTACTCAAAAAATGTTGATGTTACCTAAAAATGCACGCATTTAGTTGTATTCAGTGTTAAAAAAAAATAATATAAGGCTCTCATGGAAATACATTTTAAAATATTTGGCTTTCATGGCTCTCTCAACCAAAAAGGTTCCCGACCCCTGCCCTAGTGTGTGAATGTGAGTGTGAATGTTGTCCGTCTATCTGTGTTGGCCCAGCGATGAGGTGGCGGATTGTCCAGGGTGTACGCCGCCTTCCGCCCGATTGTAGCTGAGATAGGCGCCAGCGCCACCTGCGACCCCAAAAAAGGGAATAAGCGGTAGGAAATGGATGGATGGGTGGATGGATGTTTTAATTGATTTTACCCTTTAAAATGGTTTTTAATTAGATTTATTTATTTTTTGTTTTTATTCAGTCATTGGTGGAGCATAATATTGTTTTTTTTTTTAATATTGTTTTTAACATGGCTGTGCAGCACTTTGGAAACGTTCTTGTTGTTTAAATGTGCTATATAAAAAAAGAGTGAATTGGATTGGATTGGTGGGGTTTGGGACCTCCAACAAGGTTAAGAACCAGTACTGGTCCAAAAGCTACATGACGCCTCATCAACCCATCACTAATTATAATTATAGTTCACATAATATTGTCAACAAATAGCTACCATGCTAAGCTAAGAGGCTAGTAACATTTCACTCACCGGAGCTTCACCCGACAAAGCACGAGAAAAAAAAGTGTGACGTCCCCAAACGGCAACCTTCTGTTGAGGTAGGAACCATCTAAAACAAAAAACATGAATCAAAGTGAACTTTTACCAACTTTCTGTCTTATAATTGGCTTCGGAAAAACTCCTTAAAATGTTGCTGTGTAGACTGCTGTGTCACTGTGTATGATGCGCGCGCACCCTGCTGGCGGCATTGTCAAACATACTTTTATATATGTCCATCCATCCATCGTCTAATATATATATATAATGTAAATGAAATTGTAAGACACGGACATTTTTTTTAAGCTGTACTTGAACTAATGCAATTTATTTGCCCAGAACTTGGTAAGATTATTGTCATAAATCCAGTCAGGCAATATTTTAAAGTGAAATTTGTCATCGTTTGCAGTGGCGTATGCATTGACCTGATCACTGGCCGTATAACAACCCACACCTTTCAGGTAACCATCCGCAGTTAGGTTAATTAGCATCCGTGCTTAAAATAAATTATGTGATTAATCTGTATATATTTTACACACATATTAAAATATTTTAATGTAATCAATTATTTCAGTTAACGTGGTATTTGTGAAATCCCTTTTAATCATGGCAGTGAGCCTGCAAATTAGCTCAACCACAATTTCATTTAATCTTCATTTCATTTACTGGAAGTACGTTTTTTTGAGCTAGTTTAGCAACCGTTTACCCAAGAGTTGTATAACTTGGTATGTGACACTTGTGAACTGATAGCATGGAAACGTTAGCATGCTAACATTAAAGTGCTAACTTTTTGGAAAAATTTCCTTTTTTTTTCTTTAATTCCCCAGCCATACACTTTAGAGTCATATAACTTGGTATGTAATACAAGCTAACTATTATCATGCTCAAGTTAGCTTGCTAGCATGCTTATATTAGCATGCTAACATTAAAGTGCTAACATTTTTTTACAAAATTTACTTTTTTCCCCCTCTAATTCCACAGCCATACACCTTAGAGCCATATAAGTTGGCATGTAACACAAGCTAACTATTACCATGCTCACGTTAGCTTGCTAGCATGCTTATATTAGCATGCTAACATTAAAGTGCTAAGGTTTTTTTTGCAAAATTTACTTTAATCCCCTCTAATTCCACAGCCATACACCTTAAAGTCATATAACTTGGCATGTAACACAAGCTAACTATTATCATGCTCACCTAAGCTTGCTAGCATGCTTACATTAGCATGCTAACTCTTTGAGATACTTTTTTTTACCGTTTATCCCAGTTATATAACTTGGTATGTGACACTTGTTAACTGTTAGCATACAAATGATAGCATGCTAGCAAGCTAATTTAGCCCTGCTAACCTTTTCATCTAATTTTACACTTTTTTTTCCTATTTCCACAGCCATACACCTCTGAGTCGTATAACTGGGTATATGAAACATGCTGACTGTTATTGCTATTGTTAGCATACGTGCCATGTGTTAGTATTTTTATGTAAACATGCTACTGATTTAGGCTAGCTCTGTCGCTCATTTTTTTTATGTTACACCTAAAACTCCCGGATTCAGACACTCGGCACCATCTAATAAGTACGGCGGCTTCCAGCAACAGAAGTCCAGGGCACAGATAGTAGGCCCATCAAAATTGCCGCGGGAATTTTCTAGTTGTATTTAATTTACCAGAAGTAAGTCTTGAGTTTTTGAAGCAACAAACATTACTGCGAAAAAAAAGTTTTACACTGAATTTTTAAAGCAACGTATTTTAACAAACTCAACTATTAAACACACCATTTTTTAAATTCACTGTAGAAATATTTTGTTGCTTAAAAAAAGGAAATTAAATTAAATTTTGTAATGAAAATGTAATGCAATTGTGAGCGTAATTTGCTCAATTACATATATTCAGTTTAAGATTAAGAAAAAACAGCAAATTTGTGGAAATTGCTTTGATTATTTTTCTTAACTAAACATAAATAATGCAAACTGTAGGCAGATAACTCCCCAATAATTAATATGATTTACAGTAAATATTTGAATAATTATTTTATTTGTAGTTTATTGACATACAGTGTGAATAGTTTGTAAATAATGCCTTCATCTTATCCACTCGTTTTAGTTGATGCATTTCGCCGTGAAGACAGGCTTTCAAGCTTCGCCTTGGCGCCTGAAAAATGCTGTTAGCATGCTAATATTAGCATGGCTTTGTAACAGCAAATGTAACTAATGCGTACAGATGAAAAAGTTAGTACGCCAATGTGACTGTCTTATGCAGTCGTCGTGTGGGTTGAATGGACCACCCAGGAAGGACATGCTTTCAACCAGGTTAAACTCTTTTATTTTTTTTCAAATAAAGCTTGTCTTTAGTGTAGGTCGGATTGCTTTGCAGCTGCTTCTTTCCACTGATCGCTCACGGTCCGCTCTTTCAGCCGCCGTCGTCGTCCTCCTCTCTGGCTCGCTCTTTGATCGCTCTTCATCTGCTCCTGCAGGCTGTCCAACTCCTTTTTCGATCTCTCCTCCTTATCCTCTTTTATGCAGCAGGAGGAGATGAATTAATTGTGTGCCGGTGTGTGTGCCAAGCACCTGATTTAGATTGTGGCGGCGTCGCTCCCAGCATGCCCCGCCTCTCCGCTCCGCCGCATCCTCTGCCTCCTTGCTGCCATCTTGGGCAGGGCTGCAGTGTGCCCCGCCCTGCCGTCGGCCCGTTGGCTCCGCCTCTCCACAGCCGACATTAGCATTTTTACATGCAAACTGTCAGCATGTGTTGGGTGCCAAAATAATATGACTGAGGTATACACTGGCAAAAGTAGCTAAAAAATAGTTAGCACGCTAATGTTAAAATGCTAACTACATTAAAGCTATTTCTAGCCAAGATTCCTGCTCGCTAGGTCAATGTCTATCATACCGAAATTTGTACACTGAAGTTATTCTCGCCCTGCAAGTTTTTTTCAAAAGAGCCAAATGATGTTGTACTTTTTTTATTCCATAATGCTGTGATACATTGTGTACTTCCACATGATTTATACATTGTGTACTTTTTAGATGATTGATGCTGACAGTGAAGTGATGGGGTCGATAGAAATTCATCTTTGGTCGGAACAGAACAAAAAAAAAAAAAATGGTTGCTTTGTCGATTTCTTTGTCTTTTCTGGAGGACAACAAATGTTTTTTGAGGATTTCTTCCACCAAGTGTTTGTCGCGGACGTTACTTCTTGTCAGCGTTGTCGAAGATTTGTTCGTAGGACGGCGGCGGGTGGTTGCAGTACGAGGGCGGTGGCGGGTAGGAGGCCATCATCATGTGGGCGGAGCCAGTCTGCTGCAGGTAAGCGGGGTGTGTGTGTGA
>NC_084625.1:11390822-11393322 GCF_033978795.1 Nerophis ophidion
CTTTCTTGGGGAAGGCTTCGGGAGTAAACCCTGAGGAAAAAATCAGGAGACGGAGTCCCTAAGGTGGTCCACTGCTGGCTACAGCGGTGCACTGGCAACTCCTGCGACACTGTTGGTGCCAAATTGTACCCGTTCTTGCTGCTCCTTTGGATCCATCATCAGTGTGAAGAGGGGGGTCCTGCTGCATGGGCAACAGCTTGACCTCCATACTACTCTGCCCTGGCTTGCGCCCTGGAGAGGTCACTCCAGCCTCGTGTCATGGCGTGGAAACAACAAACGGGAAGCAACAGTCTACCGGTTATAGGCTACAATGCTCGATTGGCGTAGAGCATAGCGCCAGGGGTTGCTTCCGACGGTGGGAGAGATCCTTGAATTTCATTGGACAGCTACTGCCCGCCTTAAGCTGGGCAGCCCCCAGCCAATTAGGTGCTGTCCCGCCACAGTCTGCCTTCCTCATTGGGTGCATGGGGATTAGGTAAAACCGACAAGCAGACTGTAAGACCTGCACTAAGCAAGAAACAAAGTATGAAAAACAGGTGCCCAGTCCTAAAACTGGGAAGCTGGAATGTCCGGACTATGACACCCGGACACTCAAATGATCTCCAAGACATCAGTGATGCAAGAAAAACGGCTGTCATTAACAATGAGCTACTGAGACTCCAGGTAGACATAGCTGCATTGCAAGAGACCCACCTAGCCGACTCGGGAACCCTCAAGGAGAAATACTTTACCTTCTTCTGGCAAGGAAAGAGTGCCGGAGACCGCAGAGAGCATGGAGTTGGATTCGCTGTCAGGAACACCTTGTTAAAGATGGTTGAACCAGGAGACAAAGGATCCGAACGCCTGATGACACTCCATCTCCACACCTCTGATGTCCCAGTGACCCTAGTCTGTGCATATGCCCGCACTCTAACGTCTACAGCAGAAGTTAAGGATACATTTTATGCCAACTTGAATGACGTCATCAAGAACATCCCCCCGAAGGAACATCTCATTATCCTCGGTGATTTCAATGCGAGAGTGGGAGCTGACCATGACTCATGGCCTTCCTGTCTTGGACACTTTGAAGTTGGCAAAGTCAATGAGAACGGGCAACGGCTACTGGAGTTGTGTTCCTACCATAACCTTTGCGTGACCAACTCCTACTTTCAGATGAAACCACAGCACAAGGTGACATGGCGCCATCCCCGCTCAAAGCATTGGCATCAGCTAGACATGATCCTGATCCGAAAAGCCAACCTCAAGTTTGGGCAAGTTACTCGTAGTTACCACAGCGCAGACTGCGACACCGACCATTCACTTGTCTGTTGCAAGATCAAGCTACAACCAAAAATGTTTCAAAACTCCAAACAGAAAGGCAAGCCCCGCATTAATTCCACCAGCATGCATCTTCCAGAGAAAGTAGAAGAGTTTGCCAAGTCCCTCAACAACATCCTGTCTGAAGAACACCAGCACTACTCCGCCTCCGAGAAATGGGGCCATCTCAGGGAGGCTATTCAGAAAACAGCCCTTGCAACATTTGGGAGGAATATCTTCAAAAACAACGACTGGTTTGTTGCCAAGTCCAGCGAGATGACCCCTGTCATTGAAGCAAAGCGTGCTGCCCTTACTGAATACAAACGATCCCCAAATGAGAAGTCCCTCCAAGCACTGAGAATTACAAGAAGCAAAGTGCAACAGACTGCAAGACATTGTGCCAATATACTGGCAACAACTCAGTGAATCCATCCAGTCTGCAGCTACCTCAGGTAACATCAGAGGGATGTACGAGGGCTTCAAGGCTGCTCTGGGCCCAACACAGAGCAAAACAGCCCCCCTAAAGACCACCAGCGGGGAAGTTATCACTGACAAGGGCAAGCAGTTGGACAAATGGGTAGAGCACTATTCAGAACTCTACTCCAGAGAGAACACTCTCAGCCCTTGATGCCATTGAACAGCTGCCCATCATTGAGGAATTAGATGCTGAACCAACACTTGCTGAACTTCACAAAGCGATCAACAGCTTAGCGATTGGCAAAGCACCTGGTACTGATGGCATCCCCCCAGATCTCATCAAGCGCTGTGAAGACACCCTCCTGCAGCCTTTGCATGATGTCCTCTGCCAGTGCTGGAAAGAGGGAGCCGTACCGCAGGACATGAGAGATGCCAAGATTGTCACCCTTTACAAAAATAAGGGCGACAGGAGTGACTAACAATTACAGGGGCATCTCCCTCTTGAATATAGTAGGAAAACTCTATGCCCGTGTCGTGCTTGTGCGCCTTCAGACTCTTGCTGAGCTCGTTTACCCGGAATCTCAATGCGGCTTTCGCGCCAAGCGCTCTACAGTGGACATGATATTCTCCCTACGCCAACTTCAGGAGAAATGCAGGGAACAACAGAAGCCCCTGTACATATCCTTCATTGACCTGACCAAGGCTTTTGACCTGGTTAGCAGAGAAGGGCTCTTCAGCATCCTACCCAAGATTGGATGCCCTCCAAAGCTCCATAGTCTCATTAGAT
>NC_084625.1:11398322-11470822 GCF_033978795.1 Nerophis ophidion
CACCTCATCGTAGGGCTATACTGTAATATTGTACATGGCAATTGGGATTTGTTATATATTGTATATATTATATAGACATATCCATCCATTTTCTACCGCTTGTCCCTATTGGAGTCGCTGGAGCCTATCTCAGCTGCATTCTGGCGGAAGGCGGTGTACACCCTGGACAATTCGCCACCTCACCGCAGGGCTATACTGTAATATTGTACATGGTAATTGGGATTTGTTATATATTGTATATATTGTATAAAGATATCCATCCATTTTCTACCGCTTGTCCCTTTTGGGGTTGTTGGAGCCTATCTCAGCTGCATTCAGGCGGAAGGCGGAGTATACCCTGGACAAGTCGCCACCTCATCGCAGGGCTATACTGTAATATTGTACATGGTAATTGGGATTTGTTATATCCATCCATCCATCCATTTTCTACCGCTTATTCCCTTTCGGGGTTGGGGGGCGCTGGCGCCTATCTCAGCTGCATTCGGGCGAAAGGTGGGGTACACCCTGGACAAGTCGCCACCTCATTGCAGGGCTATACTGTAATATTGTACATGGTAATTGGGATTTGTTATATATTGTATATATAATATAAACATATCCAACCATTTTCTACCGCTTGTCACTTTTGGGGTCGCTGGAGCCTATCTCAGCTGCATTCGGGCGGAAGGCGGGGTACACCCTGGACAAGTCGCCACCTCATCGCAGGGCTATACTGTAATATTGTACATGGTAATTGGGATTTGTTATATATTGTATATATTATATAAACATATCCAACCATTTTCTACCGCTTGTCCCTTTTGGGGTCGCTGGAGCCTATCTCAGCTGCATTCAGGCGGAAGGCGGGGTGTACCCTGGACAAGTCGCCACCTCATCGCAGGGTTTTACTGTAATATTGTACATTGTAATTGGGATTTGTTGTATATTGTATATATTATATAAACATATCCAACCATTTTCTACCGCTTGTCCCTTTTGGGGTCGCTGGAGCCTATCTCAGCTGCATTCAGGCGGAAGGCGGGGTGTACCCTGGACAAGTCGTCACCTCATCGCAGGGCTGTACTGTAATATTGTACATGGTAATTGGGATTTGTTATATATTGTATATATTATATAAACATATCCAACCATTTTCTACTGCTTGTCCCTTTTGGGGTTGCTGGAGCCTATCTCAGCTGCATTCAGGCGGAAGGTGGTGTACACCCTGGACAAGTCGCCACCTCATCGCAGGGCTATACTGTAATATTGTACATGGCAATTGGGATTTGTTATATATTGTATATATTATACAAACATATCCAACCATTTTCTACCGCTTGTCCCTTTTGGGGTTGCTGGAGCCTATCTCAGCTGCATTCAGGCGGAAGGTGGTGTAGACCCTGGACAAGTCGCCACCTCATCGTAGGGCTATACTGTAATATTGTACATGGCAATTGTGATTTGTTATATATTGTATATATTATATGGACATATCCATCCATTTTCTACCGCTTGTCCATTTTGGGGTCGCTGGAGCCTAGCTCAGCTGTGTCAATACTTGGACTATGAGGTGGTTGTTTTCCCGAGATGCAAGTGAACTTGGACCGGAGATAGCATGAAGGTAAAGACATTTCTTTATTTTAACACTAACTAAAAACAGGGACAAACAAAAAGCGCTCACAATGGAGGTACAAAACTTGGCTGTGTAAACAAAACTCGCACTAAGGCAAAGCTATGAACCTCAAACAAAAACTTGCACTGTGGCATAAATAATGAGAAAACTTACTGTGACAAGGGTATGACAAAAAGCAGCATGGATATCATGGGTGCAGGAGGGGATAGAGGGTGATGTTGCCAGAATGAACAACAGAAACAGACAGGCTTAAATAATACTGTGGTGATTGGTGGAAACAGGTGTGAGACAGGAGGACAGGTGAAAACTAATGAGTTGCTATGGTGACAAAACAAACCAGGAAGTCCAAAAACAGGAACTGATTGTCCAAAAAACAAAACCGAACATGACCAAAACCAAACATGATCCCATGGACGTGACAAGCTGCATTCGGGCGGAAGGCGGTGTACACCCTGGACAAGTCGCCACCTCATCGCAGGGCTATACTGTAATATTGGACATTGTAACTGGGATTTGTTATATATTTTATAAATAATATAAACATATAATATAGTACAATATATCAGTTTATATTAGATACTGTATATATAATATGTAAATAATACATATATGTTATTTTGCTACTATGGTACATTTTTTGTCTACTTAATACTACCTCCATTATCCTTTCAATCCTAACCCTTTCCATCATTTGTAACTGAGCTACTGTGTGGAACAATTTCCCTTGTGGCTCAATAAAGTTTGTCTGAGTATAAAAATAAATATACTACTGAATAAATGTACACTTATTTTTTGTTGTAAAACTGACAATTATGATCAAATGTGTTCATTTTGAACGGAATTTGGTGAGCAAAATGGGTTACTGTCTCTTTAAATAAAAACAGATGGCATAAAGCAGGGGTGTCCAAACTTTTTCCACTGAGGGCCGCAGACTGAAAAATCAAAGTATGCGGGGGCCATTTTGATATTTTTCTTTTTTAAAAGCAATACAATAGTTGTTTTTTTTTTTTACCTTTACGGCTTTCCTCAAGTTTGGTGCCCAGTCTCTGGAAGGGTCTCAGTCATAAAAATGTTAGAAATAAGTCATAAATTATTATTATTTTCATTTGACGCTTGAATCTCGAGATTAACTTCAGGTCTGTCTGTCGTCAAAACATTTTTTAAAATTTTGTTTTTTATGTTCATTGCATTTATGTCAAAACCCTTATATATATGGCAAACACACAAACTATGCAACATTTCAAAGTGGAATATTTGACGTGAAGTAATTGGAACCCTAAATAGGTCAATAATTCATAACAATAAAAAAAGAATAAGTGTTGAAAATAAGCCAAATGTATATTTATATTTTTTTACTTTTAGGCTTAAGTCTGTAGATCTCTTGATTATAAGATTTTATAATTTTTTCATACTTTTTTGTTTGTTTGATGCCTTTTTTGTGAAAATTTTGTTTCGCACAAAATATGCATTATTATCCCCCCAAAATATTTGAAAGTGAAATTGTTCCAGTGAGGTAATTGGAGCCTTCAGCAGGTCAATAACAGTCCGCATGGCAGCTTTGTGTTATTAGTGTCAACATTGCAACTTTTTCTTGTTACATGTCACTGTTTACCATACTTGCCAACCCTCCCGGATTTTCCGGGAGACTCCTGAAATTCAGCACCTCTCCTGAAAATCTTCCAAAATTCAGGCGGAGCTGGAGGCCACGCCCCCTCCAGCTCCATGCGGACTCGAGTGACGTGTCGACAGCCTGTTTTCACGTCTGCTTTCCCACAACATAAACAGAGTGCCTGCCCAATGACGTTATAACTGTAGAATGATCGTGGGCGAGTTCTTGGTTTCTTATGTGGGTTTATTGTTAGGCAGTCTCATTAACGTCCACCCAGCACGGCAACAACACACAACAACAGCAGTCATGTTTTCGTCTACCGTAAAGCAGTTTGTCTACCGTAAACAGCAATGTTGTGACACTCTTAAACAGGACAATACTGCCATCTATTGTCTATGCATATGTGACAGTAACATCTACGGCTTTTAGAGCAGTGGTTCTCAACCTTTTTTCAGAGATGTACCCCCTGTGAACATTTTTTTTATTCAAGTACCCCCTAATCAGAGCAAAGCATTTTTGGTTGAAAAAAAAAGATGAAGAAGTAAAATACAGGACCATGTCATTAGTTTCTGATTTATTAAATTGTATGACAGTGCAAAATATTGCTCATTTGTAGTGGTCTTTCTAGAACTATTTGGAAAAAAAGATATACAAATAACTAAAAACTTGTTGAAAAATAAACAAGTGATTTAATTATACATAAAGATTATATACATAGAATGTTGTCTGTCTATCTGTGTTGGCCCTGCGTTGAGGTGGCGACTTGTCCAGGGTGTATGCCGCCTTCCGCCCGATTGTAGCTGAGATTGGCACCAGCACCTCCAAAGGGAATAAGTGGTAGAAAATGGATGGATGGATAAAGATTTCTACACATACTGCGATGAGTTGGAGATAGTCCAGGGTGTAAACCGCCTTCCGCCCGATTGTAGCTGAGATAGGCACCAGCGCCCCCCCGCGACCCCAAAGGGAATAAGCGGTAAAAAATGGATGGATGGATAAAGATTTCTACACATACTGCGATGAGTTGGAGATTGTCCAGGATGTAAACCGCCTTCCGCCCGATTGTAGCTGAGATAGGCACCAGCGCCCCCCGCGACCCCAAAGGGAATAAGCGGTAGGAAATGGATGGATGGATAAAAATTTCTACACATACTGCGATGAGGTGGAGATTGTCCAGAGTGTAAACCGCCTTCCGCCCGATTGTAGCTGAGATAGGCACCAGCGCCCCCCGCGATCCCAAAGGGAAAAAGCGGTAGAAAATGGATGGATGGATAAAGATTTCTACACATACTGCAATGAGTTAGACATTGTCCAGAGTGTGAACCGCCTTCCGCCCGATTGTAGCTGAGATAGGCACCAGCGCCCCCAAAGGGAATAAGCGGTAGAAAATGGATGGATGGATAAAGATTTCTACACATACTGCAATGAGTTAGACATTGTCCAGGGTGTGACCGCCTTCCGCCCGATTGTAGCTTAGATAGGCACCAGCGCCCCCCGCGACCCCAAAGGGAATAAGAGGTAGAAAATGGATGGATGGATAGCTGTAAATATACTCCTCCCCTCTTAATCACGCCCCCCACCCCCCACCTCCCGAAATCGGATGTCTCAAGGTTGGCAAGTATGCTGTTTACTCTTTTATGTTTTAATTTTTTTTATAGTATTTTTTAGAATGGGCCGGGGGCCATTAAAAAATTAACTGGGGGCCACAAATGGCCCTCGGGCCGCACTTTGGACACGCCTGGCATAAAGCCTATTCCTTGTTCAATAGAGTAGGGAACAAATAATAACAAATATAATATTAATAATAATGTTCTTATAAATACTAATATTATAAACATAAAGATATTATATTGATGACTGACCTGCAGGAAGATGCAGATGATGAAAGGTGTGAGTGGATTGTTCATCTTGGCAGCTAAAAATAGCAAAAGGAAGGTCGGCGCTCCTTTACGTTCTTGGTGTAAACTGTAATAAATGATCTAGGCGTCCATGTTCTACCCCGTTTGTTGCCGTCTTCATCACGACATTAACGGCGCCAAGATCCCATCACGCAAGATCACTTCCTAAAAAAATAAAGGATCACATCGCAACAAAAGACAAGATCACTTCCTCTCGCGATGCTTCCGAGAACGTGATCTCGTCCTGGCGTGATTTCCTTTCTTCTTCCCCTTCAGGTTCCCGGCAGACGGGACGCATTTTAAGCGCGTTGCTGCCCTCTAGCCGCCTTTATAGAATAGAACAGAATACAATAGAATGGACTTTATTGTCATTATATTTGCATATAAGGAGATTAAAGACTCCAATTTAAGGTGCGGTAGTGGGAACAAATATGGGGTGAAATAAATAACACAAGAGGTAATAAAGGAAAAATATAACAATTGAAAAAAACAGACTACTATCCAATAACAATAATAAGCAATCCTGTACAACAGGGGTGCCCATTACGTCGATCGCGAGCTACCAGTCGACCGCGGGGGGTGTGTCAGTCGATCTCCAGCCAGGCTTTTAAAAAAATAGACCTAAAAATGAGTGATCATCAATCTTCACCAAGACGTCACTTAAAGGACATTCACGGTACCGGAGGGTCTTGTGAGATGACGCTGGCTGCTGCAAGATCATTATTATGAAAATATGACCGAGAGGAAGGCGAGAAACACTTTTTATTTCAACAGACTCTCGCGCCGTACCTTCCGTCAAAACTCTAAAGGCCGACTGCACATTTCCTATCTTCACAATAAAAGCCCTGCTTCATGCTGCCTGCGCTAACTAAATACAGAGTCTCGGAAAACTGGCGTGCACAAGCGATCCCTCAGAAAGCTGGCGTGCACATCACTTGTGCACGCCAGCTTTCCGAGACTCTTATTTTGTTTGGTTAGGGAATCCTTTTTTTCTTTGTCATGAAAAAGGGAGGTTTTTGTGGTTGGTGCACTAATTATAAGTGTATATTGTGTTTTTTATGTTGATTTAATAAAAAACAAACAAAAAAGTATATATATATATATATATATATATATATATATATATATTTTTTTTTTTTAATAAAAAATTCTTCTGCGGCCCGGTACCAATCGGGCCGCGGCCCGGTGGTTGGGGACCACTGATCTAGAAACAATAATTAAATCGTCTATATTTTTATTTTAGCAAAAATATTTTTTTTACCTTTAATATTTATTTTTTAGGGTATTTATTTATTTTATTTTATATTTTTATTTCATTTATGAGCTAAAATCAAGTGCCTGGGCTGCACTTTGGACACCGCTGGAAAAAAACAAAATATAAATAAATAATAAATGGGTTGTACTTGTATAGCGCTTTTCTACCTTCAAGGTACTCAAAGCGCTTTGACACTACTTCCACATTTACCCATTCACACACACATTCACAGACTGATGGAGGGAGCTGCCATGCAAGGCGCCAACCAGCACCCATCAGGAGCAAGGGTGAAGTGTCTTGCTCAGGACACAACGGACGTGATGAGGTGGGATTTGAACCAGGGACCCTCGGGTTGCACACGGCCACTCTCCCACTGCGCCACGCCAACAAACAAAAAAACAGAATAAGTAGTCAACTAAAAAGAATTAGTTTGTATTTTTATTTTAGCAGACAGAAATGGTTTACCTTTTTTATATTTAATTTAATTGTTATTTTAAATGTGTATTATATTTATATATTTTATATTATATTTTTATTTTATTTATGAGCTAAAATCAAGTGTCTGGGCTGCAAAAAACAAAACAAAAAAAAACAGATTAAGTAGTCATCTAAAAACAATTAGTTTGTATTTATATTTTAGCAGACAAAAATGTTTTATCATCTTATATTTTATTTAATTGTAATTTTAAATGTGTATTATATTTATATATTTTATTTTATATTTTTATTTTATTTATGTGCTAAAATCAAAGACTCTGGGCTGCACTTTGGACACCCCTGAAAATAATAATAAAAAACAGATCAAGTAGCCATCTAAAAACAATTATTTTGTCTTTTTATTTTAGCAAAAAAATATTGTTTAGCTTTCTAATATTCTGTCCATATTTTGCTTTTTATTTATTATTTTACTTATTTTTCTGTCTGGTTTTGTTTTGTATAATTAGGTGAAGTGTATATTATTTTTATTTGTTCGGTTTGTACTTCATGAAGTTTTGCACTTGTTTGCACTTTTCTTGTGTGTTTTTGGTTTGTTTTCATTACATTTGGATGTATTTGTTGGTTTGTATGATATCCATTACATAAGACTACGTATTATGTTGAAGGGGGCAGGAAAATATAAGATTTTTCTTCCTCCTGCTCCTTCTCAGGCATTGGTGTGTAAATGCAAAATTGTATAATTGAGGTATAATTGTCTATCAATCAAAGATGCACATCAATAAATTAGATGAATAAAAAAATGCATATAAATATTAGAACAAACCTGTTGAAACAGAAAATAACCAGATATTAACAGTAAATGAAGAAGTGTATTAATAATCAATTTTTACAGATTTTCCCTCATAATTTTGACAAAATAATAGATCAGCCCGAGCCTGGGGGTCGGTAACCCGCGGATCTAGAGCCGTGGCTCTTTGAGGCTTTTTCAGAAATGTATGAAAAATGGAAAAATATGAGGGGGAAAAAATATAAAATACATATTTTTTGTTTTAATATGGTTTCTGTTGGAGGACAAACATGACACAAACCTCCCTAATTGTTATAAAGCACACTATTTATAATAAACCTGCTTCACTGATTCGAGTATTTGCCGAGCAACGTTTTGTCCGACTAATTTTGGCGGTCCTTGAACTCACCGTAGTTTCTTTACATGTACAACTTTCTCCGACTCTCTAGGACGTGTTTTATGCCACTTCTTTTTCTGTCTCATTTTGTCGACCAAACTTTTAACGTTGTGGGTGAATGCACAAAGGTGAGTTTTGTTGATGTTATTGACTTGTGTGGAGTGCTAATCAGACATATTTGGTCACCGCAAGCTAATCGATGCTAACATGTAATCGAGGCGAGCTATATGTACATTATGCAACATTATGCCTCATTTGTAGCTATATTTGAGCTCATTTGGTTTCCTTTAAGTCCTCTTAATTCAATTTATATTTCATGACACACTACTGTATCTGTTTGTAATATGGCTTTTAATTTTTTGCTGCTACAGACAGATTTTGTTTTTGTATTTTTGGTCTAATATGGCTCTTTCAACATTTTGGGTTACCCCAAAATGCCCAGATAGTAATTTTGACTCGGGGGGCCAATTTTAGAGCAAAAAAATGTGTCTGCGGGTCGGAATAGCTATTTTTAGGAAAACTAATACAAAACCTCACAATAAAGTCTGATTGAATGCTAAAAAGGTTATGACAGATCGCCTTAAAAATGTAATGGAATTTTTATTTTTTCTATGAACGATAAAACCCTGAATACTGAGAAGATATGAAAGTCATAGCCCCTCTCAATCGACATATTTTATAATCAAACCAAATGCAACAAACAGTGAAATATGAACGTGAAGGGTAAAAAAACAAAAAACGAGGTCAAGTCCATTTTTTTTTCGCACGTAAAAACCTGAAAAAGGCGATTAAATTTCAACAATGTTGAAAAGTTTCTACGGAAATAGATTTGTATTTTTACGGTTAGCAACTTCCTGTTTTTTTTTTCGCCGTTTCCTGCCCAATGCCCAGTTTGCAGGCAGATTTGTCACAGAGCTACGAGACAGGCGGACACAAATCATTGTGTTCCGTGGTTTCCTGTTTGATCCGAGTACGGAGCTTCATTTTCGACTTTGTTACCAAAGCTCACCGAATATTTTTCCGTTTGACTTTTGGTGACATAATTTTTTTGTTTACATCCAATCATGCTGACAATTAATTTCTTTGAAAATCAAATTCATGAGCAAAATGTGTGTGTTTAATAACACAGATTAAGAAAAATTCAGTGCAAAAAAATGTTAGTCGCTTCAAAATTCAAGACTCACTTCCAGTAGTGAATAAGTTTTGAAGCGACTAATATACCTGCACTGATTTTTACACACATTTTTTTTTTACAAGTATTTTTTTTACACTGAATTTTTTTACACATTTTATTTTTTACACTGAATATTTAAACACACATTTTTATTCAATGAAACTGTCAGCATAATTTTACTTAAAAAATATTCAGTTCACCAAATTTAAATGCAAAAAAGTCAGTGACATAAAAGTAGTGTAAAAAAAAAAAACCCTTTCGTAATAAAGACAGAAATTAACCAGATTTTTTAATTCTGTGCTGCTACGTCCTTTGCTTGCTACTAATCTTGATTGTATTTTTTTCATGTTTGTTACATGAAGATCTGATTTATGTGCTACATCACTAAGCTTTTGAACTTTCTTGTAAAAATCTCCTTCCACGTCTGTCCCTGACACCCACGTTTCAGGCTGGCCGCTCTGGAAACACTCTGTGGAAACGCTTGGTGCCTCATCTGACCTGCCGTGACCTAGATTACCATAGTAACTAGTAGGGTTGTATGGTATACGGGTATTAGTATAGTACCGTTATACTAATGAATCATCTTCGGTACCATACCGCCTCTGAAAAGTACCGGTCCACCACACCCTAAGATTTTTTGTTAAAATAAAGCCAAAAATGCCATTTTTTCTGGTCCCCTTTATTTAGAAAAGAATCGAAAAGCATCAAAATAGTATTGGTATCAGGACAACACTAGTCACTAAAATATCATGCAAAAGCGCAGATTCAAAACATTGAAATATGTTGTATGGTTCAAGACTTATGGTAATTTGAATATATCACTGCACATCATAATGGCAGCTACAGCAAAGATCTAAAAAAAAATATTTGGGAATGTCCGGCGGGCCCGATTGAAAAGCTTAACGGGCCTTAATTTGCCCAGATCTGTCCTAGAAAGTCGGAGAAAGTTATACATGTAAACAAACTACGGTGAGTTCAAGGATCGCCAAAATTAGTAGGACAAAACGGCGCTCGCCAAATACTCGAATCAGTGAAGCATGTTTATTATAAACAGTGTGCTTTATAACAATTAGGGAGGTTTGTGTCATGTTTGTCCTCCTACAAAAACCATATTAAAACAAAAAATATATATTTAACATTTTTTCCCCTCATCTTTATTTATCATTTATCGTACAGTTTTGAAAAAGCTCCAAAGAGCCACAAGGGCGGCGCTAGAGAGCCGCATGTTGCTGACCCCCGTCATATGAACTTATTTGCATACGCACAACCAAATGAATAAATAAAATACTAATCGTTACTGTACTTTGAAATGTCAAACACCACAATTAAATTGATTTGTTACAAATAATTGTAAAATAATTCAGTATATATATTTTCTTAAGTCATTTGTGTTTCACCATGAAAAGCAGAACAAACATTGCAAGACACAACAATTAAATTAAGTACGGCAAGTCAAATGGGACATATTTCAATAATTACTTAAATGTGTAATGAATTAATCAAAATAAAACAAATAAATGTGTAAAAAAAATACAGTTGTGATCAAAATTATTCAACCCCCACGCAATTTTGGTGTTTTAGCAAGTTGGACATTTATTCCGTATTTTGTTTATAGTCATATCAAATAAAGATGTGTCAAATAGACAAATGCAACTTAAATTGTAACACTGTATTTTACAAAATACCAAAAAATGACATTTTTCTTAATATCTCATTGACAAAATTATTCAACCCCTTGAAGAACATAACTCTTAAGAACAGAATTTGAATAAGGTCTTTTCAATCAGGTGTTGGAAACACCTGTGGATGTGTCCTTTTTTTTTCTTTTCTTCTTTGTCATGAAAAAGGGAGTTTTTTGTGGTTGGTGCACTATTTGTAAGTGTATATTGTGTTTTTTATGTTGATTTATTAAACATTTTTTTTTTTTTTTTTTTAAATAAAAAATTCTTCTTCGGCCCGGTACCAATCAGGCCACGCCGCGGCCCGGTGGTTGGGGACCACTGCCTTACAAGGCATGAGAAGGTAAACAAATGTAAATTTGTGCGACGACGCCATTTTAGATGACATGGCAAATTATCGCTAATGAGCACAACAAAGGTCTCGTACATCACAAATCAAAAATTTAGCTCCAAATATTTTAGACAAAAAACAAGTTTGAAAGTTCAATTTGTGATACATACCGGCGATGCAACCTTAAACTAAAGATATATGCAGTATTTCTTCAAAAAAATAACCACCATAAAGTACGTGCTGGCGCCGAAGATTTCTGTCTTATGCAACTTCCGGTCTATAAAGTTTGATTCAAAATACACACTTCTCAACGATGTAGTAACTGCCCTGACCACAAGATGGCGACAAATACACATGTAGTAATGTTATATGTAATAAGCACAACGCACTTCAAAAAACAAGTTTAACAAACAGGGGTCGGGAACCTTTTTGGCTGAGAGAGCCAAAAAGCCAAATATTTTAAAATATATTTCCATAAGAGCCATTTAATATTTTTTTTTACGCTGAACACAACTAAACACGTGCATTTTTAAGTACGACCAACATTTCTAGAGTATAATAGGTCTCTTATTCTTTGTAATAACATTGTTATTCTGAAGCTAACTGTGGAGGGGGCGTGGCCTGCGGGCCTGCAGCGACTTGTTATCTAATCACCTGTCGCTCTGTTATAAGCAGCAGCCAGGAGGAGAGACTGGGTTGGGGCTGGAAATACTATTGCTGGAAAGCAACTGAGAGACTTATTGAAAAATAAAACAATATTGTAACCCTGGAACAGGCTCTCATGTCGGTGCTTGGGGGTCAGAAGAACCCCCAGGAGGGCAAGCCACCCACTAACCAATAATAAATAAATAACTTCTTACCATTAACGCAACTTCTTGAACAGGTGCGGTAGAAAACGGATGGAAGGATTAAAAATGCATGAGAATGTTTTATATTTTGAACATTATTTTTAACACTGTGATTACAAGTGGAATTATTCATTACTTATCGTGTTAAGCAACGTCAGCTCAGATTTATCAGAGAGCCAGATGCAGTCATCAAAAGAGCCACATCTGGCTCCCGAGCCCTGGTTTACAACTTTTAGTTGTAACAGAACTGTTATACAATTTAATAAATCAGAAACTGATGACATAGTGCTGTATTTTACTTCTTTAACTCTTTTTTTCCATCCAAAAATGCTTTGCTCTGATTAGGGGGTACTTGAATTAAAAAAAATGTTCACAGGGGGTACATTACTAAAAAAAAGGTTGAGAACCACTGGTCTAGTTTATCCCTCCTTTGAATTATAGTTTTAAATAAATGAATCACGTACTTACATTCACTTCTGGCTCGTGCAAATCATCCTTTGCATGGAAGAAGCGATACAAATCCTAGTCCATGTCCTGACAAATCAAATATTGATATAAGTATTTAACTGTTTAATTATTGAGTGAGTTTAACATTAAATAAACCATGTTTCATGAAATAAATACATTCAGAATTTATGCATGACATATTTGCATTGGTATTGTTAATTAAATATTTGATTGAATGTTGAAAAATAATTAAAATAATGCAATATCATTTTAGATTGAAAAAAATAATCACACATTTAAATTGTAATTAGTTAATGACACATTTAAATAATTATTTTGTCCCATTTCACCCTGGTGGTGGTCAATGAATGCAAACTTGGAAGTATTTTCTGAACCAGTTTAATACTTTTGTCACACAAACACCTTTGTATAAACAAGCAGGTAACATTCAGTCAGACCAATAATACAAATAAGTACATACAATAATACTTGGAGGTTGTTTCCCCCCCCCCCCCCCCCCCGTGTAGTAATACACAAAAATACTGCTAAGGAGTCACGTCATGTGCAGTTGCCATAGCGATAAAAACAAGACACATAAAAATAAACGGTAAACATTCTGGCTTCAAATAACTTCACTGCTCTCTTCATGCAGAAAAATAACAAAAAAACAACAAGTTGACAAAAACACGTCATTTGTCAGACACTTTTCAAACATAGAGATTCTTCTTAAATATAAAAAGATAATGCCTAAAATTGGCGATGATTGTCCTTTAATATCAGAACTTTTATGTTTCCACCAACAAGTCAATTTAAATAGCTACTGGCCTCGTTCTGAATACAATGTTTTATCTATTATTATTATTATATTTGTACTGGCCTGACACTAAATATGACATTTCTCAGACTCCGATGTTTTATTGTTGTCGTTGACTTCTTGGATTGATTAAACGATTATTTTATACTCAAATCCACACCGGGGTGGAAACAGGAGTTCAGCACTTTCAGAGATTCTTCAACAAAAATCAATCAACGAGGTCGAGTCCATTTTTTTTTCCGCAGGTAAAAACCTGAAAAATGCGACTAAAATGTCAACAACGTCGAAATGTTTCTACAGAAATAGATTTGTATTTTTACGGTTAGCAACTTCCTGTTTTGTGTTTGCCGTTTCCTGCCCAATGCCCAGTTCGCAGGCAGATTTGTCACGGAGCTACGAGACAGGCGGGCACAAGTCATTGTGTTCCGTGGTTTTCCTGTGTTGATCCGAGTACGCAGCTTCATTTTCGACTTCGTTACCAAAGCTTTTTTTGGACACTAAATTTATGTCACTGAATATTTTTCCGTTTGATTTTTGGTGACCTAATTTTTTTGTTTGTTTGTTTACATCCAATCATGCTGACAATTAATTTCTTTGAAAATCGAATTTGTGAGCAAAATTGGTGTGTTTAATAACACAGATTAAAAAATTCAGTGCAGAAAAATGTTCGTCGCTTCAAAATTCAAGACTCACTTCCAGTAGTAAATAAGTTTTGAAGCGACTAATATAGCTGCACTGATTTTTATACACATTTTTTTTTTACACTGAATTGTTTTACACAAATTTTTTTTTACACATTTTATTTTTTACACTGAATTTTTAAACACACATTGTTATTCAATGAAACTGTCAGCATAATCTGACTTAAAAAATATTCAGTTCACCAAATTTAAACACAAAAAAGTCAGTGACATAAATTTAGTGTAAAAAAAAAAAAACCTTTCGGGATAAAGACAGAAATTAACCAAATGTTTTATTCTGTGCTGCTACGTCCTTTGCTTGTTACTAATCTTGATTGTATTTTTTTCATGTTTGTTACATGAACATTTTTTGATTACTACACTTTTGTTGTAGTTTTTCCGGCGTATTCCGGCATTGCCCTGTTCCGTTTTCTTATAAGATCATAGTTTCCACACTACACTATTCTGATTTTAATTATCTAAATTTTCTCCACAGATCTGCTCATTGTTTTTATTTGTACTTTCTTTTGGCCATTTTGTATATTGACAAATGATGTGTGTGTATATATATATATATATATATACATATATATATATATACATACATACATATATGTGTATACACACATGTATATATACACACACACAAATGCATATATACATATACATACATATATGCATACATACATATATGTGTATATATGTATGTATGTATGTATATGTGTGGATATATATATATGTATATATACATATGCATGTATATATGTGTGTATATATACATGCATATATATAAATATATATATATACACACAAATATACATACATACATACATATATACACATATATGGATATACACATGTCTATATACATATATATACACACATGTATATATAAAAACATATATGCATACATACATATATACACACATACGTATGTATATGTATATATATACACACACACGTATGTATATATGTATATGTATATATACACACACATATATACATATATATATACATGTATGTATATACAGACCTGTATATATGTATACATACACACGTATATACATACATACATACATACATATATACATGTATGTATATACAGACATGTACTGTATATATACATATATATATATATATATATAAATATATACATATATATATGCATATATATATATGCATATATGTATATATTTATATATGCATATATATACATATGCATACATTTATATATATGTACAGACATGTATATATACATACACATGTATATATACATACATATATATATACATACATTTATATATATAAAAAACAATATTTTTGTCGACTTTTGTACATCTTCCTAATAAATGAAGTTGTACAAAATGTTCACAAGTATCAAATAATAAAGAAACATTAAAATAATTATGATGCATCCATATTTGCTTACAATAAAAAAAACAACTAAAAAAAACAACAACATAAATGACCAATAGCTCCTGAACTATCTAAGCAAAGTTTCTCTAATTTTAGTTATCAAAGTTTGCGGGTCAAAAAAAAAGAAAAAAAAAAAGGCTAAAATAGAAAAAAATAAACCCAAAAATAATATATATGGCATAATAAATACAACACATTATATTGTTTCTATCTTCTGTACATGATTGTGTAAAACCTTCCAGCTGTTTACATCCACATAATTCCCTCTTAGATTGTCTTTGGTCATAGAAAAGTACAAAACAGATGTAGTGATATATGTATATAAGTACTACCTATGTACAAAGGATGTACTATCTATGTACTTTATTTACCCTTACAAAGATACAAACACTCAATGTTTTTTTTTATATGCTCGCTTCATGTTAACAGAGGAAGTATTGTGACCCCACAGACGTGTGCCTTGTGTACCCTTAAATCGAGTACTGTCCCTTTAAGAAAGTACTCCTAATCTCAACTCACCATGTGTAAAAAAACATCTGCCCAAGACCATAGAGCTGACCTCAGGGCCGAGGTTGTGGACCTACACAAGACTGCAATGACCTACACAAGACTGCAATGGACGAAAAATAAACAATCAGCCCCCTGGATAAGAGAACATGACTACAACTTGTAGTACTGTTTTGTACTTACTTGTATTTGTCGTCGACAACTACAATACACTATTACAACTCGTGGTAGTGTTGTGTATGTTGTCATAGTTATAGTCTACAACTACAATACACTATTACAACCTGTAGTACACTACTACAACTAGTAGTAGTGTATTACAAGTTTTTGTAGTTGTAGTCTAGAACTAAAAAACACTACTACAACTACAATGCACTACTACAACTTGTAGTAATGTTTCGTAGTTTATTGTAGTTGTAGTAGTGTACAACTAAAACAATCTTCAATACACTGCTACAACAATAATAAAACACTAAACACTACTACAACTACAAAAACGACAAAATACTACAACTCGTAGTAATGAATTGTAGTGGTAGACAACAACTACAAGACACTACTAAAACTTGCAGTAGTGTATTGTAGTTTCTTGTAGTCGCAGTTAAAAAAATACACTACGTTACCACAACTACAAAACACTACTATAAATTGCAGTAGTGTATCGAAGTTTCATGTAGTAGTAGTTGTGTACTGTATACAATACACCACCACAACTACAGAAACTACAAAACACTACTAAAACTTGTAGTAGTGTATGGTAGTTGTAGTAACGTACTGTATTTTTAGACTACAATGACAATAAATTACAATACACTATTACCACAAGAAATACACTAAAAACAGCTTGTAATAGTGTATTGTAGTTTCAGTAACATACTGTATTTGTAGACAACAACTACAAGTAACTACAAAACACTACAACAACAACTTGTAGTAGTGTATTGTAGTTTCTTGTAGTTGTACTCTACAACTACAAAACACTACTCTAACTCCAAATACAAAACACTATAACTTGTAGTTTGTTTCTTGTTGTACTAGTCTATTGTAGTTGTAGTAACGTATTGTATTTTCAAACAACAACTACAAGTAACTACAAAACACTACCACAACTTGTTGTGGTGTTTTGTAGTTTCTTTCTTGTTGTACTAGTGTATTGTAGTTGTAGTATCGTACTGTATTGTATTTGTAGACTACAACTACAAGAAACTACAAACATTACCACAACTTGTAGTATTTTCTAGTTTCCTTCTTGTTGTACTAGTGTATTGTAGTTGTAGTAACTTACTGTATTGTATTTGTAGACTACAACTACAAGAAACTACAAACACTACCACAACTTGTAGTATTTTCTAGTTTCCTTCTTGTTGTACTAGTGTATTGTAGTTGTAGTAATGTACTGTATTGTATTTGTAGACTACAACTACAAATAACTATAAAACACTACCACAACTTGTAGTAGTGTTTTCTAGTTTCCTTCTTGTTGTACTAGTGTATTGTAGTTGTAGTAACGTACTGTATTGTATTTGTAGACTACAACTACAAGTAACTACAAAACACTACCACAACTTGTAGTAGTGTTTTCTAGTTTCCTTCTTGTTGTACTAGTGTATTGTAGTTGTAGTAATGTACTGTATTGTATTTGTAGACTACAACTACAATAAACTACAAACACTACCACAACTTGTAGTATTTTCTAGTTTCCTTCTTGTTGTACTAGGGTATTGTAGTTGTAGTAATGTACTATATTGTATTTGTAGACTACAACTACAAAAAACTACAGACACTACCAAAACTTGTAGTATTTTGTAGTTTCCTTCTTGTTGTACTAGTGTATTGTAGTTGTAGTAATGTATTGTATTTGTAGACTACAACTACAAGTAACTACAAACACTACCACAACTTGTAGTAGTGTTTTCTAGTTTCCTTCTTGTTGTACTAGTGTATTGTAGTTGTAGTATAGTATTGTATTTGTAGACTACAACTACAAGTAACTACAAAACACTACCACAACTTGTAGTAGTGTTTTCTAGTTTCCTTCTTGTTGTACTAGTGGATTGTAGTTGTAGTAACATACTGTATTGTATTTGTTGACTACAACTACAAGAAACTACAAACATTACCACAACTTGTAGTAGTGTTTTCTAGTTTCATTCTTGTTGTACTAGTGTATTGTAGTTGTAGTAATGTACTGTATTGTATTTGTAGACTACAACTACAAGTAACTACAAAACACTACCACAACTTGTAGTAGTGTTTTCTAGTTTCCTTTTTGTTTTACTAGTGTATTGTAGTTGTAGTAATGTACTGTATTTGTAGACTACAACTACAAGTAACTACAAAACACTACCACAACTTGCAGTAGTGTTTTCTAGTTTCCTTCTTGTTGTACTAGTGAATTGTAGTTGTAGTAATGTATTGTATTTGTAGACTACAACTACAAGTAACTACAAGACACTACCACAACTTGTAGTAGTGTTTTCTAGTTTCCTTCCTGTTGTACTAATGTATTTTAGTGGTAGTAATGTACCGTATTGTATTTGTAGACTACAACTACAAGTAACTACAAAACACTACCACAACTTGTAGTAGTGTTTTGTAGTTTCCGGCGGTTGTAGTCTACAATTACAATACACTCCAACAAAACACTGCAAGGACTACTACAACCTGAACAAACTACAATATACAATTACAGATACTACAAAACCACAATTGACTACTACAAATTACAATAGACGACTACAGCCTCAACAAGTACTACAATAAACATCTGTAACTCAATACTTCCTCCACAAGTACTTTTTGTATTGCAAGCAAATAGTTAATTCAATTATTCTGATAGTACTTCATTTATAACCTTGTTTGTTGAAGTAAAACTAGAGTAAAACTAAGTATGCTATATCTTTGTAAGGGTAAAAGTACTAAATCAGCACAGAACAAATACTTGTTTTTTTTTGGTACTGTATAAGTGTAGAAGAAAGCGTGTACTCAATGCCCGAGGGGGCTGTGTGTAGTATTTAAAGTGTATACAAGTACATGAGGCCTGAGATAAAGACTAACAAGTACTAGCATGAGTTGAAGAGCTTGTTGCTGGGATGTAACACTGATAACATGAAGTAACATCTACACAAATACTACTAATACTACAATAACAATAATACTGTCGATACAAAGCTTTTTCACCATCTTGATTGTTTGGCACGCGAGTGAGTGGATTGTCAAAGATGACTTTCTTTCCGAGGCAGAAGAAAGGAAGTGTAGAATGAAAGGTGCATTGTGGGTATTTACAGATGCCGGTGGCCGCAGAGTCCTGAGACCAGGAGGGCCCACAGGGCCACGCTGAGAGGGGACACCCGGCTGCTGCCCGAGTGGACCGAGGACGTTCTGGTCTCGGAGGCCAGGAGAGCAGACAGAGGAACGTGGGAGATGAGCGTGGGACTGGAATAATTAATCAGAGAATCGATCTTCTCCGCCTCCATCTTGCAGGCCTCCATCTGCACCACAAGGAAGACTTTTAACTTCACACTTCTTCTCAACCTGACTCCTCATTCCTCTTCTTAATACCAACAGTCTACGCACCTCACTTCATACCAACAGTATACACACCTCACTTTATACCAACAGTCTACGCACCTCACTTTATATCTCACTTTATACCAACAGTATACACACCTCACTTTATATCTCACTTTATACCAACAGTATACACACCTCACTTTATACCAACAGTCTACACACCTCACTTTATACCAACAGTCTACGCACCTCACTTTATATCTCACTTTATACCAACAGTATACACACCTCACTTTATATCTTACTTTATACCAACAGCCTGCGCACCTCACTTCATACCAACAGTCTACGCACCTCACTTTATACCAACAGTCTACGCTCCTCACTTCATACCAACAGCCTACGCACCTCACTTTATACCAAGAGTCTACGCACCTCACTTCATACCAACAGTCTACGCACCTCGTTTTATACCTCACTTTATACCAACAGTCTACGCACCGCACTATATACCAACAGTCTACGCACCTCACTTCATACCAACAGTCTACGCACCTCACTTTATACCAACATTCCATGCACCTCACTTCATACCAACAGTCTACACACCTCACTTTATACCTCACTTTATACCAACAGTCCACGCACCTCACTACATCCCAACAGCCTAAGTACCTCACTTTATACCAAGAGTCTACGCACCTCACTTCATACCAACAGTCTACGCACCTCGCTTTATACCTCACTTTATACCAACAGTCTACGCACCACACTACATACCAACAGTCTACGCACCGCACTATATACCAACAGTCTACGCACCTCACTTCATACCAACAGTCTACGCACCTCACTTTATACCAACAGTCCACGCACCTCACTTCATACCAACAGTCTACGCACCTCACTTTATACCTCACTTTAAACCAACAGTTTACGCACCTCACTTCATACCAACAGTCTACACAACCTCACATTATACCTCACTTTATACCAACAGTATACACACCTCACTTTATACCAACAGTCTACGCACCTCACTTTATACCTCACTTTATACCGACAGTTTACGCACCTCAATTCATACCAACAGTCTACACAACCTCACATTATACCTCACTTCATACCAACAGTATACACACCTCACATTATACCAACAGTCTATGCACCTCACTTTATACCAACAGTTTACGCACCTCACTTCATACCAACAGTCTACACAACCTCACATTATACCAACAGTATACACACCTCACTTTATACCAACAGTCTACGCACCTCACTTTATACCAACAGTCTACGCACCGCACTTCCTACCAACAGTCTACGCACCTCACTTTATACCTCACTTTATACCAACAGTCCACGCACCGCACTATATACCAACAGTCTACGCACCTCACTTCCTACCAACAGTCTGCGCACCTCACTTCATACCAACAGTCTACACAACCTCACTTTATACCTCACTTTATACTAACAGTATACGCACCTTACTTCATACCAACAGTCTACACAACCTCACTTTATACCAACAGTATACACACCTCACTTTATACCAACAGTATACGCACCTCACTTTATACCAACAGACTAAGCACCACACCTTAAACCAACAGTGTAAGGCTACGTCCTCAAGTACACACTTTACTTTATGCTAGGGAGTGCAACGCCATCAGGTACACACCTCACTATATACCAACAGTCTACGCACCTCACTTCCTACCAACAGTCTACGCACCTCACTATATACCAACAGTCTACGCACCTCACTTCCTACCAACAGTCAACGCACCTTACTTTATACAACAGTCTACGCACCTCACTTTATACCAACATTCAACGCACCTTCTGTTATACAACAGTCTACACACCTCACTTTATACCAACAGACTACACACTTCACTTTATACCAACTGTGTAACGCTGCATCATCAAGTACGCACCTTACTTTGTTCTAACAGTGTAACGTCATCAAGTATGCACTTTACTTTATACGAACAGTGTACGCACCTCCTTTTATACCAACAGTCTACACACCTCACTTAATACTCACAGTGTAACACTACGTCAAGTGCGCACCCCACTTTATAGTAACAGTGTACACACCTCACTTTATACCAACAGTGTACGCACCTCACTTTATTTGAACAGTGTACACACCTCACTTTATACAGTGTACACACCTCACTTTATCTGAACATTGTACGCACATCACTTTATACCAACAGTGTACGTACCTCACTTTTTAACGCTATGTCATCAAGTATGCACCTTACTTTATACTAGCAGTGTAACTACGTCATCAAGTATGCACCTCACTCTATACTGGCAGTGTAACTACATCATCAAGTACGCACCTCACTTTATACTAGCAGTGTAACTACGTCATCAAGTACGCACCTCACTTTATACAAACAGTGTATGCACCTCGCTTTATACCAACAGTGTACGTACCTCACTTTGTAACGCTACGTCATCAAGTATCCACCTCACTTTATACTGGCAGTGTAACTACGTCATCAAGTACGCACCTTACTTTATACGAACAGTGTACCGCTACGTCATCAAGTACACACCTCACTTTATACTAACAGCGTAACGCTTCGCTGCTTCATCAAATATGTACCTCACAATGTAACACAAGTCATCAAGTGTGTGCCTCACTTTATATCACCTGTAACGCTGTGTCATCTAGTACGCACCTCACTTTAAACAAACAGTGTAACTATGTCCTAAAGTAAACCCCTTACTTTATACAAACAGTGTAATGCAACATTATCAATTACGCACCTCTACTTTATACTAACAGTTTTTTAGGTGCATCTAAGAGGAGCATCCACCTTTGCCTTTCAAAATACGGTACTCTCCTACAAAGTGGCACAAATATGTGATCAAAGTATCATCAATGTTATAACAATTTATGGATTTAATACATTGTAAGGTTTCCTCGTGAGGGCCCTGAAACATCGGTTATCGGGTTGAAGTTTATTCTAGAACAGGGGTCACCAACGCGGTGCCCGCGGGCACCAGGTCGCCCGTAAGGACCAGATGAGTCGCCCGCTGGCCTGTTCTAAAAATAGCTCAAATAGCAGCACTTACCAGTGAGCTGCCTCTGTTTTTTAAATTTAATTTATTTACTAGCAAGCTGGTCTCGCTTTGCTCGACATTTTTAATCCTAAGAGAGACAAAACTCAAATAGAATTTGAAAATCCAAGAAAATATTTGAAAGACTTGGTCTTCACTTGTTTAAATAAATTCATTTATTTTTTTACTTTGCTTCTTCTAACTTTCAGAAAGACAATTTTAGAGAAAAAATGCAACCTTAAAAATGATTTCAGGATTTTTAAACACATATTTTTTTACCTTTTAAATTGCTTCCTCTTCTTTCTTGACAATTTAAATCAATGTTCAAGTAATTTTTTTATTGTTAAAAATAATAAATACATTTTAATTTAATTATTCATTTTAGCTTCTGTTTTTTTGACAAACAATGTGAAATATTTCTTCAAACTTATTATGATTAAAATTCCCAAAAATGATTCTGGCAAATCTAGAACATTTTTAGAATCAGCAGCATAGCTCGGTTGGTAGAGTGGCCGTGCCAGCAACTTGAGGGTTGCAGGTTCGATTCCCGCTTCCGCCATCCTAGTCACTGCCGTTGTGTCCTTGGGCAAGACACTTTACCCACCTGCTCCCAGTGCCACCCACACTGGTTTAATTGTAACTTAGATATTGGGTTTCACTATGTAAAGCGCTTTGAGTCACTTGAGAAAAGCGCTATATAAATATAATTCAGTTCAGTTCAATAAAAAAACACAGGACAAGATGTTGAACAGTCCCTTGTGCCAAATGTCAAATTAAAATTTAAATCTTATTTAAAAGTCTTTTGAATTTCTTTTAAAAAATTTTGTTCTGGAAGATCTAGAAGAAAAAATTATTTGTTTTTGTTAGAAATATAGCTTGGTCCAATTTGTTATATAGTCTAACAAAATGCAGATTGGATTTTAACCTATTTAAAACATGTCATTAGAATTATAAAATTAATTTTAATGAGGAAAAATTACTAATGATGTTCCATAAATTATTTTTTGATTTTTTTTCAAAAAGATTCGAATTAGCTATTTTTTTTCTTCTTTTCTTCGGTCAAATTTTAAATTTTAAAGAGTCGAAATTGAAGATAAACTATGTTTCAAAATTAAATTTTCATTTTTTTCCTGTTTTCTCCTTTTTTAAACCGTTCAATAAGTGTTTTTTTCATCATTTATTCTCTACAAAAAACCTTCCGTAAAAGGACGGAATGACGGACAGAAATACCCATTTTTTTTATATATATATATATATAGATTTATTTATTAAAGGTAAATTGAGCAAATTGACTATTTCTGGCGATTTATTTAAGTGTGTATCAAACTGGTAGCCCTTCGCATTAATCAGTACCCAAGAAGTAGCTCTTGGTTTCAAAAAGGTTGGTGACCCCTGTTCTAAACATTTACACAGTTTCAATGTGAAACATAACTTAAATTTACATATTTAGATTTCTCTTTTCAACATTTCCGAAAAGGAGTAGGAAGAAGCAAAGCCCATTTAATCCCACCACTTTTTTTTAGTAACTTGAACGTCTGAGCACTTTTTACCGTCTTGAATCGGAACCTTTTTCTGCTCAAATTGGGACTTTCAGTAAATTGCTGCTTTTTCCCCCACAATAAAGAAAATACCTGCAGAGGTGTTGGCTGATGATCCACAGGCGCGACGAGGACCACCAGCGTGTGGTCCATACTGAGGTAGCCAAAGACGTCACACTGTGGCACGGACACGTGCAGCCGCATGACTTGAAGAACGTCGTGGACTGTCACTGGCTGGTTTTTATTCAGCTGTGAATTAAGTACAACAAAATAATTTTACACAAACGAGATGGGTGCACGCATGAAGTGTTGTCTCACAATGATTCACCTTTCAAAGTACTGCACTATTATGCAAGACAAATACTTCACAAGCTTCCACAAATGTAGAGCACATATACCAGGGGTATCAAAAAGTGCGGCCCGCAGCTAATCGTTTACCAGCCCGCCAGACATTCTGCAAAAATTGCAAAATCGATTGTATTGCAAAAAAAAAAAAAAAACATTTAAAAAAAAGTGAAATGAGGTGAAATCTAATGAGAAAAAAGTGGCAATGTTGACACAAAGCTGCCATGCAGGCAGTTTTTTTTCCTTTTGTCTTTATTTTCTTTTTTTTCCATTGCTCAAAAAAAAAAAAAAGGACAAAAAAAATCTATGTTATAATGAATTATTACTTAAAAATTATCACTTTAAAATATTTTGTGTGGAAAAAATATTGCATGTGTTGTGTGGTTGCCATATAAAAACATCAAAGTGTGGACAAAAGAGCATAAAACAAACAAAATAATAGTTCAAACTTAAAATCGACAGATATATCGGAAGTTGATATTGAAATTTAAGTATTAAAAGTAAAAAAAACCTAATACAAATGCATCACTTTATGAGTGGGGAACATTTCGGATCTCAAATATATTTAGTAGGATTTTATTTAACTTTTCACTGTGATTACTCAAAAATATTAAATAATTAAAATCAATGGTGTCCTGCATTATTGAGCTTTGAGGGCTTTAATTGCTAAAGAAATGAACTCTCCTGAAGGAATCAATAAATTACTATCTATCTATCCATCTAAATACTCCATATTTCAGTTTTACTATAAAAAACAAAGTTGTCTTTGACAGAAAAGGCATAAAACCTTATTTGTTTTACTTTATATCAACCTCAAGTTGATATAGAGATTTACTGTAAGCATTAAATAAATAAATAAATAATAATTTGACTTATTTTTAACATTTTAGTGACTGAGACCCTCTATGCTCTCCAGGAGCCCTAAGGATAAAAAAATAAAAATCCATATTTTTTGTTATGGTTTGAAAATGAAAAATATCCAAATGGCCCCCGCATGCTTAAATTTTTCCGTGTGTGGCCCTCTGTGGAAAAAGTTTGGACACCCCTGACGTATATAGATGTTGGAACAAAGACTCGCCAATAAAAACACGTGACTGTACTGTACTGTCCTTTTAGAACCGCTATATTGCTACACTGCGCATGTTAACAGTTAGCATGTGTCATGTAGCAAGTTATATAGTTCTATGGTGTATGGCTGAAAAATCGGGGAAAAAAGTTAGCATGCTAACAGTTAGCATATGTGAAGTTATATGACTTGGGTGAACGGTTACAAAAATTTTGCCTAAAAAGTTAGCATTTGTTGTACCAAGACATATGATTCTATGGTGTGCTGGTGCAAAATTAGCAGAAAAAGTGTAAAATTAGCTAAAGAAATAAAAGTTAGCACGCTCTGTTAGTATAACATAAGTAAAGTAACAAGTTATAAGACTATGTGACACATACCAAGTTATATGATTCTAAAGTGTGTTGCTGCAAAATTAGCTGAAAAAGTGCGATATTAGCTAAAAAAGTTAGCACACTCTGTTAGTATAACTGTATCTTATGTCAAGTACCAAGTTATATGACTTTGGAGCAGACAGTAACAAAATTATCCCAAAAAAAGTTACCATGTGATACATACCAAGTTATATGATTCTAAAGTGTATGGCTGCAAAATTAGCTGAAAAAGTGTAAAATTAGCTAAAAAAAAGTTAGCACGCTCTGTTAGTATAACTGTAACTTATGTCAAGTACCAAGTTATATGACTTTGGGGCAGACAGTAACAAAATCATCCAAAAAAAGTTAGCATGTGATACATACCAAGTTATGTGATTCTAAAGTGTATGGCTGCAAAATTAGCTGAAAAAGTGTAAAATTAGCTGAAAAAAAGTTAGCACTGTCTGTTAGTGAAACTGTAACTTATGTCGAGTACCAAGTTATATGACTTTTGGGCAGACAGTAATAAAATTAGCAAAAAAATTTATCATGTGACACATACCAAGTTAAATGATTCTAAAGTGTGTGGCTGCAAAATTAGCTGAAAAAGTGCAATATTAGCTAAAAAAGTTAGCACACTCTGTTAGTATGACTGAAACATATGTTAAGTACCAAGTTATATGACTTAGGAGTAGACAGTAACAACATTTCAAAAAAAGTTAGCATGTGACACGTACCAAGTTGTATGATTTCAAGGTGTACGGCTACAAAATTAGCTGAAAAAGTGTAAAATTAGCTGAAAAAAAGTTAGCACTGTCTGTTAATGTAACTGTAACTTATGTCGAGTACGAAGTTATATGACTTGGGCAGACAGTAATAAAATTAGCAAAAAAAGTTATCATGTGACACATACCAAGTTATATAATTCTAAAGTGTATGGCTGCAAATTTAGCTGAAAAAATGTAAAATTAGCTTAAAATGTTGATACACTGTTAGTATAACTGTAACATATGTCAAGTACCAGGTTATATGACTTTGGGCAGACAGTAACAAAATTATCCAAAAAAAGTTAGCATGTGACACATACCAAATTCTATGATTCTAAAGTGTATGGCTGCAAAATATGCTGAAAAAGTGTAAAATTAGCTACAAAAAGTTAGCACGCTCTGTGAGTATAACTGTAACTTATGTCAAGTACCAAGTTATATGACTTTGGGCAGACAGTAACAAAATTATCCCCAAAAAGTTAGCATGTGACACATACCAAGTTGTATGATTTCAAGGTGTGTGGCTGCAAAATTAGCTGAAAAAGTGTAAAATTAGCTATAAAAAAAAGTTTGCACTCTCTGCTGTATAACTGTAGCTTATGTCAAGTACCAAGTTATATGACTTTGGGGCAGACAGTAACAAAATTATCAAAAAAAAGTTACCTTGTGATACATACCAAGTTATATGATTCTAAAGTGTATGGCTGCAAAATTAGCTGAAAAAGTGTAAAATTAGCTAAAAAAAAAGTTAGCACGCTCTGTTAGTATAACTGTAACTTATGTCAAGTACCAAGTTATATGACTTTAGGACAGAGAGTAACAAAATTATCAAAAAAATGTTACCATGTGATACATACCAAGTTATATGAATTTAAAGTGTATGGCTGCAAAATTAGCTGAAAAAGTGTAAAATTAGCTATAAAAAAAGTTAGCACTCTCTGCTAGTATAACTGTAACTTATGTCAAGTACCAAGTTATATGACTTTGGGACAGACAGTAACAAAATTATCAAAAAAAAGTTAGCATGTGACACATACCAAGTTATATGATTCTAAAGTGTATGGCTGCAAAATTAGCTGAAAAAGTGTAACATTAGCTAAAAAAAATTCAGCACTCTCTGCTAGTATAACTGTAACTTATGTCAAGTACCAAGTTATATGACTTTGGGGCAGAAAGTAACAAAATTACCAAAAAAAAGTTAGCATGTGATACATACAAAATTATATGATTCTAAAGTGTATGGCTGCAAAATTAGCTGAAAAATTGTAAAATTTGCTACAAAAAGTTAGCACGCTCTGTTAGTACAACTGTGACTTATGTCAAGTAACAAGTAATATGACTTTGGGCAGACAGTAACAAAATTATCCAAAAAAAGTTAGCATGTAACACGTACCAAGTTATATGATTCTAAAGTGTATGGTTGTAAAATTTGCTTAAAAAGTGTAAATTAGTGCAACAAAAACAAATTAAAAGTGATAATAAGAGATATTGTAAAAACTTTTATCATTGTTTATATTCAGAGCAGCCATATTTGAAGCCAATGCCCCGACTCTCTGAGTAGGAAATCGGTCCTAGAGGGGTGTTCCAGGTAAAATTCCGAAATTTCGGCTTCCCTTATAAGTTGTAAGGCTGCGAATTTCGCTAACAAAAATAAAAAAATTGCTAAAAAAGCTAGCATTCTAGCTTGATTCACAAGAGATATGTGGCATACTGTAAGTAGAAGTGTGTACATTGCCCATTCAATTAAATGCGGGAAAATTCCTGGATATCCGGGTAAAATGTTGTAATCTAACTACGATATAGAAAAAGACTTCAGATCTACTCAACGTGTTTTCTAAGGCCAAGACTTGTGTAGGTTCTGTGTCAAACTGCCTCACTTCTGCCTTAAAGCAAAAATTGTTCAATGATTATTATTACAAAAATGTGGAAGCAAACCTTTGAGAAAGTGTTGATCAGTTCTTTGTTCCAGAGGATTGTCAGCACGCTGGCACAGACCGGACAGCAGGCACCTGGGGAACACCCACATGTAAACAAATGTTTGTGTCCAGGGCCGGCTCATGGCATAAACACTCTATACTTCTGTTTGTCTCTTGCTCCTTTTTCTTCCGTTTTTCACTTTGAGGTTCTTACGATCTGATTACAAACCAGCAAAACAAAATACACCCTAAATTAGGGACTATAAACCGCTGAAAAAGTGTGTTATTCGCGCACTGCAGATGCTGCAGTGTCCTTCCATTTGGTGCTTTCAACCGGAAGTACAAGTGCCTTTCTGTCTTCTAGCCGTCCGTAGCGTTTTTACTCGTATGGATTCTTCATTCGGGCTTCACGGTGGCAGAGGGGTTAGTGCGTCTGCCTCACAATACGAAGTTCCTGTAGTCCTGGGTTCAGATCCAGGCTCGGGATCTTTCTGTGTGGAGTTTGCATGTTCTCCCCGTGAATGCGTGGGTTCCCTCCGGGTACTCCGGCTTCCTCCCACTTCCAAAGACATGCACCTGGGGATAGGTTGATTGGCAACACTAAATTGGCCCTAGTGTGTGAATGTGAGTGTGAATGTTGTCCGTCTATCTGTGTTGGCCCTGCGATGAGGTGGCGACTTGTCCAGGGTGTACCCCGCCTTCCGCCCGATTGTAGCTGAGATAGGCGCCAGCGCCCCCCGCGACCCCGTGAGGGACAAGCGATAGAAAATGGATGGATGGATTCTTCATTCATCACTCCAAGCAACGTTTGTAAGTTTTACAATATAACTAAAACAATTCCCACTTACCAAACCATACCATGTGTGATTTCTGTAGGAGTGTTTTCATGCATATATGTACGTGCTATCGTAATATAAAAAAACTGGTGTCGTTAGCATGAGCTAATATGCGAACACATCTACAAATGTGTTTGTCAGTATTAACTTAGAGTGGCATTCTTTTTGTATTGATTCAGTTTTTCACAGTTTCACCAAAACGTCACCGTGGAGTTATTGAGTCTGCTTAGCTCAGGGGTCCCCAAACTATGACTCGCAGAAAGTTTCAAGTTAAAAAAAAGAAATAAATACCAGCAAATAATTATTATTATTTTTTAAAAATCTGTCCTTTCTAATTCATTCTCTACCGCTTGTTACTCTCGGTGTCTCCTAGCCACACACGCGAATTATATTGTCTAAAAATGCCTTTTTCCCATTGATAATGTGAGATCATTATAGTTTTTTTTCAGTCAATTAGTGCGTGAGGAATATATATATATATATATATACACACACATTTATACATATATATATATATATATATATATATATATATATATACAATTATATATACACACACATGTATTTCCATATATATATATATATATATACACACATATATATACATACATATATATGCACAGATATATATATATATATATATATATATTTAAATATATATATATATACATACATACATACAGAGATATATACAGTATATATGTATACATACACATATATATACATACATACATACAAAAAATATATACACATATATATATATATATGTATGTATGTATGTATGTATGTATGTATGTATATATATATCCATCCAGCCATCTATTTTCTACCGCTTATTCTCCCTTTTTTAGGGGTCGCGGGGGGCGCTGGCGCCTATCTCAGCTACAATCGGGCGGAAGGCGGGGTACACCCTGGACAAGTCGCCACCTCATCGCAGGGCCAACACAGATAGACAGACAACATTCACACTCACATTCACACACTAGGGCCAATTTAGCGTTTCCAATCAACCTATCCCCAGGTGCATGTTTTTGGAGGTGGGAGGAAGCCGGAGTACCCGGAGGGAACCCACACATTCACGGGGAGAACATGCAAACTCCACACAGAAAGATCCCGAGCCTGGATTTGAACCCAGGACTGCAGGAACTATATATGTATGTATGTATATATATATATATATATATATATATATATATATATATATATATATATATATATATATATATATATATATATATATATATATATATATATATATATATATGTATATATACACAGCCCGACCCCCGGCCAAATTGTTTTAATCCAATGCGGCCCCCAAGTCAAAAAGTTTGATGACTTCCGTTTTGTCTGAACAGCTGTTTTACTGCCATGTTACAGACAAGGCAGTGATTAAGGTGTGTAAATAAACATTTACAGAATATTTCCGTGTAAATAACTCATTTCACAACATATTTATCCGTGGCTTATAGTCCGGTGAGGCTTATATATGGGTAAATATTGTTTATTTCTAAAATTTAGTGGGTGTGGCTTATTTATAGGGGTGCTCTGTAGTCCGGAAAATATGGTACTTACTGTATACAAGTTTTCTAGCAGCATGGCACGTATTTATAGGACAAATATATCACATATATATGTGGCACAAATATATAATAGCACATATTTGCATTTGTGAACAGCTGCTGTGTGCTTTGGCGATCTGGGTGTTGTATGACTTACCTGGCGGCGTGACGGGCAGGCAGCCAGCAGGTGAGGGACGTGGACAAGAAACGAGACTGCAAGCAGAGTCGGTCACCATCTCAGAGACGGCCCCCGCAGCCTGGCAGTGGCCCTCGTAGTCGACGGCCACGCGGTCAGAGTAGGCGTCGCACAGCGTGTTGTAGGTCTCGCCATTGTGGCCGCACACTAGCTGCCGCCTCCTGCAGGCCTCCTAAAAACAACAAGCTCAGAAATACTAACTGGACAAAACCCAAGTTTTACCTCTGCCAAGGTTTTTTTTTTTTTTTAATCGCCACGCGTTCATACGAGAGATGTCCCGATACAACTTTTTCACTTTCAGTTCAATACCGACATTGGAGCCTTGTGTAGAGCAGAATAGATAATTTCCTGCTGTTCAGTTGCTACTTGACCATGCTAACTCTTAGCATGCTAATGTTAGAATTCTAACAACCGTATTTCCTTGAATTGCCGCAGGGCATATAGTATGCGCCTGCCTTGAATTAGTGCCGGGTCAAACTTGTGACGTCACGAGTGACACTTCCCCTGTCATCATTTTCAAAATGGAGGAGGCTGATTTCAATACCGGTAATTTGAAATCGCATAAAGGGAAGAAGATTGAGAGCTTTTCAGTAGGATTTAAGGTCCAAGCTTACATCACATTGAAATTTTTACTGCATACCTTTGGTAAGTGCCGGAGTGAGAAGAGGTTTTAAAATAATTAGCGCATGCTTACTTTTACTGCATGCCTTTGGTAAGCGCAGGAGTGAGAAGAGGTTTTAAATTAATTAGCGCCCCGGCGGCAATTCAAGGAAATACGGTAGTTTAATCTAATTTCAAATCCTTTCTCCTCAAAATCTTATAACTTGGTACTTGACAAATGCTAACTGATAGCTTGCGAACATTAGCATTCTAAACTTTTTAATCTAATTTTGCAGCCCATTACGATTTTTTTGCGACATCTACGGACCACAAAAATTCATCAAGTTAAGGTCATGACACTGCAAGTTGAATAATGCAAACCCTTTTCTTACTGGATACTTTTCATTCTGCCTTGGAGAATTTGTATGTCTAAGTCAATTGCAACTATAATCATTTGATGCTTGTTTATGTTTACAAATGTGCTGTTTTATTGTTCAATGATTATTATGTATGTGTGGCTTGTGTGCTATTGTGTGCTTAGCTGTTGTGCAGCTGTAAGCGCCTTGTAGCCTATAGCCTAGCATGTTTACCATTTGTAAATGACTAAAATAGAATGAATTGTGTGCTTATTAGAGGGTGTTTGGATGTTAACTGGCTGTCCAGTACACGTAAACACGCTAAGTAAACATGCTATAGAACTGCTTGTATCCCACATGATATTTCACACAAGTAAACACACTGCAAGACTGCTTGTATTGCACAGGATATCAGACAAAAGTAAACACACTACAGGACTGCTTGTATCGCAGGTGATATCAAACACAACTAAACTCGCTGCAGGACTGTTTGTACCACACGATATCCCACACAGGTAAACTCACTGTAGGACTGCTTGTATCGCACATGATATGATATACAGGTAAACTCACAGCAGGACTGCTTGTATCGCGCATGATATCACACACAAGTAAACACACCGCAGGACTGCTCGTATCGCACGTGATATCACACACAAGTAAACTTGCTGCAGGACTGCTTGTATCGGATATGATACCACACACAAGTTATCACGCTGCAGGACTGCTTGTATTGCACATGATATCTCACACAAGTAAACATACTGCAAGACTGCGTGTATTCCACATGACATTACACACAAGTAAACACACTGAAATGTGCTTGTATCGCACATGATATCACACACTGGTAAACTCACTGCAGGACTGCTTGTATCACACATGATATCACAAACAAGTAAACACGCTGCAGGACTGCTTGTATCGCACATGATATCTCACACAAGTAAACATACTGCAAGACTGCGTGTATTCCACATGACATTACACACAAGTAAACACACTGAAATGTGCTTGTATCGCACATGATATCACACACTGGTAAACTCACTGCAGGACTGCTTGTATCACACATGATATCACAAACAAGTAAACACACTGCAGGACTGCTTGTATCGCACGTGATCTCACACACAAGTAAACTTTCTGCAGGACTGCTTGTATCGGATATGATATCACACACAAGTAAACACGCTGCAGGAATGCTTGTATTGAACATGATATGCCACACAAGAAAAAACACTGCAAGGTGCGTATATCGCACATGATATCACACACAAGTAAACACACTGCATGGTGCGTGTATCGCACATGATATCATACACAAGTATAGATGCTTTGGGACTGTTTGTATCGCACATGATATCACACACAAGTAAACACACTGCAGGACTGCTTGTATCGCACATGATATCAAACACAAGTAAACACAGTGCAGGTCTGCTTGTACTGCAAATAATATCACAATCAAATACACACACACACTGCAGGACTGCTTGTATCGCACATGATATCTCACACAAGTAAACACACTGCAGGACTGCTTACATCACACATAATTAAACACACTGCAGGACTGCTTGTATCGCACGTGATCTCACACACAAGTAAACTTTCTGCAGGACTGCTTGTATCGGATATGATATCACACACAAGTAAACACGCTGCAGGAATGCTTGTATCGCACATGATGTCACAAACAAGTAAACATGCTATAGAACTGCGTGTATCCCACATGATATTTCACACAAGTAAACACTGCAAGACTGCGTGTATTGCATATGATATCACACACAAGTAAACACATTGCATGGTGCGTGTATCGCACATGATATCATACACAAGTAAAGATGCTGCAGGACTGCTTGTATCGGATATGATACCACACACAAGTTAACACGCTGCAGGACTGCTTGTATCGCACATGATATCTCACACAAGTAAACATACTGCAAGACTGCGTGTATTCCACATGACATTACACACAAGTAAACACACTGAAATGTGCTTGTATCGCACATGATATCACACACTGGTAAACTCACTGCAGGACTGCTTGTATCACACATGATATCACAAACAAGTAAACACGCTGCAGGACTGCTTGTATCGCACATGATATCTCACACAAGTAAACATACTGCAAGACTGCGTGTATTCCACATGACATTACACACAAGTAAACACACTGAAATGTGCTTGTATCGCACATGATATCACACACTGGTAAACTCACTGCAGGACTGCTTGTATCACACATGATATCACAAACAAGTAAACACACTGCAGGACTGCTTGTATCGCACGTGATCTCACACACAAGTAAACTTTCTGCAGGACTGCTTGTATCGGATATGATATCACACACAAGTAAACACGCTGCAGGAATGCTTGTATTGAACATGATATGCCACACAAGAAAAAACACTGCAAGGTGCGTGTATCGCACATGATATCACACACAAGTAAACACACTGCATGGTGCGTGTATCGCACATGATATCATACACAAGTATAGATGCTTTGGGACTGTTTGTATCGCACATGATATCACACACAAGTAAACACACTGCAGGACTGCTTGTATCGCACATGATATCAAACACAAGTAAACACAGTGCAGGTCTGCTTGTACTGCAAATAATATCACAATCAAATACACACACACACTGCAGGACTGCTTGTATCGCACATGATATCTCACACAAGTAAACACACTGCAGGACTGCTTACATCACACATAATTAAACACACTGCAGGACTGCTTGTACCGCACGTGATCTCACACACAAGTAAACTTTCTGCAGGACTGCTTGTATCGGATATGATATCACACACAAGTAAACACGCTGCAGGAATGCTTGTATCGCACATGATGTCACAAACAAGTAAACATGCTATAGAACTGCGTGTATCCCACATGATATTTCACACAAGTAAACACTGCAAGACTGCATGTATTGCACATGATATCACACACAAGTAAACACATTGCATGGTGCATGTATCGCACATGATATCATACACAAGTAAAGATGCTGCGGGACTGTTTGTATCGCACATGATATCACACACAAGTAAACACAGTGCAGGACTGCTTGTACTGCAAATAATATCACACACAAATATACACACACACACACACACACACCCACACAAGTAAACACACTGCAGGACTGCTTGTATCGCACATGATATCTCACACAAGTAAACACACTGCAGGACTGCTTATATCACACATAAGTAAACACACTGCAGCAATGATTGTATCGCACATTGTCATGCAAGCCGATATCATCCCATACTTGTTTTTTTACTGATATTGGGTTGATATCAATATGAGATCAGGACATCCCTAGTTCATCCATCCACGGATGGATGGATGAACTAGGGATGGCTGGCTCCACATCGAGAGGAGCAAGATGAGGTGGTTCGGGCATCTGGTCAGGTAGCCACCCGAACGCCTCCCTAGGGAGGTGTTTCGGGCACGTCCGACCGGTAGGAGGCCACGGGGAAGACCCAGGACACGTTGGGAAGACTATGTCTCCCGGCTGGCCTGGGAACGCCTCAGGATCCGCCGGGAATAGCTGGACGAAGTGGCTGTGGAGAGGAAAGTCTGTGCTTCCCTGCTTAGGCTGCTGCCCCCGTGACCCGACCCCTGATAAGCGGAAGAAGATGGATCTCTAGTTCATATCTTGCTAAATTTGGACAGTCCTACGAAAGAAAAGGATGTACCGGTCTTGTGCTTTTCAAAGTGAAATACCTCCTACATTCCAGCCTGAGAGCATGTTGCGAAGAGTTCAAAGGTGGTTTAACTCACCTGACAGTGTCCCATGTAGGCCAGGCTTTTCCCAGCCTGCTGCAGTTGGCACAGGCTGGCATGGATGAGACCGTCGGTGTCGCAGACCGGCTCCACGCTGTTCTTATCGCAGGACAGCTGTCGCCCCGCGCATTCGTACTGCGGGCAGTCCGACGAGTCACTAAGGCACACTCTGTATTTTGGGATGCACCTAGAAACAACACGCAATTCTATTTGTGCAACTTACAAAAAACACAAGAAAGCAAGTGTACGCTTTGGGAAAAAAAAGCAGTGCAGTTGAAGGAAATCAGCGTCAACTTTGACAGTCAAGCACAAAAAGCTGCTGGAATGTGAAAGTCAAAGTGCACATTGGTGGGTAGAAGAACCCACCGACTTGACAGGGAAACCACCGACCAGCATGAAACATAAGTAGGGAGGAAAACACCGCAGACATCTAAATAAGAGCTTGATATTTTGGTCACGGCAGCTGTGCCCACCTCTGGTTTCTCTGGCAGGGCTTGCTGGCACACGGGTTGGTCAGGCGACACTGGCCAAAGACAAACTGATGGTCCTTGAAACCCACGCAGCGAGCCACGCAAGCACTGGGGTACGTGCGGCCGTTGGAGGCGCACACGGGGATGAAGTGGTCTGGACAGCTGCATGGGAGACCTGACAAGGTGGTGTAAGAACAGGGCGGTTTCAGCAGCTGCTAGAAATGATATATTTATTTTACATCTTTTCTTAAAGGGGAACATTATCACCAGACCTATGTAAGCGTCAATATATACCTTGATGGTGCAGAAAAAAGACCATCTATTTTTTTAACCGATTTCCGAACTCTAGATGGGTGAATTTTGGCGAATTAAACGCCTTTCTGTTTATCGGGCTGGAGGCGATGACGTCAGAATGTGACGTCGCCCAGGTAACACACAAACCATTTTCATTTTCAACACATTACAAACACCGGGTCTCAGCTCTGTTATTTTCCGTTTTTTTGACTATTTTTTGGAACCTTGTAGACATCATGCCTCGTCGGTGTGTTTTCGGAGGGCGTAACAACATTAACATGAGGGATTCAAGTTGCACCACTGGCCCGAAGATGCGAAAGTGTCTGCCGCCAGACCCCCGTTGAATGTACCGGAGTGTCTCCACATTTTACCGGCGATGCTAAGGCAGACATGGCACAGAGATGTATGGATAACCTGCAGATGCATTTGCAACGATAAATTCAACGAAATCACAAAGGTGAGTTTTGTTGATGTTGACTGCCAGCTAATCGATGCTAACATGCTACGCTAATCGATGCTAACATGCTATTTACCGGCGGTGCTAAAGCAGACATGGAACAGAGATGTATGGATAATCTGTAGATGCATTTGCAACTATATTACGTTTCCTTCCACCCACTTTTAATGCGAAAAAAACACTTACCAATCGACGGATTTAAGTTGCTCCAGTGTCAAAAGATGCGAAAGTCCTGATCGTTTGGTCCGCATATTTTACCGGCGATGCTAAAGCAGCTATTCGGCCATGCTATGGCTATGAATAGCGTCAATAGCTATTCACTCAATAGCTTCAGTTTCTTCTTCAATATTTTCATACTCCAACCATCTGTTTCAATACATGCGTAATCTGTTAAATCGGTTAAGTCGCTGAAATCCGAGTTTGAATCCGAGCTAATGTCACTAAATCTTGCTGTGGTATTCCCATTGTTTGTTTACATTGGCAGCACTGTATGACGTCACATGGAAATGGCCAGTGTCTTCGCAGATAGTCGAAAGTAAGGAACTTTAAAGCTTTATTTAGGGATATTCCGAGACCGGTAAAATTTTGAAAAAAACTTCAAAAAATACAACAAGCCACTGGGAACTGATTTTTATTGTTTTTAACCCTTTTGAAATTGTGATAATGTTCCCCTTTAAAGGCCTAATGAAATGAGATTTTGTTACTTAAACGGGGATAGTGTCAGAGTTGCCACTGACAGTTTGTTTGTGTTTTAGTTTCTCCTCTGTGTGTTTAGTATTTCCTGTCCTTAGTTCCTGTCTAGTGCTCTTATTTTGGTTCAGCTTCCTGTTTGTCTCCCTGTGTCCTGTTTTCACTCAGCTGCGGCTGATTGGCATGTGGTCACACCTGATGTCAATCAGCCAGCTCCTACTTTACATGCTTTGTTCCTCCAGTCAGGGCTGGATCATTGTATTGTCATTCAGACTTGTTGCCATATGTTGCTCTTGTCGTGTCTGTGATTCTTTTCAGCTATTACCTGTCATGCTACATTTTGTCCTGGTCGTTGTAGCGGTAAGCTGTTCTTGTTAGCCTTTAGTTGTTTCCAGTTTTTCTGTTTGTTATCCACTAGCTTCCATGCTAAAGTTCCTTTTTGTTTTATAGCTTCCAGTGCTAGCTCCCTTAGTTTGTTATTCCGCCCACGTGCGTGCTTTTTGTTTGTTCTTGTTTAGGTTTAATTAAATCATGTTTTCATATGCCATGCCTGCCTCTGTCTCTGCATCTTGGGGTTCGACACCAAATACCTCTGACAGATAGCAGGTCTATTCTATGTGTCATACTTGATCATTTTGCGATATTGCCATATTTTTGCTGAAAGGATTTACTAGAGAACATCGACGATAAAGTTTGCAACTTTTAGTGATGATAAAAAAGCCTTGCCTGTACCGGAAGTAGCAGACGATATGTGCGTGACGTCACGGGTTGTGGAGCTCCTCACATCTGAACATTGTTTACAATCATGGCCACCAGCAGCGAGAGCGATTCGGACCGAGAAAGCGGTGATTTCCCCATTAATTTGAGCGAAGATGAAAGATTTGTGGATGAGGAAAGTGAGAGTGAAGGACTAGAAAAAAAAAAGACTATACAGTGGGAGCGATTCAGATTTTATTAGACAAATTTACTAGGATAATTCTGGAAAATTCCTTATCTGCTTATTGTGTTACTAGTGTTTTAGGGAGATTATATGGTCGTACCTGTACAACCTGAAGGTCAGCCCCGCACCTTTCTTCAGCACCAGTCGACAGGTGGTGGTGATGCCCATCTCTGCCCTTCGCAAGGGACCCTCTTCAAAACGCAATCTTTCGAAATGATCGCTGCATAATACACTGTACTTTGTGTGTGTGGTCCAATCCAACCGTGTTCGCTTGACCGTTCTGTTCCATAGTAAAGCTTCACCGTCATCTTTCGGGAATGTAAACAATGAAACACCGGCTGTGTTTGTGTTGCTAAAGGCGGCCGCAATACACCGCTTCCCACCTACGGCTTTCTTCTTTGATGTCTCCATTATTCATTGAACGAATTGCAAAAGATTCAGCAACACAGATGTCCATAATACTGTGGAATTATGCGATGAAAAGAGACGACTTATAGCTCTGAACCGTGCTGGAACAAAATGTCCTCTACAATGTGTGACGTCACACGCACGCCTCATCATACCACGACGTTTTAGCATGATACTTCCGCGCAAACTTTAAAATTGCAATTTAGTAAACTAAACCGGCCGTATTGGCCTGTGTTGCAATGTTAATATTTCATCATTGATATACAAACTATCAGACTGCGTGGTCGGTAGTAGTGGCTTTCAGTAGGCCTTTAAAGAACACATCATATAACATTTGAAGTAAGAGGCACTGCTGAAGTTTTAGTGATATTTACTAAAGGTAAACATGGTAGGCAATAGGCGAGCAGCTACGCATCAGCTAAGCACACAACAGCGCACAAGCCAAACATACGTGTTAATAATCATTTAGCAATATTGCAGCCTAAAACAGCATACAGTAATTGTCAATATAAACAAGTATCAAGTAGTTATAGTTGCATATTATTTACACATACAAAGTCTCCAAGGCGGTGTTAGAAAGTTTCCAGTAACAAAGGTGTCCGCATCATTCAACTTACTGCATTACTCGCTAAATTCAGTGAACTACTGTGACCACTAGGTGTTTCCTTTACACAAATCATCAATTCACTTCAATTTAAAGACAGCATTTAGCTACATATTACTTATGTAGTTACTTGACATAATCAACAAATATTTATCCAAATATTACTTCTTTAGTTACTTGATATTTATCGACACATTACCTCTGTAGTTACTTGATGTAATCTATAAGGATTTATTTACAAATTACTTCTGCAGCTACTTAAAGTAATCAATATTTATCGACATATTGCCTCTGTAGTTACTTGATGTAATCTATTACTTCTGCAGCTACTTAAAGTAATCAATATTTATCGACATATTGCCTCTGTGGTTACTTGATGTAATCTATTCCTTCTGCAGTTACTTGATGTAATCAATAAAGATTTCTCCAATAAATATGTATTTACATATTACTTCTGTAGTTACTTGATGTAATCAAGAAATACTTATCCGCATATTACTTTTGTAGTTACTTGATGTAATCAATAAAGATATATTCACGTATTACTTCTTTAGTTACTTGTTGTAATCAATAAAGATACATCCACATATTACTTTTGTAGTAACTTGATGTAATCTACAAATATGTATCCACATATTACTTCCATAGATACTTGTTGTAATCAATATATATTTACATACTACTTCTATACTTGTTGTAATCAATATATATTTACATACTACTTCTATACTTGTTGTAATCAATAAATAAAAAGGAAGACTGTAATCAATGAACAACGTTTTGCTTAGAAATCTGGGACGTCTGGGAGACTTAATATAACGTCCTAAAACAGCAAAACACATGGTTTCACGACATTATTTATGGAATCTCATCTCTCAGAGCACATTTTTGAAGCATACAGACCAGTAAAATGTTGACGGTCTTCGTCGTAACCTTCAATGTCGGAACATTCTCTGTCTGAGCAGACGACGTCACCGGCAAAGCAGAAGCAGTTGCCACAGTCCAATTTGAAAGCTGTCCCGTGATCTGGAGGAAACACACACACAATTACAATTAATTACATTAATTTACAAACACTTCTGTTTACAAACTTTAAAAGTGTATTATTGTAGCAATATGGTTGTTAAAGTTAGGGATTTTTGAGATTTCTGATAAATTGTGAGAGCACCAAAGGGACTTATGTGTGTGTGCGAGTGTAGGCAGAGTAGCACGTAGCCTACGGAAGACAGTAGCTTTTAAAAATGACAAAAAAATCATCCCATACTATTATATTCACATATTGTCGTGAAAATCGATATTGTAAGAGGACCAGAGGTTGGTAGAGTAGCCAGAAATTGTACTCAAGTAAGAGTACTGTTACTTTAGAGATTTATTACTCAAGTAAAAGTAAGGAGTAGTCATCCAAATATTTACTTGAGTAAAAGTAAAAAGTATGTTGTGAAAAAACTACTCAAGTACTGAGTAACTGATGGGTAACCTGTTCGTTTAATAATTACGGCAACAGATAATGCACAAAAACATAAAAATAGCAAAGAGCAAATTCATAGCCAGGAATATCTCTTAAGCAACTAAAACAATAATATATATTAAATAACAATACATTAAAAAAAATAAATTAAGGCAAATTGAGCCACAATAACTTAACAGCACCATAGGCTCAGTAGGCATTTATTGATTGATTGATTGATTGATTGAAACTTGTATTAGTAGATTGCACAGTACAGTACATATTCCGTACGATTGACCACTAAATGGTAACACCCTCAATAAGTTTTTCAACGTTAATCAATTACTTAATAAATTACCAAGTCGAGGTGATCTACCTCATATATACATACAAACACATATCATATATATATATATATATATATATATATGTATATATATATATATATATATATATATATATATATATATATATATATATAGTATATAATTTATAGTTTATTATTTTGCCGTTTTTGTTGAAATGTTAAAGGTGTTTAATGAATATACATGCATGTTTAACATATAGATTCCTAACTTTCAGGAAGACAAGAATATAAGTTGATGTATTACCTGATTCTGATGACTTGCATTGATTGGAATCAGACAGTATAGTGCTGATAATGTCCACATTTTCAAATGGAGGAGAAAAAAAGTTCCTCTTTTCTGTCTAATACCACATGAAAGTCGTTGGTTTTTGGCATCTTATTTGTCCAGCTTCCATATTCGTTTTTATACACTTTACAAGAAATACATTGGCGGCAAACTCCGTAGCTTGCTCGCTTGTTTGCGCTGGCTTTCGGAGACTCTTATTTTGTTAGCGCAGGCGCGATGGAGCGGCGCTTTTATTGTGAAGACAGGAACTGTGCGATCAGTCTTTAGGCTTGTGACGGGAAGTACGGTTGAAATAAAAAGTGTCTTTTTTCCTTTACACTTTTGATTGATTGATTGAAACTTTTATTAGTAGATTGCACAGTACAGTACATATTCTGCACAATTGACCACTAAATGGTAACACCCCAATAAGTTTTTCAACTTTTTAGGTCGGATTCGACGTGTGACGGTCACGTGACCGCCTGGTTTTGTTTGATTGGTCCAACGTCACCATTGACTGCATTTGATTGGTGAAACGCAGGCATGCGTAGTTCCTACTTTGAATGAGTGTCTGACAAAATCAAAACAAACAAAGCGTGCATTAACAGATCGATTAAAAAAAGTAGCGAGTAACGAGCTGATTGTAGATAAATGGAGCAAAGTAAAAGTAGCGTTTCTTCTTTATAAATATACTCAAGTAAAAGTAAAAGTATGTTGCATAAAAACTACTCTTAGAAGTACAATTTATCCCAAAAGTTACTCAAGTAGATGTAACGGAGTAAATGTAGCGCGTTACTACCCACCTCTGAAGAGGACGCATGTAGAAGTCTCAAGAACCCATGTTTAGCCGGCCGTCTTGGGTTTCGTCGAACATTTTTAGGATTAAAAACATGGGGCGTACTTTAAGGAACTGCTTCAAGAGAGGTTGACCGAATGAGCCTCAGTCAAAATGAAAGATACGACACAAGTGGGCGATGATAAATTGCAAAGGAAATTTGCCCACACCATAGGATGTGGGCGGGGCATAGAGACAAACTTTGATCTGAGGCCTCACCACCAAATTTTAAACATGAAACCTAAATCATTTGGTTCTACAAATTTACATAATCAGTACAAATGATAATGATGGCACCCTGAAGTACTCGATTGGTCAGTAACTATTTGACCTTTTCATAGTGGGCGGAGCTATCACCAATAAACTGTCATTACGTCACTTTTCATCAGTGCTTCTCAATTACTTTCTGTTAAGGCCCCCACAGGAAAAAGAAAACATTTTGCCGTCCAACGAGACTATAAATAGTATAATTTGTTTATAAAATTGTTTTAAGTACACCTCTGCATAAAATCGTATCCTTATTAAAACTAAAAAAACAAAAAGAAATACAAAAAAACTTGCAAGAATAACTTTATTAACATTGTTTTTAAGTCTGTAAAAGAAACGATTTAAAGCGCCTGAAATTTTAAAATGAATTAATAACTTATTTAAACTACTTTGGATCACCTTGGATGCGCTGCAGTATCAAGCCTCTCCCTGTAGGTGACGCTAGCCTGAAACACAGCTATCCATCCATCCATTTTCTACCGCTTATTCCCTTTCGGGGTCACGGGGGGCGCTGGCGCCTATCTCAGCTACAATCGGGCGGAAGGCGGGGTACACCCTGGACAAGTCGCCACCTCATCGCAGGGCCAACACAGATAGTAATTTTATATTATTCATATTTAAAGTGTGGCCATTGAGTGGAACTTTTAAATTCCTGTGCCGCACGTAAAGGCCGTTAAAACACAGACGTACAGCGACAGTACACCTGTAAAAAATGAATGAAATGCAAAGTTTTAATTCTGAGGCCGACTCAACTGTGGGAGATGTCTCAGAGAAAACTCTTGAAGGAACAACTCCAAAATGAATGGAGAGACAATTTTGCACAGGAAAGCATATTAAAGACAAAAATTAAAATAGAATGTATTTGCTGTTCAACACGATCTAAAAAGGTTCAAACCAATATGCAAAATGCTTTTGAGTGCTATCCAATCCAATCCACTTTATTTATATAGCACATTTAAAAAACAATAACGTTTCCAAAGTGCTGCACAGCCATGTTAAAAACAATTGTAAAAAAAATAAAATAAATAAATAAAATTAAAAAAAAGTATATATATATATATTATGCTCCACAAATGACTGAATAAAAACAAAAAATAAATAAATATAAAACCAATGAAAACAATATAAAAACAAATATGATTAAAAACTATTTTAAAGGGTAAAATCAATTAAAACAGTAAAATAGAAATCAAAGTGTATAAAATACACAGAGGACAACAGAGAACAGAGGACCACACAACTCTCGTAGTGTTAAAAGCCAAAGAATAAAAGTGGGTCTTAAGACGAGACTTCCACTGTGGAAGCAGTTTGAACATGGAGCGGCAGAGTGTTCCAGAGCTTAGGGCCGACCACAGAGAAGGCCCTGTCTCCCCTGGTCTTAAGTCTGGTCTTGGGCACCACGAGCTGGAACTGGCTCTCGGACCTCAGAGCGCGCGCAGGAATGTAAATTTGGATAAGGTCCGAGATATATTGAGGTGCCAGTCCATGTAAAGATTTAAAAACAAACAGCAAAGTTTTAAAATCAATTCTAAAATGAACAGGGAGCCAGTGCAAACTCTGAAGAATTGGGGTTATATGCTGGGGTTTCTTGGCCCCTGTTAAAAGTCGTGCTGCCGCGTTCTGGACTAACTGAACCGGGAGAGAGCTTTTTGGCTAATGCCAGCATAAAGTGCATTGCAGTAGTCCAGGCCACTTGAAATAAAAGCATGCACGACTTGTTCAAAAAGGTTAAAAGATAAAAACGGTTTAACCTTTACTAAAAGACGAAGGTGATAAAAACACGATTTTAAAACGCCATTGACTTGTTTGTCTAGTTTAAAATCGCTGTCTATAGTGACGCCATAAAATATTACCCACCGGATATTCTCTCCCAGAGGAATAGGAAACGTGTTTTTTTGGTGGACCAAATAGGACAAAATAAAAAAACACATCTTCAAATAAATACTTAAACGTGTCAATAATTAATTACAATTGGTATAAAATAATAAATAAATGTGTCATTATTTAATGTACACTTAGGTTGAATTATTTCACACTTTAACTATTTATTGATTTATTTAATTAATGATTTATATTTCGATAATTAATAATTTTTACAATTTCAAGAATTACTTGATTTAATGATGTGTTACTATTACATGAAGAAATGCACATTCCATGAATTATATCTGTTACTCAAACATTAAAGTCAGTGGCAGTTTCTAACACCTGATTGGTTCCACGAGGACCTGAGAAGCAATGATTGGACTAAATATCTGTTGGCTGACTCAAATAATATGGCATTTATTTTCTGTGATTGGACAGGCATGTGCATGCAAAGAAAATACAATCTTACGACTTACTCTTCTTCTCTCCGCCTACGACACAAGGCTTGTTGATGTCCACGCAAGGTACCTCCGCACAGTTCTCCAGGCGCCCGCTGGCACCGCAAGTGCAGACCTCATAGCACCCGGCCGGACCAGTGCGAGTTGGCACCTGAACCCGAGCGTCCTGCGGCACCAGGAAATCTGAGGCCTCGCCTAATTTACAGCCTGGGAAATACACAGAAAGTCATTGCTAACTGTCTGATATGCACCATTTCTTAAAAAAAAATGACGGAATCAGCCTAATTGGATGATGTTCATTCAAGTAATTAATTTTTTTTTTAATTAAAAAAAAAAATCAGTTGACAGACTAAACAAAACTGTAGTCATTCCAAAAGCAACTTTTTGTCTTAAGAAACACAAAAAAACAATGAAATAAATTGTAGTAGGTTGTCACAGTTATTTTTAAATCAAGCAGAAAATATATGGAATTGCTCAATTATGAGGAAAAAAGGATGGTATCATGAGATACAAACAAAAAAACAACAACACTAGTACTTTGTTGCACCACCTCTGGCTTTAATAATACAAACGTAGCTTGCAGTCTCTGAGTCATGGGCTTATTAACGAGTGACAACAGAACTCTTCATCAATCTTGCTCCAACTTTCTCTGATTGCTGTTGTTAGATCAGCTTGTAATCCACCATTTTCTCCTGTTTCTACCACACATTTTACTAAGTGAGATCTGCACTATTTGCAGGTGCTTAAATTTTTTGCTCTATAGCAAGTTGCATTATCCTTTATGATTATTTATCAAACTATAACTATAGATGTTAACATTGTGTGTGTGCTGAGAGATTTGCTTATGTTTGTTATCTTTGGTAAAAGCTTAACTCTTAGGTTTTGCTCTCATTTGATTTATTTTATTCAGCTTTGCTGAGTTGGTGCTTTTCGACACACTCGTAGCAAACGTGTGTTTAAGAAATACAATCAATATCAAGGTAATACTTCAATGTGAAATAATAAACGTTAAAATTATATCAAACAAATCTTTTACGAAGTGATCACTGCAAACTTGTGCATTCTTCGACTCTGCTCCCTTGGACTAGTGTGAGCTGCTTTTCTCGTTGTCGTTTTGTAAAATCTCGCACTGCCCTTCTTGATTACCTCTCGAGGAAGTCCGAAGAAACATTTATCCCTTTTGCAATTTGAACAGTTCGTACAGTCGAAAACAACTCAAGCATGGGGCATTTTTTCTTCGAAAAAGACTAAAAAGTAAAGTACCATTGATTGTCACACACACACTAGGCGTGGCGAAATTACTCTCTGCCTTTGACCCATCATCCTCGATCACCCCCTAGGGAGGTGAGGGGAGCAGTGAGCAGCAGCGGTGGCCGCGCCCGGGAATACTTTTTGGTGATTTAACCCCGAATTCCAACCCTTGATGCTGAGTACCATGGTGTCTAATACCCATAGAGAACAGAACTAGCATGACTACCACGTGTATTTAATGAGAGGGATGTGACGTCAGTAAAACCCAAGCAACTGACATCTCCAGGATTTATGTCTATTCACTGTCATGTCTATGTGATCATGTTTTGTTTTAGTCATGTTCTGTTTGTTTTTTGGCCACTCAGTTCCTGTTTTTGCACTTCCTGGTTTGTTTTGTCACCATGACTACCCTTTAGTTTTCACCTGTCCTCATGTCTCACACCTGTTTTCACGAATCACCAGAGTATAATTTAAGCCTGTCTGTTTCTGTTGTTCATTCTGGCAACATCACCCTCCATCACCTGCTACGCACCTTGTAATCTATGACAATGATCCATGTCCCGTTCTCGTTCCGTTCCAAGAAAGTTTTCTCGTTATTTATGCCGCAGTACAAGTTTTTGTTTTATGTTCATTGTTTTGCCTTAGTGCGAGTTTTGTTTCATAGCCAAGTGTTTGTACCTCCTTGTGAGCGCCTTTTGTTTGCCTTTTTTTGTGCAGTTATAGTGTTAAAATATAAGATGTCTTTACCTTCATGCCATAATCATAAAGGATAATGCATCTCGGGAAAACAACCACCTCATAGTCCAAGTACTGACATTCACCTGCTGCAACAGCTTTCCAAGGTGTCAACACTCCTTTTTAACCGCAGACTAATGAACAGATTTAATCTGGACATGAACATTTACAGGGTGATTACACTTTCCGCAGTATTAACTGATTCCTTATTTTTTATTCTGCTTTATCAAAAAATTAAACTCTTACTACCACAAGTATTTTCTCGAGTTATTCTAGTGTTTCTTAAAGCCAGAACGTTGACATTTCAAATGACTAAAGTTTTGTGTCATGTCTGTTATCTTCTTTCTTTCTTTCTTTCTTTTTTAACAAAATTGAACATCCTCCACGTCTGGTGATACCAGGTTGTATACATGATTAACTTTTGAAAGCTACCTGGCACACAGAGGAAGGGTTGACAGCTGAGCTCATCCAGGCAGCCCCTTCGGTTCACCTGGCATACGTGGCTACTAGGGCAAGGGTTAGGGTTGCAGGGATGGATGACCTCGTCAACAATGCTGTTTCCCAGGGAACTGGCGGCTGGCGGGAGGGGAGAATAAGATAAAATGTCATTAGAGTCACTCCAATTCAGACTTATTGACATATAAGAGTAATGCTGTTGTGCCAAGAAGATTCATACTTGAATCTAAGCATTCAACAAGCACTGTGGTTGTGATTGCTTAGCTCGAACGTATTTAGATTGGTTCAACGTCATCACTCACTGAGGTATCTGTGCAGGGGGATGCAGCGTTCAGCATCGTCGATGGGCGACAGCAGCTCACATATCCTCTCGGGTGTTTGTCCCTCATGGAAACGTTTCCTGTCCCCACACTGGGTCAGGATCTCCACACAATCCGACCTGAACCCAGCAGAAAAATACTGTAAATTAACCCTTGCAAATTGTGATAGGAAGGATTATTAATGTACCCTAATTAGAGATGTTCCGATTCGACAGATACAAATACCGATATCGTAAATTTTTCAATAATGGTGGGTGTTATTACAAGTGTGACAATATTAAGACCATATTTAATTACAGTGGAACTTTGATTTAGGAGCCCCTCTATTTGCAAACTTTTTGGTTTATGAACTCTTTGATCGCGGAAAATATGTGCCAACTGTTTAGGGTTGTCTGTCCCCTTAAAGCAGGGGTCGGCAACCCGCGGCTCTTTGGCCACTCTGTTGTGGCTCAGCTGCATAATCGCTGACCCCCCGATTGTTTCGGGGGGTTTCCGGATTTTGGTGCCTCTTTCGGACATCACCCGGGGCTAACTTTCTCCGATTTTCACTCGGACTACAATATTGAGGGCGTGGCGTGATAGCTTTACTTTTCACGTCCTCTACAACATCTCATAGCGCCGGCTTTTACACCATGCTATCTGTGTGCCGGCCGGACGTATGCATCTCGCTGCTTCTATCGTCACACGTACGAGTTTGCAAGGCATACTTAGTCAACAGCCATACAGGTTACACTGAAGGTTGTGATATAAACACTCTTACTAATATGCGCCACACTTTGAACCCACACTAAACAAGAATGACAAACAAATTTCGGGAGAACATCCTTACAATAACACAAAATAAACACAACATAACAAATTCCCAGAATCCTTTGCATCCATGACTCTTCCTGGCTATATTATACACCCCCGCGCCCCCAAGCCCGCCCACCTCAACCGACACACGGAGTGGGGGGGAGGGGGTTGGTGCTAGTGGCGACAAATGTAGCTTACCACCACCAAGTGTGAATGTGGAGTGAATGAAAGATGGGTTCTCACTTCTCTGTGAGCGCTTTGAGTATATAGTTGATAGAAAAGTACAATATGAATCTCATGCATCATTATTATTACCTGCTCACTGAACTTGGTGGATATTATAAAAAAACGTCCGAGCGCAGTAACAAATACGAAATTACACCCATTTAAATCCATTACAATGCATGATGGGAAAAAGTAAAACACTCTACAGTTATCCATGTTTGACAGATTTTTTACTGCTTTATATTTCTGATTGATTACAAAACTTTAAGGAATTGAACTTTCACATACTCTTAATATCCAGTTATATTAATTATATATCCATTATATTAATCAATCAATCAATGTTTATTTATATAGCCCTAAATCACAAGTGTCTCAAAGGGCTGCACAAACCACAATGACATCCTCGGTACAGAGCCCACATACGGGCAAGGAAAAACTCACCCCAGTGGGATGTCGGTGACAGTGACTACGAGAAACCTTGGAGAGGACCCACATATGCGGATTCAGTTTTCGATTTAAAATGATTCTTAAATAAATAAATGATAAATGGGTTGTACTTGTATAGTGCTTTTCTACCTTCAAGGTACTCAAAGCGCTTTGACACTACTTCCACATTTACCCATTCACACACACATTCACACACTGATGGAGGGAGCTGCCATGCAAGGCGCCAACCAGCACCCATCAGGAGCAAGGGTGAAGTGTCTTGCTCAGGACACAACGGACGTGACGAGGTTGGTTCTAGGTGGGATTTGAACCAGTGACCCTCGGGTTGCGCACGGCCACTCTTCCACTGCGCCACGCCGTCCCTAAATTGATCCCTTGATTCAAAATCGATACTTTTTTTGTTTAAAAGAACACTCGGTGTTAGTAAACTGCATTGCTCCATAAAAGAGATAAAACAGCTCCGATACTTTTTTTTTATATCACTTAAAAGAAAACTGGTTTTGTTTAATAAAATTCTACCAAATCATTTAATAAATTCAAACACAAATAAGGCAACAAGAGAAATATCCGACACTTCTCTTTTCTAAAGTAAATCTCTGCAGCAGATATGATCATCTACATCAAGAATATGATTTGTCTGAGTGGCTGGACAGGACAGATAAAAAAAATAAGTAAAAAATTAAATAAATTGAATAGATTTTTGATATTTTTTAATCGATTAAGGGTTGTTACAAATATTACAAATAAGAATCGCGATTCATTTAAAAAATATTTCTTTTCGGACATCTCTATATAATATGTAAACATATAGTTGTGTGGGCTCATATATATATATATATATATATATATATATATATATATATACACATATATATATATATATAAATACACATATATATATATATACATATATATATATATATATACATATACATACATATATATATACATATATATATACATATACATATATATATATATATACATACATACATATATATATACATATATATATACATATACATACATATATATATATATATATATATATATATATATATATATATATATATATATATGTGTATTCATATATATATATATATATATATATATATGTGTATATATATATATATATATATGGAGCACGGCCAAGAAGGATGTTTTGAAAGGGCTCTTACTTGCAAATGACGCTCCCTCTGGACTTGCTGTGGCAGGGTTTGATCTGCAAGGAACAAGCCACCGCCTTCCACATGTCTGGCAGACACTTCCTGATGTCGAGCACAGGAATGTTCATGAAGGGCATCTTGATTGTTCCGTTGGACCACAGCTTGATGTCATTCATAGCTCCTTGGTCGGACTGCATGTTGCAGCTGCGGAACAGTTCTGTGGGCCTGCGGAGAGACATGACGATTGAGGAGGACAACCTCTCACTCAAAGCGAGAAGCTTCTATTCGTCAAGATTATTGTTGGCACTATTTGATATGGATCCCAAACTCTGAAGACTAAGAACACACGTTGAATGGTGCAAGTGTAACCATATGTCGCTATTATCTGTTTGACGTCACCTCAGTCCTTAGCGGAGGGTAGGTATGGGACGTTTGTGAACGAACTGGGGCTTTTGAACGGCTCTTTGAGGTGAACGATGAGAGCCCATTCTATGCACACCTGACTGGCAAATGGACTAGAAAATGAGTCAGAGTTAAAGGAGACTTAGCGGTATTTGGATTACCCTTTATTTGGAAAAAAATAATTAAATATACATATTTTACATATAAAAACATACAAATGTACATATTTTAAAAACATGTTATTTTTTTAATTTACTGTATTTATTTTGGATTCACTTTTCAGGTTCATTATTCTAAAGAGTAGTACTGTAGTTCAAGCATACATGCACCAGGTATAATAGTATTATTTTGTAATCACATTTGTTTTAATGTCCTAAATGTATACTTTTTACATCCATTAACGCAGGGGTTCTTAAACTTTCTGACCCCACAACAGATGGGCATGGGGCCCACTCAAATAGTCACACTGTTTTAGTAATCTTACTCTTGATTTTAATCATATTCAATAATTATGTCTAACCTACTTACAGTTTACACTCTTGTCAGACGATATGAAAGCATGTGTTAATCACAAAAAACATTATTTTGTAACACATAACCCTAAGGGCTTAGGTCAGGCTATTTAGAAAAATAAATACACTGCATAAGAAGAGGTTCCTAAATAATAATTATGTCCTGTGTGAAGCGACCGGAATGAGAATCAGCACCTCCAAGTCCGAGTCCATGGTTCTCGTCCGGAAAAGGGTGGAATGCCATCTCCGGGTTGGGGAGGAGACCCTGCCCCAAGTGGAGGAGTTCAAGTACCTAGGAGTCTTGTTCACGAGTGGGGGAAGAGTGGATCGTGATATCGACAGGCGGCTCGGTGCGGCGTCTTCAGTAATGCGGACGTTGTACCGATCCGTTGTGGTAAAGAAGGAGCTGAGCCGGAAGGCAAAGCTCTCAATTTACCGTTCGATCTACGTTCCCATCCTCACCTATGGTCATGAGCTTTGGGTCATGACCAAAAGGATAAGATCACGGGTACAAGCGGCCGAAATGAGTTCCCTCCGCCGTGTGGCGAGGCTCTCCCTTAGAGATAGGGTGAGAAGCTCTGCCATCCGGGAGGAACTCAAATTAAAGCCGCTGCTCCTCCACATCGAAAGGAGCCAGATGAGGTGGTTCGGGCATCTGGTCAGGATGCCACCCGAACGCCTCCCTAGGGAGGTGTTTAGGGCACGTCCAACCGGTAGGAGGCCACGGGGAAGACTCAGGACACGTTGGGAAGACTATGTCTCCCGGCTGGCCTGGGAACGCCTCGGGATCCCCCGGGAAGAGCTAGACGAAGTGGCTGGGGAGAGGGAAGTCTGGGTTTCTCTGCTTAGGTTGTTGCCCCCGCGACCCAACCTCGGATAAGCGGAAGATGATGGATGGATGGAAAAATAAATAAACTAAATTATTAGTGAATGTTTTTTAACCCAATAAAATTAAAGTGGAAATGAAAATACAGCACCACACTATTCGATTCGATTCTTGGGTGTAACGATTTGACTCAGACTCAATTCTCGATTCAAAATGATTCTCAATTTAAAATCAATAATTTTTTAATAACATGGTGTGCCAGGTTTATGATGAACTACATTCCTCCATAAAATAAAGATACATTTCTATATTACTTAAAAGAAAAATGGTTCTGTGTAATAAAATTCTACCCAAACATTTAATAAAGTCAAATACAAATAAGGCAACAAGAGAAGTATCCAACAATTCTCTTTTCTAAATAAAATCTGTACAGCAGATTTAATCATGTATATCAACAATATGATTTGCATGAGTGTCTGGACTGTATGCAGAAGCTCTATGATATGTTTGATATTTTTCGTGTAAATCGTAACCTATGTGCAGTAGGGACAATCGCATCATCATTGAAGTACTTGAGCAGTACAAAGAGCCAGAGTTGGGACCTGTTGTTGAAGTTGGTGCAGTAGGTGAGGTCCTTGCAGCCCAGCTGGCAGGGTTCTCGGACATCCGCCAGGCAGTTGATCAGCTCGCTTTCCACTGGGTTGTACTCGCACAGCTGGTCAAAGTCCTGCCATGTCTGACTGCCCCAGTTGGTGCTGATCTCCTGACACATGTCCCTGTCAGGACAAACTGCGGGTTAGAGCCAGAACCAGAACACTTGACTGCTACTGCGCCTTAGAAGCACAACAGCACACCGTCTTGTGGAAACATGTAAAGTGGATTGGTTTGGACATTATCTACACAAACACAACCTTGTACAATAGGTTTGAATTGATAATCCCATGTTGGTATCGGTCTGTGATCAGCTTCAATTTCAGTGAATATCGTTCGTTATATGTATATTTTCACCGAAAAAATATTGAGATATATTTCGAATATCTAGTTAAGCAGAAATATATCGAGATATACTTTTTCGTCCCTATCGCCCAGCCCTAGTACAGGCTAACCCTTTCTGGTTTGCTATGGTGATTTGGCTTTTAACACTACGTGAGTTGTGTGGTCCTCTGTTGTCCTCTGTGTTTTTTTATACACTTTGATTTCTATTTTACTGTTTTAATTGATTTTACCCTTTAAAATAGTTTTTAATCATATTTGTTTTTATATTGTTTTTATTGGTTTTATATTTATTTATTTTTTGTTTTTATTCAGTCATTGGTGGAGCATAATATATATATATATATATATATATATATATATACTTTTTTTATTTTATTCTATTTTATTATTATTTTTTTTTACAATTGTTTTTAACATGGCTGTGCAGCACTTTGGAAACGTTATTGTTGTTTAAATGTGCTATATAAATAAAGTGGATTGGATTGGATTGGCATGACTTGTCTTAAAAACACTTGTACTCACTATTATTTAATAGGCATATATAGATTGATTGTAGCGATGAAATTAAGAGTTTAAGGTCAAATATACTACTCTCGAAATGGCTGTCGGCATGACATAGGCAGACCCGCCAGGGACGAGGTTTAGCCCCGGCTTTAACCCTCTCTTAATAGGTGGATCAAGGTGGTACTTGCTTAGAGAAAAAACACCTGAGATGACAGATTCAGTTTTAATATTTTAGTGGGCCTCGCGTCCCTTTGTCGTGGAAAATTTGGGCCCTGAGGTCCAAAATTTTAAGAAGCCCTGATATAGAGTACATGTTCATATTCAGTACCTGCAAAATGACGTGTTGGCCTTGGAGCAGCAGTGCAGTTTGGCACAGTCCATTTTGGCAGGATGCGGGACTTCTTTCTCAGTTGGGGATGGGGGATGAGCACTGCCCAGGAAGCACTGCCACATTGGGTCTTGGGGGAGGGGCTGCGAGCCACACTCGTCAATCAGACCCTCCATGATCTCATGCTCGGTGCTTAAGGTACGAAGGATTCGCCGGCAAGCCACCTGGCAGTGTGTCGCCTCCGCTCGGTCGCAGCAGTACAGACCTGAAGGTTTACAACACAGACGATAAATTCACCATCGATGATCGGATCAGGGTTAGGGATGGGGTTGAGGTTAGTGCGATTAACTAACTTACTGTCTATCGGGCTACGTATCGGGTAGGACTTGGTGAAATTGCTGACGCAGCCGAGCAGCTGGGGACTGTGGCTCTGGCAGTACTCTGTGACGGCGTTTATCTGAGACACGGTGGGGGTGGAGTCTGTCCTGAAGATGGCCTGACAGTATTCCCTGCAGGTGGTGTGGCGCCCTGCGTAGCTGCAGCAGGTGGAGCCCACTAGAGGAGCACAGGCACAAACACATCATTCACAGCAGGGGTCACAACTCGTAATGTGTGGTCACAGATGATGGCGACGTACCCCACCGGGCATCTACTTGACTCTACTTTGACTGAACAAAATACATTTACTGCCTGCAATTGCATATACTTTTACTTGATGTTATCTAAAAGGGCTGTGACTCTTTGGGGAACCACATGATTCGATTCAACTCGATTATTGGGAGTAAACGATTCGGTTCAGAATCGATTCTCGATTCAAAATCATTCTTTATTCAAAATTACAAACTATTTTAATTACAGTGGGTGCCAGTTTAATTATTAACAATGCGGTGCAAAAAAAATCAGTTTTCTGATTAATTGTGAATCTTATTTGTAACAAATCTTAATCTATTAAAAAAATTCTAAAATATATATATATTTTTCAATTAGTCCTATCCAGCCACTCAGACAAATCATATTGTTGATGTAGATCATGGGTGTCAAACTCTGGCCCACAGGCCAAATTTGGCCCGCCATGTAATTTCATTTGGCCCTTGAGGCAATAATAAATTAACATTAGAGCTGGCCTGTGACGTCTTGCTGGCATTGTGGTGACGAGTTGTTCTCTCGTGGGTGCAGCGAAGATGGACACAGCGTGAGGTAGGAACAATAATTTATTTATACCAACTAAAACAGACTAAGAACCAAAACCACTTGCTCGAAGGCACTAACAAACAAAACAGAAAGCGCCAGCATGAGCTAGGGACAAACAACTGAAATAGCATGGAAGCTAATGTACATGAAGGTAGTTACCACAATGCTGGAAAGAACGACGTCAACTGTAGCGTGAAGCAAACAAGAGTCCAAAAATAATGTCAAACAAAGGCGGTCTTAAATAGGGAGATAACTGACAAGGGCAGGTGCGCGTGATCAAAGGAGAGACAGGTGACACTAAATGGGTAACTATGACAACGGAACAAAACCAGGAAGTGCCACAAAGAACTGAGGAAGACAAATACTATACAGAATGTGATAAACAGAACCAAAACCGATATTATACAGTGGCGGCGCCGCCGTATCACCGCATTCAACGCTAATTCTCATACTTGCCACCCCTCACGATTTTTCCAGGAGAATCCCGAATTTCAGTGCCCACCCCGAAAATCTATCGGGGCAACCATTCTCCCGAATTTCCACCCGGACAACAATATTGGGGGCGTGCCTTAAAGGTACTGCTTTTAGCATCCTCTACAACCTGTCGTCACGTCCGCTTTTCCTCCATACAAACAGCGTGCCGGCCCAGTCACGTTATATATCCGGCTTCTGCACACACACAAGTGAATGCAAGGCATAGTTGGTCAACAGCCATACAGGTCACACTGAGGGTGGCCGTATAAACAACTTTAACACTGTTACACCACACTGTGAACCCACACCAAACAAGAATGACAAACACATTTCGGGGGAACATCCGCACCGTAACACAACATAAACACAACAGAACAAATACCCAGAACCCCTTGCAGCAATAACTCTTCCGGGACGCTACAATATACACCCCCGCTACCAACAAAACTCGATTTTACATGTCACTATAAAGTTATAGAAGCCTTGCTTGTTCAATATTCAATGCAAAACTTGTTTGGGTCCCTATTAAAAGGTTAAGTTGTTCAACTTTGGCCCTCGGCTTTGTTCAGTTTAGAATTTTGGCCCACTCTGTATTTGAGTTTGACACCCCTGATGTAGATGATTATATCTGCTGTACATTTGGAATACTTCTCCTGTTGCCTTATCTGTATTTAACATTATTAAATGTGTGGGTAGAATTTCATTACCCAAAACCAGTATTATTTTAAGTAATAGAGTATACACCGCTGTTTATCTATGTAGTTAAAAAAAGTATGAAAAAGTACAAATCGTTTTGTATCAAGAATCGATTCTGAATCGAGTCGTGTGGCACCAAAAGATTCACAACCATACATTCCTCCATCAAAATAGATAAACAGCTCAGATGAATTTCTATATTAAGTGTGTTAACAGAAAAAGCTGCAGATTTTTACAAACAAACAAGAATGTGCACCCATTACTCCTTTTGTGTTATTTGTGTGGTATGTGAAGATGGAAGTGTACATAATACCTTGTATAAAAACTTACTTTCATTTTTGCTGATGCAGCTGTATAGAGGATTCTGCAGCATGGAGAAGACAAATAGTCAAGAAATGATTGCACAGAAAAAAGAACTGTTATTTGTGTGAACTTCATTAGCTGGGTTTCCTGCCTCTTTAAATTAGACTATCCACTTCTCCCTCGTGTGTAATCAAATCAAAACACGGTAAAAATGTGAAACCAGAAAACCAACAGTAAGAAACACCAAAATGTTGGATACAATTGGACTTTTCTGCAGATTGTTGTCATGTAAAGTTTCATTCTCTGTCTCTCTTCATCACACACTCTTTTGTTGACAGAACCCCACTCGGCTTTGTATCTAAAGACGCGATGCAGACCCTCTTCAAGGGAAGATCAGGGAAACCTGCAAAACAGGCTTGTAGGGATGAAATAGCCTTTGTCTTTTTTCCTGACCTAACGTATATTCTCAGTATTGAGCACTGTATCAATCAATCAATCAATGTTTACTTATATAGCCCTAAATCACTAGTGTCTCAAAGGGCTGCACAAACCACTACGACATCCTCGGTAGGCCCACATAAGGGCAAGGAAAACTCACACCCAGTGGGACGTCGGTGACAATGATGACTATGAGAACCTTGGAGAGGAAAAAAGCAATGGATGTCGAGCGGGTCTAACATGATACTGTGAAAGTTCAATCCATAATGGATCCAACACAGTCGCAAGAGTCCAGTCCAAAGCGGATCCAACACAGCAGCGAGACAAACCACAGAAACCTCGACTATATATATTTGTGTATATATTTTTTTGTTTTTGTATATATACATACATACACACACATATATATAAATATACACATATATATATATATATATATATATAGTACTATCTATCTATATATACATGTATATATATATATATATATATATATATACACACATATATACAGAAATAAATTAAAAAGCATATACACATATTTATATGTATATATTTTGTTTTTGTATGTATATATATATATGTATATACAAAAAAAACATACATATATACATACACACACATAAATATACATATAAATATATATATATATATATATATATATATATATATATATATATATATATATATATATATATATATATATATATATATATTAGGACAGTCAATTAAAATACTTAGTCACATTTTGTTTATTGTTAACTCATGAGTAATTGACATTAATCACAAATAGAAGGTTCTTTATTTAACTTGTGTATGTTGTCAAATATGGGATTGGGCTACCAGACAATACTAAAAAATTGTTCAAATGTCCAAAATATTAAAAATAAAATACTTCTATCAGCCATTAATCACAATTAGTTACAAATTAACTACAGACAAATTGGATTAATTACGATTCACATTTTAATTATTATGTGACCCCGACAGGGACAAATGGTAGAAAATGCATGTATCTCATATTTTACCGGTACTATATATTTGAAATATTTGTAACACCAATGCTATCAACATGAAATTATATTGCGTGGGCTGTTGTTTGCCCATCCCTGATCTAAACCAATTTTCTTGATTGATCATCATTTCTGGCCAGTAATTTCACTGTGTGCAATACTTAAAGTATGTTAACAAAGACAGTTAATAATAACGTGACAGATTTAATAGTAATAAAACATGACCTGCACCTTCGTCCTGGACTTACCTCTGTGACTTTTTTGCATACTTTAGTCAGGTCATTTCTGGATGACGCCTGCGGGAAGTGCATCGAATCACAGGTGGAATATTAACCAAAACAATAAGTTATTGCATTACACACTGAAAAAATGAATGTTATTCATTTTCAATGATTAAATACCTGTCTGCATTCTCTGCGGCACTCAGATGAGATAGCAAGCTCACAGCAGCCCAACCCCACCCAGCTGTCCAACTTCCTGGACACCCCTGGGCACAAACACATGATGTTTCTTTCCCAACAGTCTTAGATGAACTGTTATTTAATCATATAAATTCAGGTAGGAATACAAAATGTACAAAAACCAACCAACTGGCAGGACGAGCTAGCACTAGCTTATGGACATAACTTTTTTTTTTTCCAAGCATGGGAAGGGAGAAAGTGAGTGTGAAGGACAGTGCTGAGAAGTGAGAGTGGCTGATATTCATGGAATTAAGGCAAGAAATCATTAAAAAAATGACAGTGTGTAGCTAGCTAACTTGGCAAAGCAGTTGGAGCATAGCACTGCTAGTCTGCACCATACTGAAGCAAAATGAGCTGATAACACCAGTTATGGACTTTAAAATTGAAACTTAAGTGTGGACTATGCAAATATGCAGCTGCTGATGGTGTGTTTGACGAAGAAGCAGCCGGAAGGAGATACCGTAGAAGTAAAACTACTGTAGTTGCTTGTACTGGGTTTTTACACACAATATGTAACACCTATATGTTTTGCTTGCATGCTAAAATTGTGATGTTTTGGGGGGAGAAGCACCGATTGAATTGATTTTAATTATTTCAATGGGCGTCGCTGTTTCCCAATACAAGTTTTTCGTGGTACGAGCAAAATCAAATCATCTCCCGAGGTACCACTGTATTTTACTCAATGTGAACTGCACATTTAAGTGCATCTGACATTTCTTTTCTTACTAAATCGTTACGTGAAAGCATTTAAACAGAATTAACTTTGCCAGACTGAAAACTACAGTTAATCATATGTCTTAAATTTAGTAGGGGTGTCCAAAATGCAGCCCGGAGGCCACTTGTGATCCGCATCTCGAGTTTTGTTTTCCTACACCATATTGTTCGGAAAAAAGACCAAAAATATATAATGTAATGAAAATATTAGAAGCTCTCGAAATGAAAATTAAATAAAATAAAACAATTAAGCTAAGGAGTCAGGTAAGAATAAAACAAACACAAAAATAATACTATTAACTAATGCATTTGAAAAATTACAACAACAGCAATAATAAACATTGGTATGACTAAACATTAATATTTTTGTACGGGACACATTTTTAATTAGCCAGGTTGTACAGTTACACAATTTTATTATTACTATTACTATTATTATTATCATTACTATATTCTTACAGGGAAAGGTTCACAACATATTGTTGGGAATAAATGTAATAAAAAAGAGCAAAAAGATGAAATATGAAAAAGATGAAATGTGGATACTTATTAATAATGAAAACCCATCTTGTCACCTATAACACAAATATATATAATGTCTCTTTTTAGCATTTCAAAAAAATCAATACTTTGACTTTTCAGTATGCGGTCTGGGGTGGAAACGGTTTGAACATCCGTGATTTGAAGTATTTTCAGCAATCACACCATCACTCATGTATACATGCGTTGTTCTCTTAAATACTGTTTTGACTGGTTGTTGACTTCTCACCTGGAAGTGTTGAGTTGATGCAAACCCAGAGCTCATTCTATGGGAGGTGGAAATAGGATGTCATTCATTTTGTATACTCTATACATCAACAGCTTTCAATTTTCTTCATACAACCCTGTGAGGATGTCTTAGCATGTGAATAAACAATTCCCTTCAGTGGTTTTATGAGATGTTTATCAAGTATTTGCAGGCAGCTTAAACATGATTTATGATAAACAAATGTCAATAACAGTACTTTCCTGTTTTGTCTTCAGTGCAATGTTTGCATTTTAGCCTAAAACCAAAAGTCTATTAACTAGTTTTATCCTGATTATGTATACGTTTAGAAATTAATTATACTAATTACACTATTTCAAGGATTAATGTGTCTAATTCTCCATCAACAATTTTGTTTTGGTGCAACAAAGATGTTTTGTGTGTACCCACCATTGATTCTGGACAATAACTGGGCAACCTCTGCAGGAGATGCTTCAGGCGAGACTCGCTCTTTATGGTGGCCAGCTGCAGTAAAGGAGTAAGAGTACAATCGTTGATAAATTCAGGTCAAGTATGAACGCAAAAGGTATTGAACGCCACGGTCTGCATCCCTACAAATTCGTAAATCATTCGCTCAATTGCTTTTTCAATTGGAAATAATGTTACGGCTCAAGCACCTGCCACCGCTCATTATTCAGTGGCCTCCTCTGGACACGCTCACGGGCGTTCCTCTCCAGCCGCGCAGTATTTAGAGCAGCGTGTCCTGCGTTTCAGTGCCAGAACGTAGCTACTTGTATTGTACAGTAAGCCCACACGTCTCTAGGTTTCCTTCCATGTGTCTACTCGCTCTACATGTTTCCCCTCCTCTGTGCTCATTGTGTTGTGTCCTGTTTTGTCGTTCCGCAGCTTATCTCTGTTCCCTGGATTCGAGCTGTGCGTCTCGTCTCCCCGGACTCCCCCTGGACATCTTGCTGCCTCCTCTGACCTCGACCTGTCTCCTGCCCACGGACCTCGACGCCTCTCCCCTGCCCTCGAACTTCCGAGCCTGCCTCGCCCTCTCTGGACTTCTGCATTCTTCGCAAGACGCACCTTCAACTTTGGGGACGGCGTGGCGAAGTTGGGAGAGGGGATGTGCCAGCAATCTGAGGGTTCCTGGTTCAATCCCCACCTTCTACCATCCTAGTTACGTCCGTTGTGTCCTTGAGCAAGACACTTCACCCTTGCTCCTGATGGGACCTGGTTAGCGCCTTGCATGGCAGCCATCAGTGTGTGAATGTGTGTGTGACTGGGTGAATATGGAAATACTGTCAAAGCGCTTTGGGCTCCTTAAAAAGCGGTAGCAAAGCACTATACAAGTACAACCATTTACCATTTTATTTTTTTTAACACTTGCCGGTAAAACTCTCCGCATCACATAGTCGCACACCAAGTATTCTGGTTAATTACACACGCCACACTCTTGTGCTAATAAACACACCCAAGACGTCTCTGTCTCAGAGCTGTCTTCTACTCCACTGTAACATTGCAAATAATTAGTTTTTTGTAGTAAAACGAAAAAAATAAGGTTTTGTTTCGTCAAATATGCATCTGTGTGCAAGCACTTTAGTCATTCAGTCATTTTGTGTCGCGCCTGCAGGGAAAAAGCAGGGCGCATCATTTTTGGGGAGGTGGAGCCCTCCAGGTCACTTGCTGCGCAGTGCACTACACTGCTACGGCTCACCGCCTTTTCTGTGTTTTTTCACCTTTTAACAATTTTTGTCTATTTTGCTCGCTCAATATGAGTCCCAAAAAGACAACAGACAGGAATTGCTGTGGAGTTTAAAAACAAACCAAAAAAAAAGACTATTTGCGGGGAGCGCATTAATGGCGCTCACAAGTATGAAAAATCGACAAAGCAGGCTTCATACCACAGCAAGTTTTAGTTGTGATGAAACCCGAAAAAGATGCCCAAGAAGACTTGTTTCACAGCGGAGAAGAAGAGCTCTCCCTCGTTCAGCAGCGCCTCTTTTAAGCACACACACACACACACACACACACACGATCCCCAAACCCCTCCCTCTGTCTGTCTGCTCCTTTCTAGTTAGCTCCTTCTTTTTCGATGTGAAGTGAAGTGAAGTGAATTATATTTATATAGCGCTTTTCTCAAGTGACTCAAAGCGCTTTACATAGTGACACCCAATATCTAAGTTACATTTAAACCAGTGTGGGTGGCACTGGGAGCAGGTGGGTAAAGTGTCTTGCCCAAGGACACAACGGCAGTAACTAGGATGGCACAAGCGGGAATCGAACCTGCAACCCTCAAGTTACTGACACTGCCACTCTACCAACCGAGCTATGCGATGTTAATGGAAGTGAATTTTACTTTTTTAAATGTTTAGTATTGTTGCAATATGTTTTTTTTTTCGTGATTTCTGATCGTTTGTGAAGTCACCAAAGGGACATCCGTTTGTGTGTGCGCATATAGAGGACATCCGGTTGTTGTTGTTTCAGTTTGTTATTAGAGAGACAGTTGATCCATCACCTTAAGTTTGTTTTATATACAATACTTTATGGCACTTCATGTTGTGTTCACTAAAAGATGGACTTTTGTCGAGGCTGCAACCCATTATTCATATTTATATTGTTTCTTATAGAGGAATTTGTGTCACCGCCTGCTGCCACCTTGTGGTTTGAATTTTCAGTTTTCCTCTTTTAGTGCAGTTGACCCTGTACTTACTACATTTCCCGTTCCTTCTAGATTTCCTGTGTTTCCCTTGTGGGCAGAGTTGTGAGATGTGCAGAGCTGGTTCGAATATTTTCTGGTACTACTTAAGCAGCACCTTGACAGCTGGATGGCACTCGGCAATTCAGCTCCTCGGCTCTCCACACCAGATGATTTCTTAGTATCTTCGAGTATTTTGCTACCTGCTATCTTCGCCATTCCCAGTGCCATCCAGCTCGGTGATGTTTTTGTAGTCCACACGTCATGCAACTCCAACCCAAGTTTATTTTATTTTTGTATATAGTAGTTTTTGTTCTTTTTCCACAGTGCACATTTAATTTTTTCTTTTTTGCACCTTCGCGTTTTGTTACCTCCTGTTTGGATTGTTTTTGTAGGTAGATTTACGCAGTAAAAGAAGTGTTTCCCTCACCGTCCGTCTGCATCCATGGGTTCCTCTTTGCTGTGTTGCACAGCATTGTGAGAATTTGCTTCACTTTACAAACTTTTCGATTTACAAACCCTGTTAAAAAAACAATTAAGATCGTAAAACGAGGTTCCGCTCATATATAAATGATAAATGAGTTGTACTTGTATAGCGCTTTTCTACCTTCAAGGTACTCATAGCGCTTTGACGCTACTTCCACATTTACCCAATCACACACCGATGGAGAGAGCTGTCATGCAAGGCGCTAGCCAGCACCCATCAGGAGCAAGGGTGAAGTGTCTTGCTCAGGACACAACGGACGTGATGAGGTTGGTACTAGGTGGGGATTGAACCAGGGACCCTCGGGTTACGCACGACCACTCTTCCACTGCGCCACGCCGTCCAAAAAGACGAAGAATAACAAGCGAATGAACGAAGAAAATAGAGGATGACTGTACTCCAATACGGGCTTCACGGTGGCAGAGGGGTTAGTGCGTCTGCCTCATAATACGAAGGTCCTGCAGTCCTGGGTTCAAATCCGGGCTCGGGATCTTCCTGTGTGGAGTTTGCATGTCCTCCCCGTAAATGCGTGGGTTCCCTGCGGGTACTCCGGCTTCCTCCCACTTCCAAAGACATGCACCTGGGGATAGGTTGATTGGCAACACTAAAATTGGCCCTAGTGTGTGAATGTGAGTGTGAATGTTGTCTGTCTATCTGTGTTGGCCCTGCGATGAGATGGCGACTTGTCCAGGGTGTACCCCGCCTTCAGCCCGATTGTAGCTGAGATAGGTGCCAGCGCCCCCCGCGACCCCGAAAGGGAATAAGCGGTAGAAAATGGATGGATGGATGGGCATTACTACCAAGCTGCATGGATAATAACTTTATTAGTTCATAACTTGATTAGGTCTCATCATCATTTTCAGACACAACTGACTGGTTACCATGAATTGATTAACGTAGACCCCAACTTAAACAAGTTGAAAAACGTATTTGTGTGTTACCATTTAGTGGTCAATTGTACGAAATATATACTCTACTGTGCAATCTACTAATAAAAGTTTCAATCAATCAATCAATCAATCAATCAGTCAGTGGGCGAAGTACTTACTGTCTCTGACCTCTTATTGGTCTGTTATTGGCTGTAATCTTGTATACCCAAACCTGTCCTGCTAAGAAGTTATCCATGCAGCTTGGTAGTAACACACGTTCCACATGTCAGTTTTTGGTTACGGATAAGACAGAAAACAAATAAAAGATCCTGGATAACTTCAACGTAGATCGTAGTATAGTCCGCCTCTGTCTTCTACACTTGTTTATCTGCAAGCCCAAATCCAAGTAAAACTGCTTCCGCTTGTTATCCATCTTCTTCATATTTCCATCCATTTTCTACCGCTCTTTCCCCTTTGGGGTCGCGGGGGGCGCTGGCGCCTATCTCAGCTACAATCGGGCGGAAGGTGGGGTACACCCTGGACAAGTTGCCACCTCATCGCAGGGCCAACACAGATAGACAGACAACATTCACACACTAGGGCCAATTTAGTGTTGCCAATCAACTTATCCCCAGGTCACTGTACTCCGGCTTCCTCCCACTTCTTCATATTTGATCTAATCAATATCCGTATCATAAGATAAACAAAACGTCATTCATTTTTGGTTTCACGTTAAGAAATTAATTGTGAAAAAAAGGGTCGATTACTACAGACTCTTATTTTGGTAATTATCCGTGTTCAAAAGTCCTATTTGCTATGAATTGAAGTGTGTGCGCGTGTGTGTGAGTGTGTGTGTGTTCATACCTGGTCACAAGCTTCTTTACAAGGGGAGAATTCTGCAGCATGGTGGCAACAGGAGGGATCTACAAACATACACACTCAATTAGCATTAACAATAACATTGATGTGTTAACGTGTTATCGAGTATATTCGATATATCCCTCAGCCGTACTTATATCTGTCAGTAAACTTGCCATTAAAGCGCTAAAATATACCGGTGTAGTGAGTTTACATTATTCACCTAAGGAACTTTAGTTATTAGAGAGTTCCGGTCGGATGTTTACGTGACACATTTCCGGTGTTGTTGTTGCACTAGTGAGCCACGGATGAGGAGATGCTGCTCAGTTATTGACTGAAGTCTGAATGTCATTAAAACAGTTAGCTCCATCTTTTGACACTTCCTACTAGAAGTGGGAAAAAATCGATTCGAATACGAATCGCGATTCTCATGTTGTGCGATTCAGAATCAATTCTCATTTTTTTTTAAATCGATTTTAAATATATATATTTTTTTTAATCAACCCAACAAACCAATACACAGCAATACCATAACAATGCAATTCAATTCCAAAACCAACACTCAGAACTGCAATAAACTGAGGAATTGAGAGGAGACACAAACACGACACAGAACAAACCAAAAGTAGTGAAACTAAAATAATATTATCAACAACAGTATCAACATTAGTTATAATTCCAGCATTGCAATGATAAAAAAATCCCTCATTGACATTATCATTAAACATTTATAAAAAAAAAAAAAAAAGAACAATAGTGTCACAGTGGCTTACACTTACATCGCATCTCATAAGCTTGACAACACACTGTGTCCAATGTTTTCACAAGGATAAAATAAGTCGTATTTTTGGTTAATTTAATAATTGAAACAAATTTACATTATTGCAATCAGTTGATAAAACGTTGTCCTTTACAATTATAAAAGCTTTTAAAAAAAAATCTACTATTCTGCTAGCATGTCAGCAGACTGGGGTAGATCCTGCTGAAATTCTATGTATTGAATGAATACAGAATCATTTTGAATCGGAAAAATATCGTTTTTTAATCGAGAACCACATTGAATGGAAAAAAATCGATATATAATTGAATCGCGACCCCAATAATCGATATTGAATCGAATCTAGGGACACCCAAAGATTCGCAGCCCTACTTCTTACACTCTCGTCCTTGCACGCTACACCGCTACAACAAAGAGGACGGGGAAAATAAAATGTAAAAGGTGAGCCATGGAAATAAGACCGCTCACAAAACGGCACTTCTTGAGGCGACTGTCAGAAAACGGCTTGAAGATGGTCTGTATAACATCATCTGTGCAACACTTTCACCGAAGAACCACCATTACATGTTATGGAGACCGCAAGGAAGAAAAAAACCTCATAATATGACCCCTTTAATGCGCCCCTTTCAATGTCCACATTTCTCTGTTGATGCAATTGTTGATGACTGAAGTTCTGATATCAACCAAAGCTCCTCATCTCACCCCCCGGATTGTAAATAATGTAAATAATTCAATGTATATACTATGATGATTAACTTGTGTGATGACTGTATTATGTTGATAGTATATATTTGTACCATGAATTGATTGACGTGGACCCCGACTTAAACAAGTTGAAAAACTTATTCGGGTGTTACCATTTAGTGGTCAATTGTACGGAATATGTACTGTACTGTGCAATCTACTAATAAAAGTATCAATCAATCAATCAATCAAACCCTATAATCCGGTGCGCCTTTTGTGTGAAAATACACCTGACTAGACCCACTCATCGGCAGTGCGCCTTATAATTCATTGCGCCCTATGGACCGGAAAATAAGGTATATATCCATCCATCCATCCTTCCATCCATCTATCCATTTTCTATATACAGGTGCTGTTCATATTATTAGAATATCATGAAAAAGTTGATTTATATCAGTAATTATATTCAGAACGTGAAACTTACATATTATATCAATTCATTACACACATAGTTATATATTTGAAATGTTTATTTCTTTAAATTTTGATGATTAGTACTGACAATTACCGAAAATCCCAAATTCAGTATCTCAGAAAATTAGAATATTAGTTACGACTAGTACCAAAAAATGTTTTTTAGAAATGTGGGCCAACTGAAAAGTATGAACATGGAACGTTTCAGCATGTACGGCAATCAATACTTAGTTTCAGCTCCTTTTGCCTGAATTGCTGCAGCAATACGACGTGGCATGGAGTCCAGCAGTCTGTTGCACTCCTCAGGTGTTATGAGAGCCCAGGTTGCTTTCAGAGTGGCCTTCAGCTCTTCAGCATTGTTGGGTCTGGCATCTCGCATCTTCCGCTTCACAATACCCCATAGGTTTTCTATGGGGTTACGGTCAGGTGAGTTTGCAGGCCAATCAAGAACAGGGATACCAAGGTCCTTAAACCAGGTACTGGTAGATTTGGCACTGTGTGCAGGTGCCAAGTCATGTTGGAAAATGAAATCTTCACCTCCATGAAATTGGTCCGCGGCAGGCAGCATAAAGTGTTCTAAAACTTCCTGGTAGACTGCTGCATTGACCCTAGGCCTCAGGAAACACAGTGGACCAACACCAGCAGATGACATGGCACCCCAGACCATTACCGATTGTGGAAATTTGACACTGGACTTCAGGCAACGTGGATTATGTGCCTCTCCTGTCTTTTTCCAGACTCTGGGACCTTTATTTCCAAAGGAGATACAACATTTACTTTCATCTGAAAACATAACTTTGGACCACTCAACGGCAGTCCAGTCCTTTTTGTCTTGAGCCCAGGCGAGACGCTTTTGACGTTGTCTCTTATTCAAGAGTGGCTTTGCTCAAGGAATGCGACAGCTGAAGCCCATATCTTGCATACGTAGGTGCGTGGTGGTTCTTGAAGCACTGACTCCAGCTGCAGTCCACTCTTTGTGGATCTCCCCCACATTTTTGAATCGGTTTTGTTTGACAATCCTCTCCAGGGCGCAGTTATCCCTCTTGCTTGTACTCTTTTTTTCTACCACATCTTTGTCTTCCCTTCGCCTCTCTATTAATGTGCTTGGACACAGAGCTCTGGGAACATCCAACCTCTTTGGCAATGACCTTTTGTGTCTTGCCCTCCTTCTTTAAAGTATCAATGGTCATCTTTTGGACAGTTGTCAAGTCAGCAGTCTTCCCCATGATTGTGTGTCATACAGAATCAAAACGAGAGACCATTTAAAGGCTTTTCCAGGTGTTTTGAGTTAGTTAGCTAATTAGAGTGTGGCACCAGGTGTCTTCAATATCTGACATTTTCACCATATTCTAATTTTCTGAGATGTTGAATTTAGGGTTTTCATTGGTTGTCAGCTATAATAATCTCCTTTTTGGCAAAAAACACTTGAAATGTATCAGTCTGTTTGGAATGAATGTATACATTCTACAAGTTTGACTTTCTAAATGGAATTCATGAAATAAATCAACTTCTTCATGATATTCTAATAATATGACCAGCACCTGTATATCATTTTTAAAATGTTTAAGAATTGGGATGAATGACAATCCCTATTTGGATGTGAATCAACTTTTTTTAATTACAGTAAAAGGCCTGGTGTATTTCGCACTTGAAGCAAACAGACTTAAAAAAAAAAAATCCAAGCATGTGTTTGATGAAAAGCGTCACACGTCCTTATCAGGGAGTCCGTGCGGATAAGAACACTTGTGTGTTTGAAATGCAGCTTTCTGGAGTCCATCAGCAGGTTCGGTCTTTGATGCCGTGAGGAGGAGCAGACGTCCACTCGACGTGATTTGCGTCCACAGAGAACGAGCACACTGGCCTCTTTCAGGACATGTTTCTAATACAACTATTGTACAGCGAGAATGTGGTCGAATCAGGCATCCCAGAAATGTGGGAGGCAATCAAAGTGTGCGTTTTGCTTTTCAATCTGTTGAATACTACGAAAACTGCAGTACAAGTTCAAGGATGGACTTTATTTACCCCAACAATGGTGTCACTGTGAATATTAAAAGAAGTCCACAAAAATAAGATAAAAAGATACAAAAATAGAGGGAAATAATGAAGAACACACAGCAGGATATAAACAAGTACAGAGTTGCTGCAACCAGCTGCCACTTCAGTGGCACCGTTTTTACATACAGCTACAATTATTTATTTGTGACAACAACAAAAAAAAAGTTAATACTATTAATGAAAATATATGATTTGTTGTTGTTTGCTGTACAATACGTATGTCAGGAATACAAAAAAAAAATGCCAAAATGGTCTCCTGAGTTGAACAACAACTGTGTGACAATGGGGCAGATATTACAAGTTTTTACTTCTTTCTGCTCTTTTTAATTCATGTTTTTTTTGATTACTTATATTAATGTTAGGGGTGTAACGGTACACAAAAATTTCGGTTTGGTACGTACCTCGGTTTAGAGGTCACGGTTCGGTTCATTTTCGGTACAGTAAGAAAACAACAAAATATAAAATTTTGGGTTATTTATTTACCAAATTTGTAAACAATGGCATAACATACATACACATACGAGGTCCATTGCCAGGGTTAATGTGGTCAACGTATATAAAATAAAAACTAAATAATATTAGGCTCAGAATGCTTTCTTAACAAAACCTTTCAACATATAAAGTGCTTTTTTGATTGATTGATTGATTGAGACTTTTACTAGTAGATTGCACAGTACAGTACATATTCCGTACAATTGACCACTAAATGGTAACACCCCAATACGTTTTTCAACTTGTTTAAGTCGGGGTACACGTTAATCAACATTAAACTGCCTCCAGTTGATGCTCAGATAAAATAAAACGACACAACTTTTCTTCTACATATAGAAAGTGCAACATTAACAATTTCAAGTCAACTCAGCCTCAGATTAGCTTTTCTCCCCCCCAGCCTGTCTAACTTGGTAGTAGGAGGATATATAGGCTCATTGTTCTTCCACCATAGAAGTGGGTCAAAATCTAGTTTTAATGCAATACAGCAACCCACTGCGACCCCGAACGGGACAAGCGGTAGAAAATAGATGGATTGTCTTAAATTTGTTATTGCTTTAGCCCTGCCTGGCTGGCCGAGGAGAGGCTGCTTGAATGTGGTGTTTGCACCACGTTTTTCTTTTTCTTCCTTAAAGCAAGGTTGACTTGGGGGTGGTGCCGCTTCAAAGGGGTTAGCATGTTTGACGTGTTGGCAGAAGCGTACCCTACTGCTGGTGAACAATGTTGACAAACTTCCGTCCTCCATTGTTGTATCGCACCGCAAAGCCCAAGTGTTCCCAAAGGGGAGATGTTAGCGAGGCAGGAGGGTCTTCCAGCTCTGGCTTTTGCATGTTGTCCTAGCCCGGTCGCTGTTAGCCTGCCGTGTGTTGTGCCTCGCTCTGCATTGTTTACACAACGTGCGGTGCGCTACCTAATATGTCCGTGTGTAAACTCGTTCGGTACACCTCCGAACCGAACCGAAACCCCCGTACCGAAACAGTTCAATACAAATACACGCACCGTTAGCCCCCTAATTAATGTTGTCTTTATTTGTTGGCTGACCTTAAAACAATGAAATAAAAGAATACAAATAAAAAATAGGAGCAAAACAGGATAATACAGTACAAATATGCTTATAATGTTTGAAAATGATATTGCCTGAAAAAAAATCTTGAATTAGTGAAAAAGTATTGTTTGAACGGCAAAATCCAGCACTAATGACGATGAATAAAAATGATTTTGGTTTGAATTGGAGCCTTTATGACATGGTTTATTTCACTGTATGATTGTTCAGAGTTTGCACTGGCTCCCTGTTCATTTTAGAATTGATTTTAAAACATTGCTGTTTGTTTTTAAATCTTTACATGGACTGGCACCTCAATATATCTCGGACCTCATCCAAATTTACATCCCTGCGCGCGCTCTGAGGTCCGAAAGCCAGCTCCAGCTCGTGGTGCCCAAGACCAGACTAAAGACCAGGGGAGACAGGGCCTTCTCTGTGGTCGGCCCTAAGCTCTGGAACACTCTGCCCCTCCATGTTCAAACTGCTTCCACAGTGGAGTGTTTTAAGTCTCGTCTTAAGACCCACTTTTATTCTTTGGCTTTTAACACTACGTGAGTTGTGTGGTCCTCTGTCCTCTGTTGTCCTCTGTGTTTTTTATACACTTTGATTTCTATTTTACTGTTTTAATTGATTTTACCCTTTAAAATAGTTTTTAATCATATTTGTTTTTATATTGTTTTTATTGGTTTTATTTTTATTCATTTTTTGTTTTATTCAGTCATTGGTGGAGCATAATATTGTTTTTAACATGGCTGTGCAGCACTTTGGAAACGTTATTGTTGTTTAAATGTGCTATATAAATAAAGTGGATTGATTGATTGATTGTACAATCTATGCAGGGTCAAATAGGACAAAAATGCATTTTTAAATAATTACGAGTAGTCAATAATTAATTACAATTTGAATAAAATATATACAATAAACGTGTCATCAATCTATTTAATACAAAATTATGTTTACTTATTCAACTAATCAATGAATTACTTCACAACTTAATTATTTATTTCACAATTTATTTTGTTATTTTATGTCTTAATTGATTATTTCACAATGTATTTATTTATTTTACTATTTAATTTCTATTCACGGTTTTTTATTATTTCATGATTTCATTCATAATAACTTAATTATTTAATTCCCCGTCCTCTGCCTTTGAAAGATAAAATACATTCATGGAGCTGCCAGAGAGGTTCATGAATTAAATAATAAATATAAATAAAAATAAATGTAATAAAAATAATTAAATGCTGAAATACATTTCCTGAAATAGTTAATTAAAACATTAACTAATTCATTAGAACATTCAATAATTAAATAAATCGTTATATAAATAAATAAAATGTGAAAAAATTATTAATCCAACAGTGAACTAAATAAATATTACTTTACATAAGATGAATGACACATTTAATAACAGATTTTTTTATTTAATACAAAATGTAATTACGTAATGACAAGGGTTGTATGGTATACCGGTACTAGTATAGTATCGCGGTACTAATGGATCAAAAACGGTACTATACTCCATCCATCCATTTCCTACCGCTTATTCCCTTTGGGGGTGCTGGTGCATCTCTCAGCTACAATCGGGCGGAAGGCGGGTACTGTTTTTTTTTTTAACGGGCATGATGGCGTGTCTTCATGGACTGACATTGCTGGTTTTACGAGCAGAGGAGCATGTTCGGCAGCGCACAATCAAGGAGTACTTCGAAGCAGAATGAAAAGGCAGAACGAACGCATTTTGGCCTCAAAAACCAAGATAAAGGTGGAGTTAAAACACTGAAACACCTTCAGGAAGAGGTGCTTTAAGACATGGCGAGCTAGTTCGCGGCTAAAATCCAGCCGCTGTCGGC
>NC_084625.1:11475822-11625822 GCF_033978795.1 Nerophis ophidion
CACCCACACCCACACACACACACACACGCGCGGACCCAAAGAAGCACCAGAGAAGCTACGCTAACATGCCACTTCCTGCATTCCTCATATATGCTGCAGACTCTCTGGGGGGGCTCACTTCCTGTGCATCAATGAATTCATTATTTACATAAAGCGCATTAATGACTAGATGGACTTTATCATGAAGAAGTTCATTAGTAGATGGTCTTTATGAATTCATACAGTTAAAATCACTAAATGCGGGCTTTTGTTCACATTGAGATTAACTGATTATTTATATAATGTTTTAGATCTTTTAGATGTTTTAAATATTTTGTATGTCTATGTAATCTAAATATTTTTAGTTTTAGGTGTTTCAGTGTTTTAGATCATTAAAATGTTTTAGACCTTTTAGTTGTTTGGATCATTTAGATGTTTTAGATCAAGAGTGTCAAAGTCATTTAAGCTCAGGGCCCACGTGGAGGAAGGTCTATTCCCAAGTTGGATGGACTGGTAAAATCATGCCATGATAATATAAAAATAAAGACAACTTCAGATTGTTTTCTTTGTTTAAGAATAGGACAAGCCCAATCTGAAAATGTACAAATTATCAAGTTTTTTTTTTTTTTACAACTACATGTTCCGGTTAATAGTATTCTATGTTTATTTGTCAGTATTTATACTATATAAATAAATTATTTGACAATGATCATCATAATGATAGGTGGATTTGAGTCTGTTACAGTTTTAAAATGCTCGCATTAGTTTTTAATCTATCAGAAGATGAAATTAATATTAATACTAAAATCAAATTACTGGATGTTATTAATGTAATTTACTTGTTTTCCTCCACTGATGTAACTAACATCATGTGGTTTATTCTGTACATATGAAACATCATCTACAACAAAACTTGTGAATTTGGACTTATTTCATTAATCACACGAGAAGTTAGAAGTGGATACATAATATTTTAGCATTTTTATGTGCGCCCATAAAATGTGTCTCCATGCAGTCATAAGTACAACAACAAATGTAACAAACACGGAAGTGTTACCTTTATCTTAACATCGCATGTAGCTCCGCCCCCTCTCAAGTCATGCATGTGCTCATGGCAGGGGATACAAAAAATTGCTAATGCGACATCAGGTGGACACATTTGGAATAGCAGTTTCTGTCATTCAAAAATTTCAGCTAAATTTTATACTTAGCAAACTCATCTTGCGAACTGAATAAAACTTGTTCGCGGACCTGATCCGTACGTTTGATATCCCTGTTGTTTTAGATCATTTAGATGCCTGAGTAATAATTACGAACACATAACCCACATAAACAAACCTTAGAAATTCCTGGGCCCTTTGTGTTGTTTTTTTGTAGACAATGCATCCGGTTTTCGCTTATTATTTTTTGAGAGGTGCCTGTAGTCCATCCTAAGTATAAAGTTCATGGTAGATCTTGAGCCAATCTTCTTGAGCATGTCATGTCAAGTCAAGTCTAGGACAGAGGTTACCAGCACATGTCTTAAGTGAGTCAACACTCACATCGAGTCTAAGTCAAACAAGTCAAAACAACCTTCAGGACTGTGGAGACTCCTGAAGAAGACAGATTCTGGTCACAGATCTGATGAGGATGCTTGTCAAGGTTCGCCGTACCTGTCCCCTTTTCTCTGGGACTGATTGAGTCAATCAATCAATCAAAGTGTATTTAAATAGCCCTTAATTAAAAGTGTCTCATAGGGCTGCACAAGCCACAACGACATCCTCAGCTCAGATCCCACACCAGGGCAAGAAAAAACTCAACCCAGTGGGATACAATGAGAAACCTTAAATATACTCCTTCCAACCCTTTGAAGTGAAGAATCATCAATTATTAGCACCACGTTTCCAGGAATTAAGTTCCTCCTGACCTTTGTCCACTTCTGGCGTTCATAACTCTCCGTCTTGTGAAACAGACCAGATGGTAAACAGGGCTGGGTTTTGAGAAACAGAAGATGGTTGGGTGTTTAGACTCCACTGATTTTACTAACTCGACCTATGACTCTCAAAAAAACATCTTCCAGTAGATATGACTGTATACTTTTACATTATCTCCTCTTTGGAGGCAAAAAAAACCTATTCTGAATAGCTCTGACAGAAATTGATAATTTCCAGGTCACTTTCATTGATTTCTTCTAAGGAGAGGTAACTTTGGCAAATCTTATCTCCATTTGATGCAGACTGAGAAACATGAGCATTGACATGCTTCCCTCGCCTGAAACACAAGGGCAAGGCCTTAAGCCTTAGTATCCAGGCCATCCAAGACGTGTCCATGATGCACCGCGCTTTATCAGACTTGTCACAGCATCGTCTTTCTCTTGTTCTACGGAAACAATAGCGGAAACCTTGGCTTCTGGGTCTCCAGACGGTAACTCTACAAAGTCATCCGGATCAATAGGCCAAGCATCCTTTGGTTGCAGGAGAAAAGTGGGACCACACATGCACATTTAATTCTTTAGAAAATATTTCACACACACACCTCTGGAGGCAACATCTGCCGGATTGTGTGTGGTAGGCACATACCTCCACCGAGATGGATTAGACGTCTTGAGGTTCTCGGTGACTCTCTTCAGGTGCGAAACCTTGACGTTTCATCTTTGATATATTTCGGAGCAGATGTACTGTCTGACCAGATAACAGAGTCTTGCATCTTTATCCTCAGCTTATCCATTCGACCTTCCACCACAACTGTTGTGATTGTCACAGGCTTTGAAGGTGCGACCCTGGACTTTCCCATGATGAAAGCACGGTGTCCAAGACCTTGGTGATTGGGCAACAGCAGGTAGGTGACGGTTCCATATCCCCCCTTACTTGCATCCGCAAGATGATGTAACTGATCTGCAGTTATGTCTCCAAAGCTGGGAGGTTTCAAACATCTGCTGGTGTTGAAGCCGCGCAATGTTTGTAGCTCTTAATCGTTTAAAGCACTCTTTTGAAACACAAAAACAAAGGAAATTCTACTCTTTTGAAGTGGGCGCCCTGACTGCGCTCATTCAACTCACATCACATTCGCCCTCCTGTGACGTCATCCTTGCGCAAACACTCTGACTTGTCAACAAATAATCGAACATGTGCACGACTCTCATTTGAATAAACAGCGCTGCAGTAATTTTTAACAGGTGAAACCCAATCCTACTTTGTGTTGCTTCAGTGCTTCTCCATGAACGCTGTTTTAACGGTGTGGTCGGCGTGTGTCCAAGGGCGCCGTAGGCGGTTGTACAAATTTGTCGTGTTGTTATTGTGTTTCACATATCCGACAAACAGTGCGCGACTTACTAAGAACATCTGTTTTTGCAAAACTTTCGGTGTTTTCACACAATGGGAAGGAAAAAGCAGTCGTTCAACTGCTTTTCTTCTGGTATCCGCCATACTTGTTTTGATGACTGACTGGCATGATTAATTCATTCAAAAATGCTAAAAATAACTTTATATTAAGTCTGCCGTTCTTTAAGTCAATGTTTCCTATTGTAGTATCGATAAAATCAATGAATTACTTTTTATATCACTGTTTAGATCGATACTTGTGGAAGGTCAACCGGCAGAGCACAGATCAATGTAATTACATTTGAGGAATATAAATCAATCTATGGATATATCGATCAGTCGTTACTAGGGGTGTAACGGTACGTCTATTTGTATTGAACCGTTTCGGTACGGGGGATTCGGTTCGGTTCGGAGGTGTACCGAACGAGTTTCCACACGGACATATTAAGTAGCGTACCGAGGCACAACACACGGCATGCTAGCAGCGGCCAGGCTAGGATAGACTGACCATATGTCCTCTTTTCACCGGACATGTCCTCTTTTCCAGGGCTGTCTGGGTGGAGTTTCTTAAATGCCTCCAATGTCCGGCATTTTAAGTTAGGGTTGCGTGTATTTTCAATGTATGTTCAGGGTTAAGAAGGGGTTGAAAACAAAACAAATTGTGTGCGCAGCAGCATTCGTGAGGGAGGGGCAGAGACAGAGAGAGCGAGAGAGTTATGATAAACGCGCATGCGTCGCCAGGCTCTGCTTTTTACCCATAGATTTATCAGATTTTATTTTTTATTATCTATAGCAGGGGTGTCGAAAGTGTGCCCCGGAAGCCATTTGCGGCCCACAGCTAAAGTTTTAAAGGCCCACGGCACATTCTAAAAATACTATTAAAATAAACAAAAACATAAACAAAAGTGAAATAAAAAAGCTTAAAGGCTGAATGTAATCTAGAAAAATTTGCAACGTTGACCAATAAAACAAAGCTCTTTTTTTTTCTTTCAAACTGTCATTGCTCAAAACAAAATTTTGAATCAAAATCAATTTTATTATGAATTATTGACCTATCCAAGGTTCCGATTACTTCACATCAAATATTCCACAAAGAAAAATATTTTTGGTGGAAGATTTTGCAAAATTGGTAAATAAATAACCCAAAAATTCATATTTTGTTGTTTTCTTACAGTAGCAAAAATGAACCGAACCGTGACCTCTGGACCGAGGTACGTACCGAACCGAAATTTTTGTGTACCGTTACACCCCTAGTCGTTACTATAGCTGTGAATCTTTGGGCGCCGCAGGTAACGATTCGATTCAGAATCGATTCTCGATTCAAAATCAATACTTTTTTCAACAACAATGGTTGCCAGTTCTATGATTAACTACATTCCTCCATAAAATAGATAACAGCTCTGATACATTTCTGTATTACTTAGAAGAAAACTGGTTTTCTTTCATAAAATTCTACCCAAATATTTAATAAAGTCATCAAGAGAAGTATCCAACACTTCTCTTTTCGAAAGTAACAATATGATTTGCGTTTGAGTGGCTGGACAGGACAGATTGAGAAAAAAAAATTATGAATGCAATTTTTTTTTTTTAAATCGATTTTTGATTTATTTGAATCGATTAAGAATCGTTACAAGTAAGAATAGCGATTCGTTCAAAAATATTTTTGACATCCTTACTATTTTTACACCCCTATTTGTCCACTTGGCAGCTGATGCTGGTATAGTGTCATCCTATCACAACCCTTTGCAACACAAATCTTGAAGGATTCTTGTAATAATACGAAAGTTTCTTATCATTGCATCCCTCAGTTGGATGTTATAAAAGTTAGGGCTGGACGATAAAACAATATCGATATATATCGCGATAGGCACGTAATCCAAATCAATTAAAAATGCGTTTGATAAAACTTTCGAGATGTACATTTTTCTTCATCTGAAGAAACAGAAAGTCGTTGCATGAGCAAAAGCACTCGCTGACTTAGCTATCTGGTTTGGTTGCGCCATCTTGTTGTCTCACTGTTGATTCTTTGCATGGCGTGAGAAGAGAAAGTAAATATGGAGAAATTGTGGATAAAATGGGGAAAGTCACCGGAATGGCAGTTTTTTATAATTTTTTTCAAATGGACCGTAGTCAGACCAAGGTGCTTGTAATCAGTAATACCACGCCACCTTTGTCGCGCTCACCCTTTGGAGCACGGCCGTAACTTCTTCTCAGGTTCCTCTATGTTTACATTTTCACACTTTGCACTATTTTCTTACACTTTATGAAGCATTTCTTACATATTATTTTTCCACCTTCATTTTAAGACCTTATTGTTAAAAGTTCAGTGGGATTTGAACAATTTGTTTCAATTTTTTGAGTGTTTTCCGTGCTTGTGTTGACATTTCTGAGGTGATTATACTCAGAGGAAGGTTGTAATAAATGTTTTTACATTTCATATATTTTTCTCCTGGTCCATATTTTCAAAAGTAATAAAAAATATGAATATTACCTATATCGACCGATACAAAACACTTATATGGTGACACAGTTTTTAGCCATATCGCCCGGCCCTACTAGAAGTACACTTCATTTTGGAGCCAGGGTGCTTATTTTTCTATGTTCCTTGGCGTCAACGTTGCCGTGGACATATTTAGCTTCGACACGGGCCGGCAAAAAACAACATTTCATATTCAACAATCGATAAGAGGAGAGAAATGTAAGAGCAAAGCTCCAACACTATCATTAGTGGGCTGGGACGTCTTGATCACAGCGCCCACGGAAAGAAAACGCCGTTGACTGTCCTCCCCCCACTTCTTCCTCCTCTGCCGTCTCCTCCCCTCCTGCTTTGAGGAGTCAAATTGTTTCCAGATGCTTTCTCTCACAGCTCGCCTCACAACAACATCATAACATGGAAGACGGGAGGCAGACCAAGTACCACCAAAAAAGTCATTTCTTGGCAATAATTACACCTTTTCATCACAGGGGTTCACACTTTGTCCTCTGAGGGCCTCATATGAACCACTGAACATATCCTTCACATTGATTACTAATAAACACGCTAAAACCAAAATAAATTACAGATAATATTTTAGCAATAAAACCACTGTTACTTATTTACTTAAGGCACATGCATGCTATGCTATTTTTTTTCTCGTAAACATTAAGTGATGTCCAGATTCACGGTATAAGAGATTACATTTGGCAAATTTATGAAAAACAGGAATCTAAAAATGATTATTAATATTATGTTGGAAGCAACATTTTTCATACGTAAAGGTTGATTTCTTAAATTTTAACCCAAATCTTTCCATGATTTTAAATTATTAATAAATTAGGAAAATGGTAAAAAAAACAGAAAAGATACAGCAATCTAGAAATTACTATTAATATTATTATGATGCAAACTAAATTTTTCATACATAAAGGTCGATTTCTTAAAGTGAAACCCATGTACTTCCATGATTTTAAATGACTAATAAAATCTTGGAAAATTGTGAAAAATAGAAAATATACAACAATCTAGAAATGACTAATAATAGTATGGTGAAAATAATTTTCATTAATAAAGGTGGAGTGCTTTAAGTGAATCAAAAATAATTCCATGATAATCAATAAATCAATTCCATCAATAAAATCTTGAAAAATGGCAAAAAAATAAACAAAAAAAAAAAATAGAAAAGATACATCCATCTAGAAATGACTATTAATAATATTATGTTGCAAACTAAGTGTTTTCATACATAAAGGTTGATTTCTTAAAGTGAAACCCAAATATTTCCATGATTATAAATTATTAATACAATTTTGGAAAATGGTAAAAAAAAACAGAAAAGATACAGCAATCTATAAATGATTAGTAATATTATTAAGTTGCTAGCAAAATTTTTCCGACATAAAGGTCGTTTTCTTAAAGTGAAAACCAATTTTTTCCATGATTTTACATTATTAACAAAATCTTGAAAAATGGTAAAAAAAAAAAAAGAAAAAAGATACAACAATAAATAAATTATTATTAATTTTATGTTGGCAGTAAATGTCATGCATAAAGGTGGATTTCTTAAAGTAAAACCCAAATTCTCCCATGATTTTCAATCTATAAAATCTTGGAAAATGGTAAAAAAAATAGAAAAGATACAGCAATCTAAAAATGATAATTAATATTATTAAGTTGCTAGCAAAATGTTTCATTCATAAAGGTTGATATCTTAGTGATTAGTGTTTTGTGTCTTGTAATGTCCTGTCTTATAATTGTCCTGTTTTATTATGTATTTTACAATGTGCTGCTTTTATAGTTCCTGTATTTTATATTATTACTTAAAATTGTTTTATATTTTAATTATTTTTTATCCTGTAAAGCGTCTTTGAGTGCTCAGAAAAGCGCTATATCAAATAAAATGTATTATTATTATTATTATTAAAGTGAAACCCAAATTCTCCCATGATTTTGAAATTATTAAAAATAATTAAAATTATTAATACAATTTTGGAAAATAATAATAATTTAAGTTGTTATAATAAACCCATTTTTTAAATCTATTTGTATTGTCTCTTACTTTACTTTTTCCGACACTTTGTTTTGTTTGTGCAAGGATGTTGTTGCGCAACCTGGTGGATATTTGAAAATATTGAAATGTATTGAAAGTGCCTTAAATATATGTTGGTTGTAAGTTCAATTGTTCAACAATAACAATTTAAAACATTTCATTTTATATCTAGAAAAAGTCACCGGCCAATAAAAAAACAAGCCTGACTTTGGCTGTACAGTGTTAGCATTTTAAAGTTAATAGTAAAAGCACCAATGATTGTCACACACAATCTTGGTATTTTAGTCGCAATTGCGACTAAAAATAGGTTGTACGAGTATTGAAGAAAAAAAAAAAAAAGAGTAGCACATGTGCATCTGGTAGTTGTGGCTAGTCGACTTTCTCAAAACCTACTTTTATCCCTTGCTGGTACCTGTTTTTGTGCATTTTGAATCTCCATCAGTCCTGAAAACATAAAATCAAGGCATGGTGGAGATATTTCGTGAAGTCAAAGGATATTTCCACATATGACTTAGTTTATGAGCCAAACTATATCGAGATATGAGTTTTGGTCCATATTGCCCAGCCCTAGACTGGTGTTAGTGACAATTCTAGCACAGTTTAGGTATATCCTCTGTCTTTATTGAGCATTACAGTAGACCTTATAATGTGTTTATATGTATGTACATGTGTACCTTGTTTGAGTGTTATTAATGAAACTGTGACACTTAAGAACATATATTGCTCCTAATTTTTTTCTGTGTAACTAATTTTCTGTCATTTAGTAACCTTGGTACTACTTGTGAAAAAGCAAAGCATACAGCCCTGCTTAGGATACCCCTGAGACGTTTTTTCCTGAAAGCGGAGACAATGTGCAGCCCAAATGAGGATCTAAGCGCCGTGTTACGTCCACCTTTCAGGCAGATGTGGACACGTAAAATGTAATCCACAGCCAGAACCCATGTGGACTTAGACTGGCTCGTGTGGACTTTGTTCAGCCAACATTTTGACATTAACAACGAAACCACCAAAAGGTCTTCAGGAGGCCAAAAGGCTTCAAAGGTGAAAACAAAGTGTTGTCTTAGGGGAGGGTGGGAAAAAATATCGAAATGGCAACTATTGCGATACGTTGTCTAACAATAAAATATCAACTTTTAATTATTTGATGTTTTTTAAGTCACTTTTGGGCCGACTGAAACTCAAGGGCGATTTCCACCCTGTGCGTGGTTACCTATGAGCAACTCAGTAGGAAGTAAAGGGAAATATTTTATATTTGAGTGATCACTGAACTATGTAGTTCAGGGATGTCAAAGTCAAGGCCCACAGGCCAGATCCGGCCCGCGAATTAATTATCCACGGTCCCTGGGATGATATTTGATTATTATTCGAAACGGCCTGCAGGCCACAGCCGCCTGCTGCAGTTTGTGTTGCCACTAGGAGTTTTCAAAATGGGGTCCCCATCAAGTCAAAAAATTGGGGTCCCACAGTAAATTTTTGGGGTACCAATTTTTTGTAACCGTTTTGAAAACAAATGATAAATGTATGCATTATCCTGTTATATCTCACATTTTATATTGTGTTTTGGAAAAATGTTGCGATAAATGTTACTTAGTTCATTAAGAAAATAATACAAAAGAAAAACATTTTTTATGCATATGTGTGGAGGGGGGCGTGGCCTGCGGGCCTGCCACGGAGCGGGGTGTGTCAGGACCGGCCTCGAAGTCAGTGGCAGGTGAGTAGATTGCCCAGCTGGGACTTGTTATCAATCACCTGTCGCCCTTATTATGAGACAGGTATTTGGAGTTGGAGTTTTTGACTTGATGGGGTCCCTGGGACTGAACTATGTAGTTCGGGGATGTCAAAGTCAAGGCCCGCGAATGAATGATCTACGGCCCCCGGGATGATATTTGATTAGTATTAGATCCGGCCTGCAAGCCACAGCCGCCTGCTGCTGTTTGGCAAGGACCAATACTCCATCAGTGTAGCCACTAGGAGTTTTCAAAATGGGGTCCCAGGGACCCCATCAAGTCAAAAAATTGGGGTCCCACAGTAAATTTTTGGGGTACCAATTTTTTGTAACTGTTTTGAAAACAAATGATAAATGTATGCATTTCCCTTTTATATCTCACATTCTATATTGTGTTTTGGAAAAATGTTGTGATAAATGTTACTTAGTTCTTTAAGAAAATAATACAAAAGAAAACCATTTTTTTTGCATGTGTCTGGAGGGTGGCGTGGCCTGCGGGCCTACCGCAGAGCGGGATTTGTCAGGACCGGCCTCGAAGACAGTGGCAGGTGAGTAGATTGCCCAGCTGGGACTTGTTATCAATCACCTGTCGCCCTTATTATGAGACAGGTATTTGGAGTTGGAGTTTTTGACTTGATGGGGTCCCTGGGACTGAACTATGTAGTTCGGGGATGTCAAAGTCAAGGCCCGCGAATGAATGATCTACGGCCCCCGGGATGATATTTGATTAGTATTAGAACCGGGCTGCAGGCCACAGCCACCTGCTGCTGTTTGGCAAGCACCAATACTCCATCAGTGTTGCCACTAGGAGTTTTCAAATTCAAGTCCAAAAATTGGGGTCGCATTGTAAATTTTTGGGGTACAGGTTTTTTGTAACCGTTTTGAAAACAAATGAAAATGTATGCATTATCCTGTTATATCTCACATTCTACAATGTGTTTTGGAATAATGTTGCGATAAATGTTACTTAGTTCATTAAGAAAATAATACAAACGAAAACCATTTTTTATGCATGTGTCTGGAGGGGGGCGTGGCCTGCGGGCCTGCCGCAGAGCGGGGTTTGTCAGGACCGGCCTCGAAGACAGTGGCAGGTGAGTAGATTGCCCAGCTGGGACTTGTTATCAGTCACCTGTCGCCCTTATTATGAGACAGGTATTTGGAGTTGGAGATTTTGACTTGATGGGGTCCCTGGGACTGAACTATGTAGTTCGGGGATGTCAAAGTCAAGGCCCGCGAATGAATGATCTACGGCCCCCGGGATGATATTTGATTAATATTAGAACCGGCCTGCAGGCCACAGCCACCTGCTGCTGTTTGGCAAGCACCAATACTCCATCAGTGTTGCCACTAGGAGTTTTCAAAATCAAGTCCAAAAATTGGGGTCGCACGGTAAATTTTTGGGGTACAGATTTTTTGTAACCGTTTTGAAAACAAATGATAGCTGGGACTATCATTATCCTGTTATATCTCACATTCTACAATGTGTTTTGGAATAATGTTGCGATAAATGTTACTTAGTTCATTAAGAAAATAATACAAACGAAAACCATTTTTTATGCATCTGTGTGAAGGGGGCGTGGCCTGCCGGCCTGCCGCGGAGCAGGGTGTGTCAGGACCGGCGTCGAAGACAGTGGCAGGTGAGTAGATTGCCCAGCTGGGACTTGTTATCTAATCACCTGTCGCCCTTATTATGAGACAGGTATTTGGAGTTGGAGATTTTGACTTGATGGGGTCCCTGGGACTGAACTATGTAGTTCGGGGATGTCAAAGTCAAGGCCCGCGAATGAATGATCTACGGCACCCGGGATGATATTTGATTAGTATTAGATCCGGCCTGCAGGCCACAGCCGCCTTCTGCTGTTTGCCAAGAACCAATACTCCATCAGTGTTGCCACTAGGAGTTTTCAAAATGGGGTCTCAGGGACCCCATCAAGTCAAAAAATTGGGGTCCCACAATAAATTTTTGGGTTACCAATTTTTTGTAACCGTTTTGAAAACAAATGATAAATGTATGCATTATCCTGTTATATCTCACATTCTATATTGTGTTTTGGAAAAATGTTGCGATAAATGTTACTCAGTTCATTAAGAAAATAATACAAAAGAAAAACATTTTTTATGCATATGTGTGAAGGGGGCGTGGCCTGCGGGCCTGCCACGTAGCGGGGGGTGTCAGGACCGCCTCGAAGACAGTGGCAGGTGAGTAGATTGCCCAGCTGGGACTTGTTTTCTAATCACCTGTCGCCCTTATTATCCAGCGACTAGAATAAATCAATAATTGATCCATCTTAAATGTATGTGTATATATTTACCTAAGTGTCCTCCTTTTCCTGATAACATATCCAATAACTTATTTCATCAATTCCAGTTTTCAGATGTAATCGCATACAACCGAAACAACATAAACTAGATATGACCAGTCTAAGTACCGCATTTTTCGGAGTATAAGTCGCTCCGGAGTATAAGTCGCACCTGCCGAAAATGCATAATAAAGAAGGAAAAAAAAACATATATAAGTCGCACTGGAGTATAAGACGCATTTTTTGGGGACATTTATTTGATAAAATCGAACACCAAGAATAGACATTTGAAAGGCAATTTAAAATAAATAAAGAATAGTGAACAACAGGCTGAATAAGTGTACGTTATATGACGCATAAATAACCAACTGAGAAGGTGCCTGGTATGTTAACGTAACATATTATGGTAAGAGTCATTCAAATAACTATAACATATAGAACATGCTATACAATAATCAAACAATCTGTCACTCCTAATCGATAAATCCCATGAAATCTTATACGTCTAGTTTCTCACGTGAATGAGCTAAATAATATTATCTGATATTTTACGGTAATGTGTTAATAATTTCCCACATAAGTCGCTCCTGAATGTAAGTCGCACCCGGCCAAACAAAGAAAAAAAACTGCAACTTATAGTCCAAAAAATACGGTATATTAGCATGATATTTGAATACTACAAAGCACATATTCCTTCGTTGTTTCACTACTTCACAATCAACCTAGTTTAGCGATGAGCATGGCTTCTCCCTTCCTCCCACCGGCGTTTTGCTTCATGCTTTTCCGCGTTACGTCTGCATTTTCGAACCGTCTAAATTACCTTTTTCAACATACGTAAATAATCCATATATGGACGTTTGTCGGCCAATTTAGAACCGTCCACGAAGGATTGGGCAATAAAACGTTATCAATCATTATATGATCGATATCCATAAAAAAATGTGTTCGATAGAATGTTCGATAATTTTTTTTTTTCTTCTTTGTCGGAAGAAAACAGAAGTTGCAAAGCAAGGTTGCTTGTATAAACAAAGGCACTCGCTCTCTGGTTGCCGAGCAACGGTAAGGGTGTTTGTTTGTCTGGCGGTTGATTCTTTGCATGGAGTGAGAAGAGAAATTCCATACATCCATCCATTTTCTATCGCTTGTCCCTTTCGGGTCAAAATGGGTAAATTGTGGATAAAAGAATTGATTAATGTGGACCCCACTCAAACAAGTTGAAAAACTTATTCGGGTGTTACCGTTTAGTGGTCAATTGTACAGAATATGTACTAATAAAATAAAAGTTTCAATCAATCAATCAATCAATCAAAGCCACCTGGACAGTTTGGCACTTTTTGAGGACTTTTGTAAAGGGACTGTAGTCACACCACCTAAGCTGCGCTCACCCTTTAGAGCACAGCTGTAACTATCTGGCACAAATCGTGCAGAAAACATTTCTCTATGTCAGGGGTAGGGAACCTATGGCTCTAGAGCCAGATGTGGCTCTTTTGATGACTACATCTGGCTCTCAGATTAATCTTAGCTGGCATTGCTTAACACGATAAGTCAGTGTTTTTTAACCTTTTTTGAGCCAAAACACATTTTTTTCATTGAAAAAATTCTGAGTCGCACCCAAAGCAGAAAACATTAAAACATTTAAACTCAGTAGCCGATATTGACAAAAAAAAATTGTTCTCGCAATAGCTCTTGTCTCTATGTAGGTGTACTGTCAAGCCGTAACTTATTTTGAGTTTTTTCGGTGTTTTCCTGTGTGACTTGCACTCCTATTTTGGTGGCTTTTCTTCTTTTGTTGGTATTTTCCTGTAGCAGTTTCATGTCCTCCTTGAATGCTTTTCATCGCACCTGCTTTGTTTTTACAATCAAGACTATTTAAGTTGTGCGGACGCACTCCTTCTTTGTGTGGACATTGTTGATTGTCATGCCATGTACGGATGTACTTTGTGGACGCCATCTGCTCCGCACACTGTAAGTCTTTGCTGTCGTCCAGCATTCTGTTTTTGATTACTTTGCAACCAGTTCAGTTTTAGTTTTGTTTTGCTTCAATGCCTTTTCTTAGCGGCATTCGCCTTTTGTTTATTTTTAGTTTAAGTGTTGGATACCTTTTAACCTACATGCTGCCTCCCGCATATTGTGATCACGACGTACCATGTTCCCGACATCTACAAAAGCAATTAGCTACCTGCTGCCACCTACTGATATGGAAGAGTATTACAAGCTTACTCTGCCGAGCTCTAGACAGCACAGACACTCAATAACAGCACATTTTTGAATTATAGTTACAGGTTTGCAAAAAATATTATCAACCCAATTAGGTGAAATTACATAATCTCTCCCACGACACACCAGACTGTATCTCATGGCACGCGGCACAGTGGTTGAAAAACACAGCGATAAGTAATGAATAATTCCGCTGGTAATCATAATGTTAAAAATAACGTTCAAAATATAAAACGTTCTCATGCATTTTAATCCATCCATCCGTTTTCTACCATTCCTGTTCAAGACGTCGCATTAATGGTAAGACCTATTTTATTCATTAGCTTCAGAATAACAATGTTATTAAAAAGGAGAATATACTTATTATATTCTTAAAATGTTGGTCTTACTTAAAAATGCACACATTTATTTGTATTCAGTGTTAAAAATTATTATATGGCTCTCTCGGAAATACATTTCATAATATTTTGCTTTCATGGCTCTCTCAGCCAAAAAGGTTCCTGACCCCTGCTCTATGTTGACATTTTCAAACTTTGCACTGTTTTCTTACACTTATTTAAACAATTTACTTGACCTATTCCTTATTTTTTCACCTTCACTTTAACAGCTAATTGTTAAGTGATTCCCGAGCGCGGCCACCGCTGCTGCTCACTGCTCCCCTCACCTCCCAGGGGGTGGAACAAGGGGATGGGTCAAATGCAGAGGATCATTCCACCACACCTAGTGTGTGTGCGACTATCGCTGGGACTTTAACTTAACTTAAGTGTTCAATGTGATTTTACAATTTTGTTTACATTGTTTTACATGCAATCGGGTAGCTGATATAGGCACCAGCGTCCCCCGCGACCCAAAAGGGAATAAGCGGTAGAAAATGGATGGATGGATGGATGTTTTAAGTGCCTGTATTGAGATTTTAAAAGAAGAAAATGTTGGACTATTGACCAAAATATCCCACTAACAATCAATATTAAAATACATATGCAAGTTTAGCATCACTTGACTTACACTGAAGTGCTTTCAAAGTGTTAAAATAAATAAATTCAGGTTAAAAAATAATTTTACTGTATTTGACGCAAAACAAGTACAGTGGTTTTTGTTTGAAACATCACTACTGTTACTCAGAAACCTTTATATTTCACATGTGAATCCATAAAGCCTAAAAAAACAATAATAAAGCAACGGACTGAAAAGGCCACATTTTGGCAAAATCTGCCTGAACACATGGTGACATTAGATATTGGTTATATTTGTATGAAAGATAAATACGTGATTCAGTAGAAGCATTTAAGTCTCACCTTAAAACTCATCTGTATACTCTAGCCTTTAAATAGACCTCCTTTTTAGACCAGTTGATCTGCCGCTTCTTTTCTTTCTCCTATGTCCCCCCCTCCCTTGTGGAGGGGGTCCGGTCCGATGACCATGGATGAAGTACTGGCTGTCCAGAGTCGAGACCCAGGATGGACCGCTCGTCGGGACCCAGGATGGACCGCTCGCCTGTATCGGTTGGGGACATCTCTACGCTGCTGATCCGCCTGCGCTTGAGATGGTTTCTTGTGGACGGGACTCTCGCTGCTGTCTTGGATCCGCTTGAACTGAACTCTCGCGGCTGTGTTGGAGCCACTATGGATTGAACTTTCACAGTATCATGTTAGACCCGCTCGACATCCATTGCTTTCGGTCCCCTAGAGGGGGGGGTTGCCCACATCTGAGGTCCTCTCCAAGGTTTCTCATAGTCAGCATTGTCACTGGCGTCCCACTGGATGTGAATTCTCCCTGCCCACTGGGTGTGAGTTTTCCTTGCCCTTTTGTGGGTTCTTCCGAGGATGTTGTAGTCGTAATGATTTGTGCAGTCCTTTGAGACATTTGTGATTTGAGGCTATATAAATAAACATTGATTGATTGATTGATTCAATCACAATAAAGCATATTTTTTAAAGAAAGAATAATTAAAGAAGTCATGCATCTATTAAAGCAGTGTTTTCAACCTTTTTTGAGCGAAAGCACATTTTTTGCGCTGAATAATCCAGAGGCACACCACCAGCAGAAATCATTAAAAAACAAAACTCAGTTGACAGTAAAAAGTCGTTGTCGCAATTGTTGGATGACTTTAAACCATAACCAACCATGCATCAATATAGCTCTTGTCTCAAAGTAGGTGGACTATCACCACCTGTCACATCACGCCCTGACTTATTTTGAGTTGTTTGCTGTTTTCCTGTGTGAAGTGTTTTAGTTTAGGTCTTGCGCTCCTATTTTGGTGGCTTTTTCTCTGTTTTTGGTATTTTCCTGTAGCAGTTTCATGTCTTCCTTTAGCAATATTTCACGCACCTACTTTATTTTAGCAATTAAGAATATCTTATTGTTTTTATCTTTCTTTGTGGGGACATTTTTCATTCTCATGTCATGTTCGGATATACATTGTGGACGCCGTCTTTGCTCCACAGTAAGTCTTTGCTGTTGTCCAGCATTCTGTTTTTGTTTACTTTGTAGCCAGTTCATTCTTAGTTTTGTTCTTCGTAGCCTTTCCTAAGCTTAAATGCCTTTTTTTAGGGGCATTCGCCTTTTGCTTATTTTTGGTTTAAGCATAAGACACCTTTTTACCTGCACACTGCCCCCCGCTGTTTCCGACATCTGCAAGGCAATTATCTACCTGCTGCCACCTACTGATGGTTACCCTCCTGAGCTCTAGACACCACCGACACGCAACAACAACACATAATTTGCAGACTATAATTACTGGTTTGCAAAAAATATTTTTAACCCAAATAGGTGAAACTAGACAATCTCCCACGGCACACCAGACTGCGTCTCACGGCACACTAGTGTGCCGCGGCACAGTTATTGAAAAACACTGCTTTAAACCATAACCAACCATGCATCAATATACTGTAGCTCTTGTCTCAAAGTAGGTGGACTGTCACCACCTGTAACATCACGCCGTGACTTATTTGTACTTTTTTGCTTTTTTCCTGTGTAGTGTTTTACTTTCTGTCTTGCGCTCCTATTTTGGTGGCTTTTTCTCTTTTTTTTGGTATTTTCCTGTAGCAGTTTCATGTCTTCCTTTAGCAATATTTCCCGCATCTACTTTATTTTAGCAATTAAGAATATTTTATTGTTTTTATCCTTCTTTGTGGGGACATTGTTCATTGTCATGTCATGTTCGGATATACATTGTGGACGCCGTCTTTGCTCCACAGTAAGTCTTTGCTGTTGTCCAGCATTCTGTTTTTGTTTACTTTGTAGCCAGTACATTCTTAGTTTTGTTCTTCATAGCCTTTCCTAAGCTTAAATGCCTTTTTTTAGGGGCACTCGCCTTCTGCTTATTTTTGGTTTAAGCATAAGACACCTTTTTACCTGCACGCTGCCTCCTGCTGTTTCCGACATCTACAAGGCACTTATCTACATGCTGCCACCTACTGATGGTTACTCTCCCGAGCTCTAGACAGCACCGACACTCAACAACAACACATAATTTGCAGACTATAATTACTGGTTTGCAAAAAATATTTTTAACCCAAATAGGTGAAACTAGACAATCTCCCACGGCACACCAGACTGCGTCTCATGGCACACTAGTGTGCCGCGGCACAGTTATTGAAAAACACTGCTTTAAACCATAACTAACCATGCATCAATATACTGTAGCTCTTGTCTCAAAATAGGTGGACTATCACCACCTGTCACATCATGCCGTGACTTATTTTGACTTTTTTGCTGTTTTCCTGTGTGTAGTGTTTTAGTTTCTGTCTTGCGCTCCTATTTTGGTGGCTTTTTCTCTTTTTTTTGGTATTTTCCTGTAGCAGTTTCATGTCTTCCTTTAGCAATATTTCCCGCACCTACTTTATTTTAGCAATTAAGAATATTTTATTGTTTTCATCCTTCTTTGTGGGGACATTGTTCATTGTCATGTCATGTTCGGATATACATTGTGGACGCCGTCTTTGCTCCACAGTAAGTCTTTGCTGTTGTCCAGCATTCTGTTTTTGTTTACTTTGTAGCCAGTTAATTCTTAGTTTTGTTCTTCATAGCCTTCTCTAAGCTTCAATGCCTTTTTTTAGGGGCACTCGCCTTTTGCTTATTTTTGGTTTAAGCATAAGACACCTTTTTACCTGCACACTGCTTCCTGCTGTGTCCGACATCTACAAAGCATTTATCTACCTGCTGCCACCTACTGCTACACGGTTACTATGCTGAGCTCTAGACAGCAACGACCACTCAACAACAACACATCATTTGCATACTATAATTGCTGGTTTGCAAAAAATATTTTTAACCCAAATAGGTGAAACTAGATAATCTCCCACGGCACACCAGACTGCGTCTCACGCTAGTGTGCCGCGGCACAGTGGTTGAAAAACACTGCTTTAAACCATAACCAACCATGCATCAATATAGCTCTTGTCTCAAAGTAGGTGGACTGTCACCACCTGTCACATCACGCCCTGACTTATTTGTACTTTTTTGCTGTTTTCCTGTGTGTAGTGTTTTAGTTTCTGTCTTGCGCTCCTATTTTGGTGGCTTCTTCTCTTTTTTTTGGTATTTTCCTGTAGCAGTTTCATGTCTTCCTTTAGCAATATTTCCCGCACCTACTTTATTTTAGCAATTAAGAATATTTTATTGTTTTCATCCTTCTTTGTGGAGACATTGTTCATTGTCATGTCATGTTCGGATATACATTGTGGACGCCGTCTTTGCTCCACAGTAAGTCTTTGCTGTTGTCCAGCATTCTATGTTTGTTTACTTTGTAGCCAGTTCATTTTTAGTTTTGTTCTTCATAGCCTTCCCTAAGCTTCAATACCTTTTTTTAGGGGCATTCGCCTTTTGCTTATTTTTGGTTTAAGCATAAGACACCTTTTTACCTGCACGCTGCCTCCTGCTGTTTCCGACATCTACAAGGCAATTATCTACATGCTGCCACCTACTGATGGTTACTCTCCCGAGCGCTAGACAGCACCGACACTCAACAACAACACATAATTTGCAGACTATAATTACTGGTTTGCAAAAAATATTTTTAACCCAAATAGGTGAAACTAGACAATCTCCCACGGCACACCAGACTGCGTCTCACGTTAGTGTGCCGCGGCACAGTGGTTGAAAAACACTGCTTTAAACCATAACCAACCATGCATCAATATACTGTAGCTCTTGTCTCAAAGTAGGTGGACTGTCACCACCTGTAACATCACGCCATGACTTATTTGTACTTTTTTGCTGTTTTCCTGTGTAGTGTTTTAGTTTCTGTCTTGCGCTCCTATTTTGGTGGCTTTTTCTCTTTTTTTTTGGTATTTTCCTGTAGCAGTTTCATGTCTTCCTTTAGCAATATTTCCCGCATCTATTTTATTTTAGCAATTAAGAATATTTTATTGTTTTTATCCTTCTTTGTGGGGACATTGTTCATTGTCATGTCATGTTCGGATATACATTGTGGACGCCGTCTTTGCTCCACAGTAAGTCTTTGCTGTTGTCCAGCATTCTATGTTTGTTTACTTTGTAGCCAGTACATTCTTAGTTTTGTTCTTCATAGCCTTCTCTAAGCTTAAATGCCTTTTTTTAGGGGCACTCGTATTTTGCTTATTTTTGGTTTAAGCATAAGACACCTTTTTACCTGCACACTGCCCCCCGCTGTTTCCGACATCTACAAGGCAATTATCTACCTGCTGCCACCTACTGATGGTTACTCTCCCGAGCTCTAGACAGCAGCGACTACTCAACAACAACACATAAATTGCAGACTATAATTACTGGTTTGCAAAAAATATTTTTAACCCAAATAGGTGAAACTAGATAATCTCCCACGGCACACCAGACTGCGTCTCACGGCACACTGGTTGAAAAACACTGCACTAGTGTGCCGCGGCACAGTGGTTGAAAAACACTATATTAGAGCTTGAAATGTCCATTCAAGAGTGCTCAAATCAAGTTTGCTTTCACTTTCTTAACCAAAAGCCCGACAGTTGCTAATGTTAACTATAAAAACAACAACAATAAACAAGTTCTTCAACGACCATATTGTTTTTCAAGACAAGAATACATTGTTGTCAATTGTTTCGTTATTAAAAATGAACAGCCATGTTGCCAAGGCACTTCGTTTCAGATGTTTATAGTGTAAAAAATGATCTCATTTAGTGGACAATAAAATATTACTTAACGTGTTCCATCGTCGCGATACAAAACTACTAAAAACTCGATTTCAACACTTCCGTTTTTTCCCCCACTTTCTGGAAGTACTTAAACGCAACACGTTTAAAACGTTACTTTTTTCCCACTTCCGACGATGAACGTTCTTTCTTTTTAGTCACCATATGAAGACCATTTAACGACTTTGTTTTACTTTTTAGTCGCGATATTATTCGTATGGCTTGACGGTGAAGTTTGGCAGTAAAAAAAAAAAAAAAAAAAAAAGCCAGACAGGGCGCCAGCTGTCACTAAATCAACAAATAACTTTTGAATACGTTTAGTAAGATAAAAAAACATTTTTTTCTCCATATAATTAAGCTGATTGGAATATGTCATGACAAATGAAAATATTAATAGTGGGTATTTGTAAAATATTCACGGTTGTATACGCCTTAAAATGTAACATTTCCATGTAACACTAATAGTGGACATATGTATCCATGCCTGGGATAATGTAACAATGATAGTGACTAACTATTCATAATGATATAAATGTAACGTTAACAGTGAGTAAATACTCCAAATGACATAAATGTAACACTTACCCTGAGCAAGCAGCGGCGGGAAGACAAAGTTGAGGGCGAAGAGAACAGCAACGATTTGCAAACACTCCAACATCTTATTGAAGTCCTAAAGTGCATTTTGGAGCAGAAGACATGAAGACACGTAGACAGCAGAAGACATGAAGAATGAAGACACGGGAGGAATAAAGGAAGAGGACATGTGGACAGAAGACATGACAGACATGGTCCATTTAACGTCCCTCTGCTCATGTCTTCCTGCGCACATGCGCACAAGGTGCGACACTGTCCACTAACAGAACCAGGCAAAGATTGTTCACGTGAGAAGAAATCAAACTTTTTCAAAACCAAAGAAAATTAATTGGAATATTTGCAATAGTTGTAAATGAAAAATCAACCCTATATGCCAAGGAGTTATACACAGTACATACAGTACACGTACAGTACATACAAAATATCTGTAAAATAATCCCAACACTTCACATTTTACATAACGTTTTGATTAAATACTATCATGTTTTTTTTTTCTAAAAAAGAATGTGGACACCCAACAACATCATGATAACATTAAAAAGTAAGTGTTTGTAAATATTATTACTGTTATTATTATTGCTACTACTACTATTATCACACTATCATTATATTGTTGTTATTGTACTTTTATTATTATTGTTATTATTATTATTATTTTATTATTATTGCATCATTTGATATTGTCATTGTTATCATCATCACTATTATTTTTTTATATTTATCATTACTATTATGATTATTGGTATTATTATAGTCATTATTACTAAAACTACTGCTATTATTATATTACCATTATATTATTAGTAGTAATATCATTATTAATAATAATTTAATATTTTTATTATTTTCATCATCATCAATATTATTTCTGTTATTTGTATTTTTATTATTATCACCATCATAGGGACGGCGTGGCGCAGTAGGAGAGTGGCCGTGCGCAACCCGAGGGTCACTGGTTCAAATCCCACCTAGAACCAACCTCGTCACGTCCGTTGTGTCCTGAGCAAGACACTTCACCCTTGCTCCAGATGGGTGCTGGTTGGCGCCTTGCATGGCAGCTCCCTCCATCAGTGTGTGAATGTGTGTGTGAATGGGTAAATGTGGAAGTAGTGTCAAAGCGCTTTGAGTACCTTGAAGGTAGAAAAGCGCTATACAAGTACAACCCATTTATTTATTTATCATTATTATAATGATTTTTATAAGCATCATTGTTATTTTGATGATCATCATCATTATTATTAATATCATTATCCTTATCATCATCATTATTATTATTATTATTATCATCGTCATTTATTGTTGTTATTATCAACATCATCATTGTCATTTTATTGTTGTATTAATCATCCATCCATCCATTTTCTACCGCTTGTAAATATCATTATAATCATAATTCTTATTTTAAATTATTGTTATTATTGTTATTATTTACTACTATTAGTACATTCTCATTATATAATTATTAGTATTTAATTATTATTATCATTATTATTAATATAATTCTTACATCATTACAATTATTTTTTTCGTTATATCATCATCAATATTATTTTTATTATTCATATTTTTTATTATTATTATTATTATTGTTATTATTATCATCATCTTTACCATTTTTTTCATCATTATTTTATAATCATCTTTATCATTATTATTATAATGATCATCATCATTACTATTATTATAATATGATTAGTGCATAGTTTATTATCATCATTATCATTTTTATTTTAATTTTAAAAAGTAACAATGATAGTCACACACACATTAGGTGTGGCGAAATTATTCTCTGCATTTGTGGTTAGAGTGTCCGCCCTGAAATCGGCAGGTTGTGAGTTCAAGCCCCAGCTGAGTCATACCAAAGACTATAAAAATGGGACCCATTGCCTCCCTGCTTGGCACTCAGCATCAAGGGTTGGAATTGGGGGTTAAATCACCAAAAATGATTCCCGGGCACGGCCACCGCTGCTGCCCACTGCTCCCCTCACCTCACAGGGGGTGAGCAAGGGTGATGGGTCAAATGCTATCATTATTACTGTTATTATTATTATTATCATCATCATCATATTCAACATTATTATTGTCATCGCATCATCATTTATTTTATTATCATCATCATCATTATCATTTTGTTGTTATATTGATTATTATCATCATTGTTTTTATAATTCTTATTTTATAATTATTGTTATTATTAATAGTATTTACTACAATTATTACATTATCATTTTATAATCATTATTCTATCATTATGATAATTATTAATATTATTATTATTACATCATTTAATACTTTTGTTATTTTCATCATCAATATTATTTTTATTATTCATATTTTATCATGATTATTGTTATTTTTGTTATTCTCCATTCATCCATCTTCTTCCGCTTATCCGAGGTTGGGTTGCGGGGGCAGCAGCCTAAGCAGGGGAGCCCAGACTTCCATCTCCCCAGCCACTTTGTCCAGCTCCTCCCTGGGGATAGACATAGTCTTCCCAACGTGTTGTGGGTCTTCCCCGTGGCCTCCTACCTCTTGGACGTGACCTAAACACCTCCCTAGGGAGGCGTTCAGGTGGCATCCTGACCAGATGCCCGAACCACCTCATCTGGCTCCTCTCAATGTATAGGAGCAGTGGCTTTACTTTGATCTCCTCCCGGATGGAGGAACTTCTCACCCTATCTCTAAGGGAGAGCCTCGCCACGCGGCGAAGGCAACTCTTTTCGGCCCTTGTACCCGTGATCTTGTCCTTTCGGTCATAACCCAAAGCTCATGATCATAGGTGAGGATGGGAACGTAGATCGACCGGTAAATTGAGAGCTTAGCCTTCCGGCTCAGCTCCTTCTCCACCATAATGGATCGATACAGCGTCTGCATTATGAAAGACACCGCATCGATCCGCCTGTCGATCTCATGATTCACTCTTCCCTCACTCGTGAACAAGACTCCAAAGTACTTGAACTCCTCCACTTGGGGCAGGGTCTCCTCCCTAACCCGGAGATGGCACTCCACCCTTTTCCAGGCGAGAACCATGGACTCCGACTTGGAGGTGCTGATTCTCATCCCAGTCGCTTCACACTCGGCTGCGAATCGATCCAGTGAGAGCTGAAGATCCTGGCCAGATGAAGCCATCAGGACCACATCATCTGCAATAAGCATTGAACTAATCCTTCAGCCACCAAACCGGAACCCCTCAACGCCTTGACTGCGCCTAGAAATTCTGTCAATAAAAGTTATGAACAGAATCGGTGACAAAGGGCAGCCTTGGCGCAGTCCAACCCTCACTGGAAACTTGTCCGACTTACTGCCGGTAATGCGGACCAAGCTCTGACACTGATCGTACAGGGAGCGAACTGCCACAATCAGACAGTCCGATACCCCATACTCTCTGAGCACTCCCCACAGGACTTCCCGAGGGACACGGTCAGATGCCTTCTCCAAGTCTACAAAGCACATGTAGACTTGTTGAACAAACTCCCATGCACCCTCAAGGACCCTCCAGAGAGTATAGAACTGGTCCACAGTTCCACAACTAGGACGAAAACCACACTGTTCCTCCTGAAACCGAGGTTCGACTAGCCTTCTCTCCAGTACCCCTGAATTAACCTTACCGGGAAGGCTGAGGAGTTTGATCCCACGATAGTTGGAACACACCCCTTCTTAAAGAGAGGAACCACCACCCCGGTCTGCCAATCCAGAGGTACCGCCCCCGATGTTGCAGGGTCTTGTCAACCAAGAGCATCCAGAGCCTTAAGGAACCTCATCCTCTCATCCGCCCCTGGGGCCTTGCCACCGAGAAGCTTTTTAACTACCTCAGCAACATCAGCCCCGGAAATAGGAGAGCCCACCACATATTCCCCAGGCACTGCTTCCTCGTCGGAAGACGTGTTGGTGGGATTGAGGAGGTCTTTGAAGTATTCCCTCCACCAATCCACAACATCCGCAGTCGAGGTCAGAAGAACACCATTCTTAACATACACAGTGTCAATAGTTGTTGTTCTTCTTATCATTATTTTTACCATCTTTACAATTATTTTCGTTCATCATTATTTTATCGTCCATCCATCCATCCTTTTTCTACCACTTGTCCCTTTTAAGGTCGCGGGTGGCACTGGCGCCTATCTCAGCTACAATCGGGCAGAAGGCAGTGTACACCCTGGACAAGTTGACACCTCCCCCCATGGCCAACACAGATAGACAGACAACAATCACATCATCATTATTATCCATCCATCCATCCATTTACTACCGCTTATTCCCTTTGGGGTCGCGGGGGGCGCTGGTGCCTATCTCAGCTACAATCGGGCGGAAGGCAGGTTAAGCCCTGGACAAGTCGCTATCTCACCGCAGGGCCAACACTGATGGACAGACAACATTCACATCATTATTATCATTTTGATTATCAGCATTGTTATCATCCATCCATCCATCCATCCATTTTCTACCACTTGTCCCTGTCAATGTCGCGGGTGGCACTGGCGCCTATCTCAGCTACAATCGGGTGGAAGGCGGGGTACGCCCTGGACAAGTTGCCATCTCACCAAATGGCCAACACAGATAGACAGACAACAATCACATCATCATTATTATCGATCCATCCATTTCTACCACTTATTCCCTTTGGGGTCGCGGAAGGCGCTGGTACCTATCTCAGCTACAATCGGGCGGAAGGCAGGTTAAGCCCTGGACAAGTCGCTACCTCACCGCAGGGCCAACACTGATGGACAGACAATATTCACATCATTATTATCATTTTGATTATCAGCATTGTTAGCATTATTATCATCCACCCATCCATCCATTTTCTACCACTTGTCCCTGTTAATGTCGCGGGTGGCACTGGCGCCTATCTCAGCTACAATCGGGCGGAAGGCAGTGTACACCCTGGACAAGTTGACACCTCACCCCATGGCCAACACAGATAGACAGACAGCAATCACATCATCATTATTATCCATCCATCCATCCATTTACTACCGCTTATTCCCTTTGGGGTCGCGGGGGGCGCTGGTGCCTATCTCAGCTACAATCGGGCGGATGGCAGGTTAAGCCCTGGACAAGTCGCTACCTCACCGCAGGGCCAACACTGATGGACAGACAATATTCACATCATTTTGATTATCAGCATTGTTAGCATTATTATCATCCATCCATCCATCCATTTTCTACCACTTGTCCCTGTTAATGTCGCGGGTGGCACTGGCGCCTATCTCAGCTACAATCGGGCGGAAGGCGGGGTACGCCCTGGACAAGTTACCATCTCACCACATGGCCAACACAGATAGACAGACAACAATCACATCATCATTATTATCCATCCATCCATCCATTTACTCCCGCTTATTCCCTTTGGGGTCGCGGAAGGCGCTGGTGCCTATCTCAGCTACAATCGGGCGGAAGGCAGGTTAAGCCCTGGACAAGTCGCTACCTCACCGCAGGGCCAACACTGATGGACAGACAATATTCACATCATTATTATCATTTTGATTATCAGCATTGTTAGCATTATTATCATCCATCCATCCATCCATTTTCTACCACTTGTCCCTGTTATTGTCGCGGGTGGCACTGGCGCCTATCTCAGCTACAATCGGGCGGAAGGCGGGGTACGCCCTGGACAAGTTGCCATCTCACCACATGGCCAACACAGATAGACAGACAGCAATCACATCATCATTATTATCCATCCATCCATCCATCCATCCATTTTCTACCGCTTATTCCCTTTGGGGTGGCGGAGGGCGCTGGTGCCTATCTCAGCTACAATTGGGCAGAAGGCGGGGTACGCCCTGGACAAGTCGCCACCTCACCACATGGCCAACACAGATAGACGGACAATATTCACATCATCAATACTATTAGCATTTTAATCATCATCATCATCGTTAGCATTATTATCATCCATCCATCCATCCATCCATTTCCTACCCCTTGTCCCTTTTTGGTTCAGGGGAAGTGCTGGAGCCTATATCAACTGCATTCAGGCGGAAGGCGGTGTACACCCTGGACAAGTCGCCACCTCACCGCAGGGCCAACAGAGATAGACAGACAATATTCGCATCATCTTTATTATTATCATTTTAATCATCATCATCATCGTTAGCATTATTATCATATAATTAGTATGTCATTTATCATCATCATTATCAGTACAATTCTTATTTTACTATTGTTATTATTATTATTATTATTACTGTGTCTATCTGTGATGGCCCTGCGATGAGGTGGCGACTTGTCCAGGGTGTACACCGCCTTCCGCCCGAATGCACCTGAGGCTCCAGCACCCCCCGCAACCCCAAAAGGGACAAGCGGTAGGAAATGGATGGATGGATTATTATTATCTTCATTATTATCATTATTATTGTCATTAATGTTATCAACGTCATAAACATGTTCATCATCATCCTCATCATCATCATCAATATTATTATTATTTTTACTATTATTATTATAATATAATAATTAATATCATTAGTATTATTATTTTTAATATTATGTTATTATTATTAAAATAATTAATATTCCAGCAAATGCTCTAAAAATGTACATGTGATTGATTTGCCCCCTCAAAAAAATCACCTAAAAAATGGTATTGTATTTTGTCATTATGGGCTATTATTTTTTGAATATAGATATACTTTGTTTTTCACATTTCGAGGTCAGTGATGTGAAAAGAGTAAAGCGCTGTGACTTTATAATACCATTCTCACATCGCCTGCTCTATGATCTCGAAAAGTGCTAATGAAGATCATGTATTTCAAAGATATTTTGTAGGACGAGTGAGACAGGAAGAGGGGGCGGGTTGGGGGGGCGAGGGGGGTGTCCAAGTGTGCCCCCTCATTGTCCTCCTAATTCGCGCGTCCACTCAGCCAAAGGGCTTTTTGTGCCGCAGCGTTTAACAGCTGGGAAATCCTTATCCAATGAGACGCCCCTCTTTGTTCGGGGTCAAAGGCTGTGGCGAGGAGGATGTGGGGGGCGGGAGTTTAGCACTCGTGACAGCATGATTTGTCCATTCATGTTTTCAACCCTTCATTGGACTTGAGACATTTAAACAAATATAATAAATGTGTAGGCGACTGACAAGTGTGTACAAATGGCTCAACACAAGTCAGAACATTCCTAAATGCCTTGTGGCGTTCCACAGGGCTCCGTGTTGACTCCCGCATTGTTTACTGTGTACACCAGGGGTAGGGAACCTATGGCTCTAGAGCCAGATGTGGCTCTTTTGATGACCGCATCTGGCTCTCGGATAAATCTGAGCTGACACGATAAGTAATGAATAATTCCACTTGTTAAAAATAACGTTCAAAATATAAAACATTCTCATGCTTTTTTATGTTCCAGAAGTTGCATAAATGGTAAGAAGTAATGTATTTATTATTGGTTAGTGTGGGTCTTGCCCTCCTGGGGGTTCTTCAGACCACCAAGAGCTTGTTTTAGGGTTACAATATCGTTTTATTTTATATTTCTCTCAGTTGCTTTCCAGCAATTATCTTCTTCTCTTTCGTCCTCACTCGCGCTCTGGCTCCAGCCCCAACCCTGTCCCTCCTCCTGGCTGCTGCTTATAACAGAGCGACAAGTTATTAGATAACAAGGCCCAGGTGGGCCATCTACGCACCTGTCGCTGATTTCGAGGCCGGTCCTGGTAACATCCTGCTTTGCTTCAGGCGCGCAGGCCACGTCCCCTCCAAATTTCGCTTCAGAATAACAATGTTATTACAAAGAACAAGAGACCTATTATACTCTAGAAATGTTGGTCTTACTTAAAAATGTACGTGTTTAGTTGTGTTCAGTGTTAAAAAAAAAAATTATATGGCTCTTAGGGAAATACATTTTAAAATATTTGGCTTCTTGGCTCTCTCAGCCAAAAAGGTTCCTGACCCCTGGTGTACACCCATGACCTGTGGAAGTGTCGGATACTTTTTGCTGATGACACAAACCTTTTTTTTTTGGTTCTGGGAAGGACTTGGAGCGAGTGTTGACAAAAATACATTCCCAAATCATTTTAATCATATTAAATTCTTAACAACCTCTACTTTTGAAGAAAACTAATTTCATGCTGTAAAGCAGGGGTAGGGAACCAATGGCTCTAGAGCCAGATGTGGCTCTTTTGATGACTGCATCTGGCTCTCGGATAAATCTGAGCTGGCATTGCTTAACACGATAAGTAATGAATAATTCCACTTGAAATCACAGTGTTAAAAATAACGTTCAAAATATAAAACATGCTCATGCATTTGAATCCATCCATCCTTTTTCTACCGCACTTGTTCAGAAGTTGCATTAAGGGTAAGAAGTCATTTATTTATTATTGGTTAGTGTAGGACTTGCCCTCCTGGGGGTTCTTCAGACCACCAAGCACCGACATGAGAGCCTGTTCCAGGGTTACAATATTGTTTTATTTTCCAATAAGTCTCTCAGTTGCGTTACAGCAATTGTTATTTTTCTCTTTCGTTCTCGCTCGCACTCTGGCTCCAGCCCCAACACCGTCTCTCCTCCTGGCTGCTACTTATAAACAGAGCGACAGGTGATTAGGTAACAAAGCCCAGCTGGGCCATTTACGCACCTGTCGCTGATTTTGAGGCCGATCCTGGCAACACCCCGCTTCGCTGCAGGCCCGCAGGCCACACCCCCTCCACAGTTAGCTTCAGAATAACAATGTTATTACGAAGAATACGAGACCTATTATACCCTAGGAATGTTGATCTTACTTAAAAATGCACATGTTTAGTTGTGTTCAGTGTTAAAAAAAATACTATATGGCTCTTAGAGGAATACATTTTAAAATGTTTCGCTTCTTGGCTCTCTCAACCAAAAAGGTTCCCGACCCCTGCCGTAAAGTATAGATTCATGTACAATTGGAAATTGAAAAAAAAAAAAAAACAACGTACGTTAGCAGTTTTTATTCTGGATACCTCACATCAAATATTTCTGTGGCAAAATATTCAAATTTTGGGAAAAACTAAACATCCTGAAACGCAAAACCTTTATTGTACAACAGAGGTCATCAACAGGGTGTGTCGACCCCAAGAGGGACAGAGAAGTACTGCAGGAGGGGCTCTAAAAATGTTTTGTTTTGTTTTTTTAATATAATTTGTCATATTTTTCCCTGCAAATTTTGACAAATGTAAAAGGTCTTTAAAGGCCTACTGAAATGAGATGTTCTTATTCAAACAGGGATAGCAGGTCCGTTCTATGTGTCATACTTGATCATTTCGAGCTATTGCCATATTTTTGCTGAAAGGATTTAGTAGAGAACAACGACGATAAAGTTTGAGACTTTTGGTCGCTAATAAAAAAGCCTTGCCTTTACCGGAAGTAGCAGACGATGTGCGCGTGACGTCACCGGTTGCATAGCTCCTCACATCCGCACATTGTTTACAATCATGGCCACCAGCAGCTAGAACGATTCGGACCGAGAAAACGGACAATTTCCCCATTAATTTGAGCGAGGATGAAAGATGTAAAGGTCTTTAAAGGCCTACTGAAGATTTTCTTAATCAAACGGGGATAGCAGGTCCATTCTGTGTGTCATACTTGATCATTTCGCATCATACTGATGTTTTCAACAGGATACTTCGCACGAAATTTTGAATTGCAATTTAGTAAACCAAGAAGGCCGTATTGGCATGTGTTGCAATGTTAATATTTCATCATTGATATATAAACTATCAGACTGTGTGGTCGGTAGTAGTGGGTTTCAGTAGGCCTTTAACTACACACGTAGTTGTATGCGGATAGATAAGAACACATAACGTGAATAACTACTTGTATTAATATGTTCATGGTAAGTAACTATATTGGTATAGTCATTTAGCATTTAAAATAGCTAGGGATTAGCACTCTACCTGTCAAATTGCGATTAACGCACTAGTTGTCTGCTAGTGATTAGCACTCTAGCTGTCAGCTAGCGATTAGCACCTTGCTGTCAGCTATTGATTGACGCTTTAGTTGCCAGCTAGCGATAAGCGCACTAGTTCTCAGCTAGCAATTAATGCACTGGTTGTCAGCTAGCATTTAGCGAAGTAATTTTCAGCTAGCGGTTAGCTCTAGTTGCCAACAGTTGTCAGCAAGGGATTAGTGAACTAGCTGTCAGCCAACGATTACCGCTCTAGATGCCAGTTAGCAATTAGTGCACTAGTTGTCAGATAGGTATTAGTGAACTCGTTGTCAGCTAGTGATTAGCTCTAGTTGCCAGCAAGCAATCAGCGCACTAGTTGTCAGCTAGCGATTACTGCTCTATATGCCAGCTAGCAATTAATGCGATAGTTGTCAGCTATTGATTAACACTCTAGATCCCAGCTAGCGTTCAGCGCACTAGTTGTCAGCTAATAAATAATGAACTAGTATTCAGCTAGCGATTACCGCTCTAGATGCCAGCTAGCTATTAGCACTCTAGCTATCAGTTAGCGAATTACGTCTTGCTGTCAGCTATGGATTGGTGCTTTAGTTGCCAGCTAGCGATAAGTACACTTGTTCTCAGGTAGCGATTAATGCACTGGTTGTCAGTTAGCATTTAGTGCAGTAATTTTCAGCTAGCGGTTAGCTCTAGTTGCCAACTAGCAATCAGTGCAGCAGTTGTCACCAAGGGATTAGTGAACTAGTTGTCAGCCAATGATTACCGCTCTAGATGCCAGTTAACAATTAGTGCACTAGTTGTCGGATAAGGATTAGTGAACTAGTTTTCAGCTAGTGATTAGTTCTAGTTGCCAGCTAGCGATCAGCGCACTAGTTGTCGGCAAGCGATTTCCGCTCTGGATGCCAGCTAGCAATCAATGCATTAGTTGTCAGCTATTGATTAACACTGTAGATCCCAGCTAGCATTCAGCGCACTAGTTGTCAGCTAGGGATTAGTGAACTAGTATTCAGCTAGCGATTACCGCTCTATGTGGCAGCTAGCGATCAGCGCACTAGTTGTCAACTAGGGATTAGTGAACTAGTATTCAGCTAGCGATTACCGCTCTCGATGCCAGCTAGCGATCAGCGCACTAGTTGTCAGCTAGGGATTAGTGAACTAGTATTCAGCTAGCGATTACCGCTCTATGCCAGCTAGCGATCAGCGCACTAGTTGTTAACTTGCAATTAGCTCTAGTTGCCCACTAGCGATTAGCGCACAAGTTGCCAGCTAGTGATTAGCATGCTAGTTTGTGTGTTTCTTAATTAGACGAGGAAATCAAACAAACAAATAAATTAAATAAATATGTTTTGTCAAATCTGTTGTGATTTATTCAAATTAAGCATAGAAAAGAAAGGATGAAGAAAAAGTGTTTTTAAAGTAAGAAATGGATAAGTGATGAATGAGAGTACATGTGAAATATCCATCCATCCCATTTTCTACCGCTTATTCCCTTTTGGAGTAGCAGGGGGCGCTGGCGCCCATCTCAGCTACAACCGGGCGGAAGGCGGGGTACACCCTAGACAAGTCGCCACCTCATCGCAGGGCACATGTGAAACATACATCATTTATTATTAAATAAAATAATAAGTTAATAAAAATAATAATAACAAAATATAAAATAAGATCAATCGAAGCGAATAAAGCAGTATGAATAAGAAAATCGTAAAAATATAGTTTGATGGACATATAAAGTGTGTCAGGCTTGCCACTGACAGTTTGTTTGTGTTTTAGTTTCTCCTCTGTGTGTTTAGTATTTCCTGTCCTTAGTTCCTGTCAGCACTCTTATTTTGGTTCAGCTTCCTGTTTGTCTCCCTGAGTGCCTTGTTTCCCCTCAGCTGTGGGTGATTGGCACCTGGCCACACCTGATGTCAATCAGCTAGCTCCTATTTTACCTCCTTCGTTCCTCCAGTCAGTGCTGGATTATTGTCGCTCTTGTGTCGTTGCTACCTGTCGTGATTTGTCGATGTCATCATTACAGCTACTACCTGTCGTCCTTGTCGTGGTAGCGGTAAGCTGTTCCTGTTAGCTATTTGTAGTTTGTTTTTTCCTAGCTTTTTGGTTTCGTGTTTTCTTGTTAGCCATTAGCTGTTTTCAGTTTTTCTGTTTCCTGCTACATACCTGTTTGCTTCCACACTAGGCCTTTTGTTTGTTATCCGCCCACGTGCGCGCTTTTGGTTTGAACCCTTTATTTGGTTTTGTTCTAGTAGTTTATATTAAAACCATGTTTTCTCATTCCATGCCTGCCTCCTTCTCTGCATCTTGGGGTTCGTCAACAACAAACTTTGACAAAGTGACTTGAATTTTCTCGTGCTTTCATGTCTTGTCTGATAGAAACTCGCTCTCCAGGAAGTATCTTCTCCACGACATGTCAGCGCACAACACGTTCCAATTCCTGCTTTCATGCTGGATTTCAGCAACTGCAGTCTTTGTCTCTCTGCTCCCAGGAGAACACTTTGTGTCCTTTCAGCGCCTGTCACCATGCAGACAATGTCCAAGGCGCAAACCTGAGGTCAGAATTGGGTGACTTTGACAACGTGCCGTTACCAAAACAAACACCTGTCCTCCTCTCACCAGCTGTACAGTTGTGTTCAGACTATAAACACACACACACACACACACACACACACACACACACACACACACACACACACACACACACACACACACACACACACACACATTCTTATATTTGTCACCTTCTTCAGACCGCCGAAAAAAATGACTTCCTATATAAGACCACTTTTTCTAGATATATAAAAAATGGTATTTACAAAATTATTAATATATACAAACTATGCATATATAAAAAACTTCATGTGAAAAATGAGTTGGAATTTTACAGGAAAAAGGTCACAATTTCACAAGAAAAACTTTTTGGCAGTTTTATAATTAAAGTCATAATTTTACTGAAAGTCAAAACTTTTACAAGGGAACCTGAACGTTTGTGCCATATTATAAGAGTTGGAATTTTACTCAATGACAGTAGCAGTTTTACAAGAAAAGCTTAAAATTTTGGCAATTTTATGAAAAGAGTCGTAATTTTACTCGACAAGATTCACAATTTTATAAGAAACCTTTAACAGTTTTGGCAACATTATAATAATAATCTGAATTTTACTTGGCAAAATTATGACAAAAGTCAAAATTTTACTCAAACAATTTCACTATTTTACAAGAACAACAAAAAAATAGCAATATAGTGTTAAAAGTCAGAATTCTATATGAGAAATGTCACCATTTTGTTTAAAAAAAGTAATACTTTTACATGAAAAAGTAATAATTTTACGAGAAAAGATTGCAGTATTACAGAAACAGAGTATGAGGAATTATTCCCAATTTTAAAACACATTGTGAGAAAAAAACTGCTTTTAGTTAATTCATTTTTTATTGCATGTTTTGTTTGTAATTGGTGTTTAATCTTCATTATTTATTTAAAGTTATTACAGTATGTCTCTGTATACATATTTTTCACCATTTTATAAGAAAACTAACAGATTTGGCTATATTAAAATAATAATCTGAATTTCACTTGGCAAAATTATCACAAAAGTCATTATTTTACTCCCCAAAAAATCTCTATTTTACAAGAACAAAAAAAATGGCAATATTGGGATAAAAGTCAGAATTCTCTATGAAAAATGTCACCATTTTGCATTAAAAAAGTAATAATTTTACATAAAATAATAATTTTACAAGAAAACATTGCAATATTACAGAAACAGAAAGAATATGAGACATTATTCCCAATTTTAAAAAACATTGTGAGAAAAAGACTGCTCTTAGTTAATTTATTTTTTATTGCATTTTTTGTTTGTAATTGGTTTTTAATTGTCATTATTTACTTCAAGTTATTACAGTATGTCTCTATATACATATTTATCACAATTTTATAAGAAAACTTACAATTTTGGCTATATTATAATAATAATCTGAATTTTACTTGGCAAAATTATGACAAAAGTTATCATTCTACTCCAAAAAATTCCCTATTTTATAAGAACAAAAAAAAAGGCAATATTGGGATAAAAGTCAGAATTGTGTATGAAAAATTTCACCATTTTGCATTAAAAAAGTAATAATTTTACATGAAAAAGTAATAATTTTATGAGAAAACATTACATTATTACAGAAACAGAAAGAATATGAGAAATTATTCCCAATTTTAAAACACATTGTGAGAAAAAGACTGCTTTTAGTTGATTTATTTTTTTTATTGCATTTTTTGTTTGTAATTGGTTTTTAATCTTCATCATTTACTTCAAGTTATTATACAGTATGTCTCTATACACATATTTATCACAATTTTATAAGAAAACTAACAATTTTGGCAATATTATTATAACAATCTGAATTTTACTTGGCAAAATTATGACCAAAGTCATCATTTTACTCAAAAAAATTCACTATTTTACAAGAACAACAACAAAAAAATGGCAATATTTGGATAAAAGTCAGAATTCTGTATGAAAAATGTCACCATTTTGTATTAAAAAAGTGATAATTTTACATAAAAAGTAATCATTTTACGAGAAAACATTGCAATATTACAGAAACAGAAGGAATATGAGAACTTATTCCCAATTTTATACAAAAAAACATTGTGAGAAAAAGACTGCTTTGAGTTAATTTATTTTTCCATTGCATTTTTTCTTTGTAATTGGTTTTTAATCTTCATTATTTACATTGATTACAGTTTGTCTCTATATACATATTTATTTTATTCATTTTGGCCAGAGGGAGTGCATTTCAATTTCTTACACACACTTATATTGGTCAGAGGGGGAGCACTTCAAATGTTTACACACACTTGTTATTTCATATGTTGACTAGCGGGGGGAGCACTTTTAAAACCGACACACAGTCAATTTTGAAAAATCTCTCCTTTTTGGGACCAAATATTTTTTGATAGATTTCCCCACCAGGGGTGCAAATGAGACATTCTCACATTGATGCAATGCTTTTCTGTATTGGGACCAAGTTTTTTGTCCTAACTTGTTCACCGGTCCTCATATGGACGGTACTTTTCCTTGTTGATGTCTCAGAAGGGTAGAAATACAAGAACACACACACACACACACACACACACACACACACACACACACACACACACACACACACACACTTCAGTCTAGTTGCCTATTGATAAGGTGAGTGTGTGGCTGCCAAGTAAGATGGATGACAAACATGTGTTGTTGTTTCATGCTAAATTCTTCTTTTATTCCAAGTGTTTGTGTTGACGTTGTTGAGACATGTTTGTCTTTGCATAGAGAACAAAAGAAGAATGACCCTAACCACCTGTCACCTGCTGTGTAGCGCTGCCATCACTGTCTTTCCACCAGGACTTTAACTTTTTCAAAATGTACTAACCCAGTCCTAACCCCAGTGTTAAAGTCAAAGTACCAATGATAGTCACACACACGCTAGGTGTGGTGAAATGTGTCCTCTGCATTTGACCCATCCCCTTTTTCACCCTCTGGGAGGTGAGGGGAGCAGTGAGCAGCAGCGGTGGCCACGCCCGGGAATAATTTTTGGTGATTTAACTCCCAATTCCAACCCTTGATGCTGAGTGCCAAGCAGGGAGGTAATGTGTCCCATTTTTATAGTCTTTGGTATGACTCGGCCTGGGTTTGAACTCACAACCTAACGATCTCAGGGCGGACACTCTAACCACTAGGCCACTGAGTAGGTTGTACCGGGGTTAGTCCTGTAGTTAGTAAAGTGGTTAATACTCTGGTTAGTATTGTGATTTATACTGTAATTAGTAAAGTGGTTAGTACTTGGGCTAGTATGGTGGTTAGTACTGTGGTTAGTACTGTAATTAGTGCTATAGTAACCACAGTGATAACAACACAACTAACCACAGTACTAACCACAGTACCTACCACAGTACTAACCCCCGTACGAAACACATTACTAACCACAGTACTAATCAAAATACTAACAGTACTAAACACTTTACGAACTACATTAATAATCATGATACTAACCACAGTACTAACAACTTTACTAACTACTGTACTAATCACAATTCTAAACACAGTACTAACTAAAGTATTAACCACAGTACTAACCACTTTACTAACTACAGTACTAACCCCAGTACAAACTCTAGTACTAACCCCATTTCTAACCACATTACTAACCACAATACTAATTGCAATAATAATCCCAGTAATAACCACAGTACTAACTATAAAACTAATTACAGTACTAATCACAGAACTAACCCCAGAACTAACCACAGTACTTACCCATTACTAACCACAGTACTAGTTACAGTTCTAACCCAAGCACTAGCTACAGTACTAATCACAGTACTAACTACAGTACCAATCACAGTACTAGCCTCAGTACTAACCCAGTACTAATCACATTACTGACCACAGTACTGTACTAACCATAGTACTAACCACAGTACTAATTACAGTACTAACTACCGCACTAACTACAGCCCTAACTACAATAATAATCCCAGTAATAACCACAGTACTACCTATAAGACTAATCAGAAACATAACCCCAGAACTAATTACAGTACTTACCCATTACTAACCACAGTACTAGTTACAGTACTAACCCCAGCACTAGCTACAGTACTAAATACAGTACTAATCACAGTACTACTTACAGTACTAATCACAGTACTAGCCACAGTATTAACCCAGTACTAATCACATTATTGACCACAGTACTGCACTACTCCAGTACTAACCAAAGTACTAATTACAGTACTAACTACAGCACTAACTACAGTCTAACTACAGTAATAATCCCAGTAATAACCACAGTACTACCTATAATACTTATTACAGTACTAATCAGAGAAATAACCCCAGCACTAACCCCAGCACTAACCACAGTACTTACCCATTACTAACCACAGTACTAACCCCAGCACTAGCTACAGTAGTAACTACAGTACTAATCACAGTACTAACTACAGTACTAATCACATTACTGACCACAGTACTGTACTAATCCAGTATTAACCATAGTACTAACCACAGTACTAATTACAGTACTAACTACATCACTAACTACATCACTAACTACAGTAATAATCCCACTAATGACCACAGTACTACCTATAATACCAATCAGAGAAATAACCCCAGAACTAATTACAGTACTTACCCATTACTAACCACAGTACTAGTTACAGTACTAACTACATCACTAACTACAGTAATAATCCCACTAATAACCACAGTACTACCTATAATACCAATCAGAGAAATAACCCCAGAACTAATTACAGTACTTACCCATTACTAATCACAGTACTAGTTACAGTACTAACTACATCACTAACTACATCACTAACTACAGTAATAATCCCACTAATAACCACAGTACTACCTATAATACCAATCAGAGAAATAACCCCAGAACTAATTACAGTACTTACCCATTACTAATCACAGTACTAGTTACAGTACTAACCCCAGCACTAGCTACAGTAGTAACTACAGTACTAATCACAGTACTAACTACAGTACTAATTACAGCACTAACTACAGTACTAATCACAGTACTAACTACAGTACTGACTACGGTACTAATTACAGTAATAATCACAGTACTAACCACAGTACTAACTACATTACTTACTATAGTAATAGTCACAATACAAACTATAGTACTAATTACAGTACTAACCACAGAAATAACCACAGTGCTAACTACAGTACTAACTAAAGTAAAAATCACAGTACTAACTACATTACTTACTACATTACTTACTACATTACTTACTACAGTAATAATCACAGTACTAACCACAGTACTAACTACAGTACTAACTACATTACTAATTACATTAGAGTACAGTTTTGTGACTTTAACCTGTTTTTAAAAATATATTTATTGAACAATATCACATTTCCTTTCAATTTGGCTCCTGACTACAGCCTTTAATTAGGCAAAATTGTGCATATTTAAGAAAAACTTTTAAAAATATTTTTGGCCTGAATTAATAATTTGTAAGCAAAAAAATTGGCTGAATAAACTAAAAATCACATTTTGAATTGTGTGTGGGAAATGCAAAAATTATATATATAAAAAAAAGATTAATGAATTAGTAATTATAGATAATATAAGCAATAAAAATATACTTATTTTTTTCTATAACAACTGGTACACATTGATACGGTATACACTGTTTTGTAATGATGTCTATTTATTGAGTGTATAGGTGACAAGATGTTATTTGATGCCTAGGGCTGTAATATTGTCCCAAGCCGTATTCTGATCATGGCAGCCCGTTTTTTTATGCTACAACTTTGAAAATAGTCGATTTTTACATAAGAATTCGCAGAAATACACCTATCGCAGTTAGGTCTGGAACCAATTAACCGCAATAAACGAGGGACGACTATAGGTGTGTGTGTTGCTATGGTAACTGTTACGTGACGTAACGCTCGCACTAATAAACACAGCCTATTCCACATAACCTTAAAAACGTCAGCTAAAAGCTGGATCCCACCCATTTATAAAAACAGAAGACAGTATGGCATCACAAAGTTACTTAACAATTGGATATTACGTCGTGGTTACGTCATTGAATGCTAAGTTGCTAACGGTAGCAGTGCTACGGCAAGTCACCTGGGACAATAGCTTTCCTGTATAAGTGATGTCAGTGACGGCGGCTCGGCATAAAAATCTACAGCTTCCAGGTTAATTTACCATAATTTATACTTGTTACAAAACATTGTCTTGTTGTGTGAGGGTATTAAATTCATCACGAACGAACCGATGGGTAAATTATTCATAAAAACATGTAGCAGAAATGCTAAAATATAATACTAATTATATAAAAACATGATAACAAACAGTTACGTATCATATGTGAGTGAAATTATATGCAGTATATTTTTATTAATGTGTGTTCACTATTCATATTGATTAACCTCATACGCAAAGTTGGCATTTATTTTGTCGTTAACGGCGTACCGTAAATATAAGTCCAAGGTGGCGCCTAAAGCACGCATGCGCAGTATGAGTCATTGCAGATTTGGATGGCATACATTTGTCCTGCACGTTGACATTGGCTCTGTACCTTCTTGTGTAAGTTCTTCTCTCCAGTGTTTTTATTTATTTATTATTTATGTGTGCACTGTGGTATGTGGTGAGGTCGCGGTATGTTGTCTCTCCTGTGTAATGTATAGATCTTTACGTGTTTGCTCACTTATGAAACGAAGCTAACATTAGCATTAGCATGTCTTACCTAAGCCACCGAGTAACTAATAAAATATATTTTAATTCGTTTTAGTAAGTACATTGGTGAATAAAACATAAACGTATTACAAAAGTTGTGCTGACTTAAACTATTATGTATCTAGTCAACTAATGTGTATTTAACTACTTAGCCCAGCTTTTTTTTATTGTTTATATTTATTATCCATCCATTTTCTACCGTTTGTCCCTCATTTATTAGCATGTATATTATTCACATGTGAATAATGCTATATAATAGAATGTATTTATATTATTCACATGTGAATAATGCTATATTATAGACTGTATGTATATTATTCACATGTGAATAATGCTATATTATAGACTGCATTTATAGTGTTCACATGTGAATAATGCTATATTATAGACTGCATTTATAGTGTTCACATGTGAATAATGCTATATTATAGACTGCATTTATAGTATTCACATGTGAATAATGCTATATAATAGACTGTATGTATATTATTCACATGTGAATAATGCTATACAATAGACTATATTTTTATTATTCACATGTGAATAATGCCATATAATAGACTGTATGTATATTATTCACATGTGAATAATGCTATACAATAGACTATATTTTTATTATTCACATGTGAATAATGCCATATAATAGACTATGTATATTATTCACTTGTGAATAATGCTATATAATAGACTATATTTTTATTATTCACATGTGAATAATGTCATATAATAGACTGTATGTATATTATTCACATGTGAATAATGCTATATTATAGACTGCATTTATAGTATTCACATGTGAATAATGCTATATTATAGACTGCATTTATAGTATTCACATGTGAATAATGCTATATAATAGACTGTATGTATATTATTCACATGTGAATAATGCTATATAATAGACTATATTTTTATTATTCACATGTGAATGATGCCATATAATAGACTGTATGTATATTATTCACATGTGAATAATGCTATATAATAGACTGTATGTATATTATTCACATGTGAATAATCAATCAATCAATCAATGTTTTTTTATATAGCCCTAAATCAATAGTGTGTCAAAGGGCTGCAGAAACCACAACACAAACCACAACAACATCCTCGGTAGAGCCCACATAAGGGCAAGGAAAGCTCACCCCAGTGGGACGTCGGTGACAGTGACAATGATAACTATGAGAAACCTTGGAGAGGACCGCATATGTGGGCAACCCCCCGCCCTCTAGGGGACTGAAAGCAATGGATGTCGAGCAGGTCTAACATGATACTGTGAAAGTTCAATCCATAGTGGATCCAACACAACCGCGAGCGTCCAGTCCAAAGTGGATCCAACACAGTAGTGAGAGTCCCGTCCATAGTGGAGCCAACAGGAAACCATCCCAAGCGGAGGCGGATCAGCAGTGCAGAGATGTCCCCGGCCAATACACAGGCGAGCGGTCCATCCTGGGTCCCGATTCTGGACGAGCGGTCCATCCTGGATCCCGACTCTGGACAGCCAGTACTTCATCAATGGCCACCGGACCGGACCCCCTCCACAAGGGAGAGTGGGACAGAGGAGAAAAAGAAAAGAAACGGCAGATCAACTGGTCTAAAAAGGGGGTCTATTTAAAGGCTAGAGTATACAAATGAGTTTTAAGGTGAGACTTAAATGCTTCTACTGAGGTGGCATCTCGAACTGTTACCGGGAGGGCATTCCAGAGTACTGGAGCCCGAACGGAAAACGCTCTATAGCCCGCGGATTTTTTTTTGGCTCTGGGAATCACTAAAAAGCCAGAGTCTTTTGAACGCAGATTTCTTGCCGGGACATATGGTACAATACAATCGGCAAGATAGGATGGAGCTAGACCGTGTAGTATTTTATACGTAAGTAGTAAAACCTTAAAGTCACATCTTAAGTGCACAGGAAGCCAGTGCAGGTGAGCCAGTACAGGCGTAATGTGATCAAACTTTCTTGTTCTTGTCAAAAGTCTAGCAGCCTCATTTTGTACCAACTGTAATCTTTTAATGCTAGACATGGGGAGACCCGAAAATAATAAGTTTCAGTAATCGAGACGAGACGTAACAAACGCATGGATAATGATCTCGGCGTATAATAATAGACTGTATTTATATTATTCACATGTAAAAAATACCTAAGTGTTTATTGTTTATTGTGAGCAAACAGTGGTGCTGAATTCCCCCAAGGGATCAATAAAGTAATTTCTATTCTGTCTATTCTATTCACTTATATTACATTGTTTTGTAAACACAAATGTCAAGCAGCAACACCCCAGTCAGAAAGAATTGTTATCATCCTATTCTCCAGTGTAATTAATGCCTGTCTATGTTACAAAGTAAATACTGCTATGATGTCAACCTTGTTCTGTGTGTGTATGTTGCTTACATTAGATTGGACAGGATGGGATCTTCAATGTCTTCACCTGCTGCTCCTACAGTTCGTGCAGAGGCAATGATGGTCGCCCCTCCACAAAGTTGTCCTATGCACAAAGAGGATCAGCCTGTTAAAGGTGACATTGCACAACAAGACTATTGTTTTCATACGTGGTAGCAGTGTTAATGTTGTTGATTACAAGGTTCGGTCTTAGTTATCGCCAACGACCTTTTTTACCTAGACTAATATATATATATATATATATTAGGGCTGCAAATCTTTGGGTGTCCCACGGTTCGATTCAATATCGATTCTTGGGGTCACGATTCGATTCAAAATCTATTTTTTTTCCAATTCTTCACGATTTTCGATTCAAAAACAATTTTTTCCCGATTTAAAATGATTCTCTATTCATTCAATACATAGGATTTCAGCAGGATCTACCCCAGTCTGCTGACATGCAAGCAGAGTAGTAGATTTTTGTAAAAAGCTTTTATAACTGTAAAGGACAATGATTTATCAACTGATTGCAATAATGTAAATGTCTTCTAACTATCAAACGAACCAAAAATATGACTTATTTTGTCTTTGTAAAAATATTGGACACAGTGTGTTGTCAAGCTTATGAGATGCGCCACTTGTTCTTTTTTTAATTTTTATAAATGTCTAATGATAATGTCAATGAGGGATTTGTATTTACCGCTATGCTGAAATTATAACTAATATTGATACAGTTGTTGATAATCATTTTTATTTCACTACTTTTGGTTTGTTCTGAGTCTTGTTTGTGTCTTCTCTCAATTGCTCTGCTTATTGCAGTTCTCAGTGTTGCTGGGTCAGGTTTGGTTTTGGAATTGGATTGCATTGTTATGGTATTGCTGTGTATTGTTTTTTTTGATTGATTAAAAAAAAAAAGAAAATTTATTTTCAAAAAATAATCGATTTTTTAAAAATGAGAATCGATTCTGAATCGCACAACGTGAGAATCGCGATTCAAATTCGAATAGATTTTTTCCCACACCCCTTATATATATATATATATATATATATATATATATATATATATATATATAATAATATATATATATATATATATATATATATATATATATATATATATATATACACATACACATACATATTTAAGATGCGTTCCGGACGCATTTCTGTTTAGACTGAAGTCACATTTGAAAAGATCGGATTCAGACTACCTCCTGATGTGGCCTGAATCTGATACGATTAGATCAGGTTTGAATCACTTTGACCAGACAGTCAAAAAAGAATATCGGATCAGTGTCAGTTGAATGCAAAAAAAAATCAGATTAGGACTGCAGTGTGTACAGGGCCAATGACAGTCTCTCACTGGTTATTGGGGTCGGGGCCATCGGCGTTGGCGAGTCAGGAAGTGAACTGATAGAATTAGCGTCTGTGTGAGGCTGTTTTCTTCTGGTATAGCTGGTGGTTTTATTTACTATTGCACTGGTAAAACCTTAATATAATGTTGCACTATTGCTGGCGTTGTTTTTTGCATTTATTCTAAATTTTCTCCAGAGAAATTGCTTTAATGTATCACTGTATCACATCACTGACAACCAGGTAGCTATCTTTAATGTCCTGGAATGGTGATGGGTCTACTTTGGTTACGTGACTATCTCTCAAGTTTTTTAACAGTTGTGAGCATTTATTTCAGTATATACCACCTTTTAACCAGCAACAGGCGCTGTTGCATCAGCCTTGCCTCACATAAGATAGATAGACTTTTTATTATCTCTCAATGGCAACATAGCGACCTCATTGAAATTGCATTAATATTTTTAGTAGTCGCTCGAGTTGCCCACAAGCAGAGAGAGTGACATGAGGAGTGGTTGGGCAAAACTCCAACAATGTTAACTATTGAGACTGTGAATTAAGCCTGCAGTTTATCAATCAATCAATCAATCAATCAATGTTTATTTATATAGCCCCAAATCACAAATGTCTCAAAGGACTGCACAAATCATTACGACTACAACATCCTCGGAAGAACCCACAAAAGGGCAAGGAAAACTCACACCCAATGGGCAGAGAGAATTCACATCCAGTGGGACGCCAGTGACAATGCTGACTATGAGAAACCTTGGAGAGGACCTCAGATGTGGGCAACCCCCCCTCTCTAGGGGACCGAAAGCAATGGATGTCGAGCGGGTTATCTTTAGTTGTTTTCACAATTGTAGAATTAAAGGCCTACTGAAAGCCACTACTACCCACCACGCAGTCTGATAGTTTATATATCAATGATGAAATATTAACATTGCAACACATGCCAATACGGCCTTTTTAGTTTACTAAATTGCAATTTTCAATTTCCCGGGAGTTTTTTTCTTGAAAACGTCGCGTAATGATGACGTGTACGCGTGACGTCACAGGCTGTTAGGAAGTATGAGCGCTGCACACACACACAGCTAAAAGTTGCCTGCTTTAACGGCATAATTACACAGTATTTTGAAGATCTGTGTTGCTAAATCTTTTGCAATTTGTTCAATTAATAATGGAGAAGTCAAAGTAGAAAGATGGATTTGGGAAGCTTTAGCCTTTAGCCACACAAACACACGTTGATTCCTTGTTTAAAATTCCTGGAGGTGAAACTTTACTGGGGATCAGAGCGCGGTCAAGCGAACATGGATCCCCTACCGAATGATAACCAGCAGGTTTCGGTGAGAAAATTGTGGTAAAAAGTCGCTTCTTACCGGAGATCAGCTGAGCTTGCCCCGTCCATAAAGCTGCCGTCGATTTCGCTGAGACATTGGCATCAAGACACCCGTGGACAAACCCCTCTGACTATCAGGTACTGTTAAACTCACTAAAACACTAGCAACACAACAGAAAGATAAGGGATTTCCCAGAATTATCCTAGTAAATGTGTCTAAAAACATTGGAATCCGTCCCAATGCAATCGCCTTTTTTTTTTTCCTAGTCCGTCGCTATCAATATCCTCAAACACAAATCTTTCATTCTTGCTCAAATTAATGGGGAAATTGTCGTTTTCTCTGTCCGAATAGCTGTTTTTGTTGGAGGCTCCCATTAGAAACAATGTGAATATGTGAGGAGCCATCGACATGTGACGTCATCGTCTGCTACTTCCGGTAAAGGCAGGGCTTTTCTGTTAGCACCAAAAGTTACAAACTTTATTGTGGATGTTCTCTACTAAATCCTTTCAGCAAAAATATGGCAATATCGCGAAATGATCAAGTATGACACATAGAATGGACCTGCTATCCCAGTTTAAATAATAAAATCTCATTTCAGTAGGCCTTTAATACTGTTACCTCTAAAGTTGTGCAGCATTAAATGAGAGTTTTGGTGACTGTGGTATGATTGAGTCTTTACGAATGCGCTCTGTGATGAGGGATTTAAGTGAATCGATTCAGTTTGGTGAGTGACCCGTAGGCAGCCTAGTCAATAAAAAGAATCACGTTTACAATCGCTAGTAAATATCTAGTCAACGACAACTGCGGGTGCTCCTGCAGGACACCCTGCCCTTAGCGATTTTTGGAAGAGACTTACACACCTGGCCCTTGGGAGGAGCTATAATTCAAACAAAACACTGTCAGCACACTGTTCAGCAATAAGTTGCTCAACCTGACAACCCGAAAGAGCAGATTTGTCATTTTTCAAGCTAACACACAAAGAAAGACAGCTGTGTGAGATATACACATTCTAGATTTATAATACTGCTTGCCGTATTTAATAGGCAGGACATTGGCCAATAGGCAAATTGTGCACACTTGGTGTAGCTATACAGTAATACATAAATAAAACAAAATAAAATAAAATTAGTTTGTCATTTATTATTATTATTATTACTCATTTAAAAAAATGCTTAATTTCAGCTAAAATGATGAACAGTAAGATTGGTGTGAAATGTACTTTCTGATATTGTCATGGGGTGCTGGTCTTGTTGTGTATTTAGTTTTTGAGATGCTCTGCAATTAACCCTAATAAAAGTGGTTTCAACACTCTTTCAAAGATTCGTTATCCTTTATACTTTCTATTTTAGTCTACGAAATTTACTGTAATTTTAGTCGACTGAAATGTTGAGGAATTTAGTCAACTAAAACTAAATCAATTTAGATGACTGAAACTTAAAATACATATTTGTCAAAAGACTATGATTGAAACTAAATTAAAAACTGCTGTCAAAATGAACACTGCATGGTACTAAAGAAAAAACGATATTTCAATTGTCTGTTTTTCTGCAGTCTCTCCGCCACCAGAATGCCCCATGCACCAAGCACAGCCTGTTGTCGGTAGGTAAAAGTATGAATTCTATAAGTTTGTCTGGGAATTTAAATACATCTCACAATCAGAATGAGGGACCAAACAAGGCTGTCTAAATCAGTGTTGGGCCGCAAGCTTATAGGGAAGTTTCTTAAGCGCAAAAAATATGACTACAATGTGGAAGCTGTATACTTATTTGCACTTTAATTTTATGGACATATTATGTGATTAACGTATTTTCATTTATTATTATATAATTTGAAATGATTAATTTTCTTATGAATTGTATTTCATTACTAATTATTTTTGTAATCAGCCTGACCTAAGCCTTGATAATGATCTTTGTGATTAACACATGGTTAGATATAATTATTGAATACGATTGAAATCATGCGTAAGATCACTTGTTCTGTGTTAATATTTGAGTGGGTCCTGGGTCCCTCTGGAGCGGAAAAATTGGGACCTGAGGTCAAAAAGGTTAAGAACCCCTGGTCTAAATGAATCCTTGTTAAATGCTAAAATATCCGTGGTGGAAAAAGGGCCAATATCATATTTTTGAATTTGTTGTGCTTGCAGTTTCTCCGCCATCAGAGTGTCCGATGCACAAAGCAGAAGGCGGTCCAGCTCACCAAGATCGAGCCTATGACTATGTGGAGTGTCCCATGAAAGCCGCAGCAGGCTTGAATAGTGACATCGACCCGACAAACATGGTAATTGAAACATTTACTCCCACAAATTCCTAGTTTGATAGTTTTTATTTGAATTTCGACGATATAAATGAGCTACAGTCCCACGCCTAATCATTCCTTAAATTCTGCAGCTTTTCGACGTCGCAAATATATTCTTTTTAAAGGTGCCATATGTAATAATTTCATGTCAAGTCATCATTAAATGGCCCTGATATGTCAAAAGGCATTAATAATTCATGTTCTTTTCAAATACCTTTATAACTGATAACGGTAGTTCATTCGGGATATGTTCATTTTAAAATTTGATTTACAGCCCCGAAATCCTGTTATTGTTTTCATTTCGATGCTCCGCCCTCCACGGTTTGACCAATTAAAAAGTCTGAGTGTGTCAAATCCAGGTTTCCAGTTACCAGACACCATCTTCGTCGAGCTACTGCCACTGGTAAAGTTACTAAACATGTCAGACTTGAGTAAATCTAAAAGGCGTCGTTACGATTCTCAACTCATTCACGACAAAGCCAGGAACAAAACAAGGATTTGTATCGGGGATGCCTTTGAAAGATGGAGACGAGTGAAGGCGGAGAAGATTCTTTCATCTGACGCCAAACTTGCTAATTTCCTCCTTGATAAATAACTCAGGCATTTATGTTGTCTTTATTACTTGCAATAAATGAAAACGGACATCTGGTAAGTAAAATGTATTGTCTAATACGGTCTATGATCTTGTTTAACAAAGCTAGTATGTTCATGCAACGGATGCTTAGGAGCGAAGCACCATCACACTTGTGTAGCTTAGCATGATACATCGACATACAGGCTAACAGGGAAATATATGCTCGTTATCCTGTATGTTGATGTCATCCTAGTGACAGGAAAAAATATATTTTCGACAAATAAAACCTATGTGGTTATGGGTAGTGTCAGTGCCTAATGCGTTCCAACATTAGCACGGCTAATTGCGGTTTCTGGTACTGTATGTGCATCTGGCACATGTAATGATTTTCTATTTTGTGTATTGACATGGTAGTAGGCTATATGATTTATGCGTAACGTGGGCTGGCTCATAGAATAGCACTCTGCACTGAAAGATGGTGATGTGCGTACATGGAAGAGAATGCAGTGCGTCGGGTTGGATGCAACATGGAGATATGTTGAATGAAATGTGGCGGTAATTTTACTGTTGCTCTTGGCTTGCCATCAAAGTAGGCTTATGCCATATATAATATATTATTATATATAATTATTTTGATGGTGGTCGGTGCGGTCAAACTAGGCATTTTAGCAGGATAATCCCAACAACCTGGCACCACTCCCAACAAAACGATTGCGGCGTAACTTAACAAATACATTTGGCTAATTGACATCAGTAAAATGTGGCGAAATAACTTAGTACACCATCTTGAGAGAAGCATAAACAAGAGAAACCTACACCGTAGGACTCCACGAGTGCCATTTGAAGTTCCCTGGAGTAGGATTCGGATTCGGCTGCGTATCTGGCAACCTCTTTGACAGAGATTGCAGTACCAATTCTGGCCACATTACTACATATGGCATCTCAATGGATAATTTATATAGTTTGGCCTAAATTAAGTGTTAAATTAAGTGTTATTTTTGTCTTATATGTATTTGTTTTGTTATGGTGATCGCTAAAGATATTCACCATACAGGACTTCCGTTTCCGAGTTAAGGGTGAACAATGGTAACCACAAGGTGGCTTATCTTGGCGCTATTTTTGCCGTGACAATCAAGCCAACTAACTTTTTGCTTCTTCAACTCTTGCCTCGCCAATATCACGTCTCCATATTGGGGAGCCTTTGATTTGAGCAATGTCAAAAGAGGAGAAGTACCAGTACTGGCGGTTCACTTAATGCTAACAAGACTGCTGTCAGCTATAACTGCTATAACAACACAGTTAATGGTCGTAGCTGCGACTGTGAAGTTGACCCAAGTTTTTTGCAGAACGGTTTACTCCTGTGATTTCAGCACATGGAAGCCCAATATTAACATTAGGTTGTGTTGTAGTGGGTTGGAGCAGTGGTTCTCAACCTTTTTTCAGTGATGTACCCCCTGTGAAAATGTTTTTAATTCAAGTACCCCCTAATCAGAAAAAAACATTTTGGGTTGAAAAAAGGAGATAAATAAGTAAAATATAGCACAACGTCATCAGTTTCTGATTTATTAAATTGTATAACTGTGCAAAATGTTGCTCATTTGTGGTCTTTCTTGAACTAGTTGGAAAAAAGATAAGAATAACTAAAAACTTGTTGAAAAATAAACATCCATCCATCCATTTTCTACCGCTTATTCCCTTTCGGAGTCACAAGTGATTCAATTATAAATAAAGATTTCTACACATAGAAGTAATCATCAACTCAAAGGGCCCTCGTTGGGGATTGTAATAGAGATCCACCTGGATTCATGAACTTAATTCTAAACATTTCTTTAGAAAAAAAGAAATCTTTAACGTCAATATTTGACGTGGATGCCTTTAAAAAAAAGGCTTAAAAACCTATCTTTTAAAAAAAACATTTTTATAGACATACATACTGGTTCTAGCTATTGGGCTGTTTCTGGTTTTATATTTTATTTATTTTTTATCTTTTTATTATTATTTTTACAATGTTTTTACACTGTGGCACTTTGAGGTTGTTTGCAAAACGTAAAGTGCTTTTTACAAATAAAATCTATTATTATTATTATTATATTTATGGAACATGTCCACAAAAAAATCTAGCTGTCAACACTGAATATTGCATTTTTGCATTTCTTGTCACAATTTATGAACTTACGTTCATATTTTGTTAAAGTATTATTCAATAAATATAATTTAAAAGGATTTTTGAATTGTTACTATTTGTAGAATATTTAAAAAAAAATTTCACGTACCCCTTGGCATACTTTCAAGTACCCCCAAGGGTACGCGTACCCCCATTTGAGAACCACTGGCTTGGAGGATCCTCCAGGCTACCAGTGAGTACCGTAGTCTACAGTGGAACACAGTCAAGGCTATTATATTGTGTAAATCTGGTGTAAACGTAACTATATGTCTGTTATTTCATGTTTTAGAGGGCTCTACTTATGTAAAAAAAACATTTAGACGTAGAAAGTAATTTTTTAATGCGCTTAACTATGAATATATTTGATTTATTAATAAAATAAACTTCATTCCAAATTGTTCCCCACGGTCAGGAATTAGCCTTGATAAACGAGTGACGCCTGCAATAGGAAGACAGAAACCATTAACCAAATTATACTATAATACAACATTCATTTCCACCGCACATTATTTGGGTGTGCCAAAGGGACCGTTAGGATCTGGATAAATGGGCTAATGCAGGATTTTGTTGTACAGTTTATGTAAATAATGATGTTTCCATTTTGGCAGTGATTCGGCCTTGGTGAGGTCTGCATTCGAATGCAACTTTCAGGCAGCATCATTATTATTTATTTATATACATTGCATGCGTTTTTGTGGGTTAGTTAAACTGCGGTATCAACTGTGAAGCTGCTTTTTACGTGTTTGATTTGATTACCTAACTTGCTGTTCCTTCATTAAATTATTATTGTTAAAAATCATACCAAAATTGTCACCTTGAGTTCCTTGTGTAATAATAAAAGTTTATACATTGTTGCCCGGGAAAATTCCTTGTCTGTTATTCTGGTTCTATAACCTTTTTGACAGGTCCTTCAGATGCTACTGTAAATAAGATAAGTAAATCTATCCTATGTCCTTACCAAGTGCAACTAACCAAAGAGGGGGGAGCTGCTTTAACGTTCAGGGTTTAGATCAGGGCTATTCAGCTACATAATGAAGAGGGCCGCAGTTTCAAAAGCCCAAGGGCTCAGCAGCCAGACATTGAAATGTGGATGTTTTGTCAGAAATTGCCGCCGCCGGTCATATTCCTTTGAGACTGCGTTTACGTAATTACAAAGTAAACACATCGGCTTTCACAGTGCACTGTCAATAAGTTAATTTCTCTGCCCTCGCGACTCGTTTCCAGCGTGTGCCGCTAGATAGTTAACACCATGAAGAAACAAGAGCTCCAAAAGTTTTGAGGATTGATGTTCCATTCTTTGAAGTATTTTCCTTCTTCAGTTTTATTTCTTGACATTTCTTCTTTCATTTAGGTTTGTAAGACTGAAAATATAAACATAGAATAAACATTACAAAGTATAATGTCCATTGTGTATTTTACATGTATCAAAAAAAGGTTTAGCATTAATACATTCACACAATAAACTACAGATGTTTAAAAATTGCACACAATGTATGTGACTCATCACAATTAAACCTAAGGCATAGTGATATTCCCACTACTTGTCAAATTTAGCGCTACATATATTAAACAAGCTTTGGTGGCTAGAGTTACAAGATCACAAATACAGAAGACTTCATCAAATCAGCAATTTCAATACAAAACAAACGGTCTTCATTTCACAGTATCTACTTAAAAAGACTTGAACGAGTGTCGTGATGAAGCTCACGCATGTGAATTTTTTACGGTTGTTGCTGCTTGTTTAGAACATTGTGTCCGTCGCTTAAACGGTCCGACCGGAAACAATGACTCGAGCACTTGCTTGGGGCAGAACATCCAGTCGTTAAAAGTCTAGTTTTCGCAATTTATTTAGATTTTTATAAAGGGTCAATTGCCATTTTTGGTTCGAATGATTAGTCTTATACTCACCCCACTGCTGCTTCTTTGTGACACATATGCCTGGCTTTTGCCCGCCCTATGGTTACGGGAGTACCGCATACATGAGCATCCCTAGTTTGAATGGTTTCACTAAGCTTAGTTGGGGGATCCGGCTAGCCAGTAAATAGGCCTGGTTTAGACCCTTGCGCATAGTCGGTTCAAGTGTACCTAATAGAGTCTTATTAGATTGTTCTAATTGTCGTTTCTCCACATGTGCACAGATGCCTCCTCCTAACCAAACGCCCGCTGCGGACCAGCCGTTCGAGTTGTCCCTCTCTCGAGAGGAGTCCTCCATTCCGCGCCATGGCGCAGAGAAGAACTGGGTGTACCCGTCTGAGCAGATGTTCTGGAATGCCATGCTGAGAAAGGGGTCAGTTTATGAAGCAGCCATGTTAATGATACAAAAGGATGAAGCGTTGCAAAGGAAGCAGGCTAACGAGAAGCACGATTACCATTGATGTTGTGTGTTTGAACCTGCGTGAACGCCAGGTGGCGCTGGCGTGATGAAGATCTTGCCTCCGAGGACATGAACCACATCATCAAGATCCACAACAAAAACAACGAGCAGGCCTGGCAGGAGATCTTGAAGTGGGAGGCCATGCATGCTGGGTGAGATCAATAAGAAAACCATGAACAAAGAGAAAGCAATCCTCCGCATTCGGATCAAATCGATCTCAGACGTATTCCTACTGTCCTATTTTCCACAGAGAATGTCCATGTGGTCCAACCTTGAAGAGGTTTGGCGGTAAAGCCAAAGAATACTCCCCTCGTGCTCGCTTACGCCACTGGATGGGGTAGGTTCATTCACGATTAATGATACACAGTACATTAGGATGAACGATATCAGACATTAAATTTCATGAAATAATATAATTTAATGAATTAGGAATCAATAATGTCACACTGATTTTTTTATTAAACAATATAAACACATAGATAGCATCAATGATATCAGACTTTGTTCTTCTTGCACAGTAGAAATTAATAAATTAGCATCGCTGATATCAGACACTGGTTTTTCATGAAACAATGTAAATAAATAGAAAAGGATCAATGATATTATGCATTTGTTATTTTTAAACATGTAGTGTATGCTTAATGAAAACAAGTGTCATTTATATGATATAAATTAGGATTAATGATATAACTGAACATTTAGGAGCCATGATATCAGACACTAGATTTCATTAAATATACAAAAATAAATTGGTGTCAGTGATCCCAGACACTCGTTTTTATTAAGCAATAGAAAGTAAAAATGTTTTAGTTAAAGGCCTACTGAAATGAGATTTTCTCATTTAAACGGGGATAGCAGGTCCATTCTGTGTGTCATACTTGATCATTTCGCGATATTGCCATATTTTTGCTGAAAGGATTTAGTAGAGAACATCGACGATAAAGTTCGCAACTTTTGGTCGCTAATAAAAAAGCCTTGCCTTTACCGGAAGTAACAGACGATGACGTCACCGGTGTGAGGGCTCCTCACATCCTCACATTGTTTATAATGTGAGCCTCCAGCGTCAAGAGCTATTCGGACCGAGAAAGCGACAATTTCACCATTAATTTGAGCGAGGATGAAAGATTCGTGGATGAGGATATTGATAGTGAAGGACTGGGAAAAAAAAAAAAAGGCGTTGCATTGGGAGCGATTCAGGTGTTTTTAGACACATTTACTAGGATAATTCTGGGAAATCCCTTATTTTTCTATTGTGTTGCTAGTGTTTTAGGGAGTTTAATAGTACCTGATAGTCGGAGTAGGGGTGTGTCCACGGGTGTGTTGACGCCAGTCTCTGAGAGAAGTCACGGCAACTGCATGGACGGCGCAAGCTCCGCTGATCTCCGGTAAGAGGCGACTTTTTACCACAATTTTCTCACCGAAACCTGCCGGTTGACAAGATCCATAGTAAAGCTTGACCTCCGGGAATTTCAAACAAGGAAACACCGTGTGTTTGTGTGGTTAAAGGCTAAAGCTTCCCACCTCCATTTTTCTACTTTGACTTCTCCATTATTAATTGAACAAATAGCAAAAGATTCAGCAGCACAGATGTCCAAAATACTGTGTAATTGCGCGATGAAAAGAGACGACTTTTAGCCGTAAAGTGGGCTGGCTAATATGTCCCCTCCAACCAATAACGTCACAAACACGCGTCATAATTCCGCAACGTTTTCAACAGGAAACTCCGCGGGAAATTTTAAATTGTAATTTAGTAAACTAAACCGGCCGTATTGGCATGTGTTGCAATGTTAATATTTCATCATTGATATATAAACTATCAGACTGCGTGGTCGGTAGTAGTGGGTTTCTGTAGGCCTTTAAATAATAAAAACAAGTAATTTAGGATCAGTGAAATCAAAAGTGGTTTTATTGAGCAATATAAATTAGTATATTAGGATCAATGATGTCAGACACTGATTTTCATGAAACAATATAAATTAATAAATGAGGATAAATGATATCAGACACCGACCTACACCAAGGGGTAGGTTGATTGGTAACACTAAATTGGCCCTAGTGTGTGAATGCTGTCTGTCTATCTGTGTTGGCCCTGTGATGAGGTGGCGACTTGTCCAGGGTGTACCCCGCCTACCGCCCGAATGGAGCTGAGATAGGCTCCAGCGACCCCAAAAGGGACAAGCGTTAGAAAATCAATGGATGGATGGGTATCAGATCCTGATTGGTATACTCATTACCGGTGTCACACATATCATTTATGTAAACAAAGGACCATTTATTTTGAAAGAAAAACATCCAATTTTTTTTTTGTATTAAAAAAAAAAAGTATATATATAAATATATATATTGTACATTTTTTTAACAAACACATTTTGACATCTTAGTTGTTTATTTACACCTAACTATTTCAACATGACACATTGTCTTCTGATGTATTTGACACAATCATACCGTCAGATCTATTAATATTTGATGATGTAATCAAGCAAAACACGAGCAATCATTAAGCGTGTAAAAGTTTTGGCCTTTTGCCCTTGCAGCTACGAGCTTCCCTTCGACCGCCACGACTGGATCATCGATCGCTGCGGGACGGAGGTGCGCTACGTCATCGACTACTACGACGGCGAGATCAACAAAGACACATACCAGTTCTCCATCTTGGACGTGCGTCCAGCCTTTGACTCTTTAAATGCCGTGTGGGACCGCATGAAGGTGGCCTGGTGGCGCTGGACCTCCTGAACGCCGCCCATCGGGCTTTTATTGTTGTTGCTGCGTGTGAAACATCACAGCTCGTAAGAAACGCAACCTCAACCAATCACGTCTTTTGGACTCGTTTAAACCGCCTTGTTATATTTATTGCATCAAATGTGGGCAGTCCTTTCTCTCCAAACATTTCAGGTGCTGATATTCAAAAAGAAAAGCTTGTCTTCAAAGCAGGGTGCTGTTGAATAAAGAACAAGAGCATGAGGTATTTTGTTGTTTATATCCAGATCACTTTTGATACCAGTATTGGCCGATACCGATATTGACAGGAGTCAAACAAAAATACTTGTATTATTGTGGATGTTTCATCAAGTGAAATGAGTCAGAGAACAATGGTAGGTAAAAAAAACCCCCACCAACCTATCTTATTATTAACCGTCTGGAATTGATTTATGCTGTTTTTATGTTAAAGTGGAGAAGGAATTGTTTATTTTTCGGTGACTAGTGTCCACAATAATTTGTAAAGTTAAGCTCTTGGTGCAGTAAGTCAAATGATGCGGACACGTTTGTTACTGGATACTTTCTAATAAGCATCTGCCTTGGAGACTGTATGCGGAAGTTATACGCAACAGTAATTACAAACCCTGTTTCAATATGAGTTGGGAAATTGTGTTAGATGTAAATATAAACGGAATACAATGATTTGCAAATCATTTTCAACCCATATTCAGTTGAATATGCTACAAAGACAACATATTTGATGTTCAAACTGATAAACCTTTTTTTTTTGCAAATACTCATTAACTTTAGAATTTGATGCCAGCAACACGTGACAAAGAAGTTGGGAAAGATGTCAATAAATACTAATAAAGTTGGGAAATGCTCATCAAACACTTATTTGGAACATCCTACAGGTGTGCAGGCTAATTGGGAACAGGTGGGTGCCATGATTGGGTAAAAAGCAGCTTCCATGAAATGCTAAGTAATTCAGAAACAAGGATGGAGCGAGGGTCACCAATTTGTAAGCAAATTGTCGAACAGTTTTAGAACAACATTTCTCAACGAGCTATTGCAAGGAATTTAGGGATTTTACCATCTACGGTCCGTAAAATCATCAAAAAGTTCAGAGAATCTGGAACAATCACTGCACGTAAGCGATGATATTACGGACCTTTGATCCCTCAGGCGGTACTGCATAAAAAATCAACATCAGTGAGTGAAAGATATCACCACATGGGCTCAGGAACACCTCATAAAACCACTGTCAGTAAGTACAGTTGGTCGCTACATCTGTAAGTGCAAGTTAAACCTCTGCTATGCAAAGCAAAACCCATTTATCAACACCAAGGTACGCCGCTGGCAAAGTGGAAAGGTGTTTTGTGGTATGACGAGTCCACATTTCAAATTATATTTGGAAACAGGACGTGGTGTCCTCCGGAACAAAGAGGAAAATAACCATCCGGATTGTTGTAGGCGCAATGTTCAAAAGCCAGCATCTGTGATGGTATGGGGGTGTATTAGTGCCCAAGGCATGGGTAACTTACACATCTGTGAAGGCACCATTGATGCTGAAGGGTACATACAGGTTCTGGAGCAGCATATATTGTCATCCAAGCAACGTTATCATGGACGCCCCTGCTTATTTCAGCAAGACAATGCCAAGCCATGTGTTACAACAGCGTGGTTTCGTAGTAAAATAGTGCGGGTACTTTACTGGCCCGCCTGCCATCCAGACCTGTCTCCCATCGAAAATGTGTGGCGCATTATGAAGCGTAAAATACGACGGCGGAGACCCCGGACTGTTGAACGACTGAAGCTCTACGTAAAATAAGAATGGGAAAAAATTCCACTTTCAAAGCTTCAACAATTAGTTTCCTCAGTTCCCAAACGTTTATTGAGTGTTGTTAAAAGAAAAGGTGATGTAACACAGTGGTGAACATGCCCTTTCCCAACTACTTTGGCACGTGTTGCAGCCATGAAATTCTAAGTTAATTATTATTTGCAAAAAAAAAAAATCAAGTTTATGAGTTTGAACATCAAATATGTTGTCTTTGTAGTGCATTCAATTGAATATGGGTTGAAAACGATTTGCAAATCATTGTATTATGTTTATATTTACATCTAACACAATTTCCCAACACATATGGAAACGGGGTTTCTATTTGAACGCTGCTTATATTGAAAAAACATAGACTGCAATATTGCGCCATTGTGTGCTTAGCTGTTGTGTAAATAGCTTAGCATGTTTAGCTTTTGTTAAGTATTTGACTAAAATATAATAATTTGTGGCGTTTATTGGATATTTAGACATGTGATGTGATGTGAATTATATTTATATAGCGCTTTTCTCTAGTGACTCAAAGCGCTTTACATAGTGAAACCCAATATCTAAGTTACATTTAAACCAGTGACATCGACTTTGCACAAGTAAACACTCTGGCGGACCGCTTGCATCGCACATGATATCACACGCAAGTAAACATGCTGCGGCACCGCTTATATCGCACATGATATCACAGGCAAGTAAACAAGCTGCAGTAATGCTCGTATCGCACATGATATCACACACAAACAAACATACTGCCATTCCATTCTTGTTTTTTGACCGATATCAAATACCAATATTGGAACACCCCTACAAAGTATGCCGTCAATAATCATATCATTGGGAGTCAATAAACTTGTAATCCTTTTTTTTTAAGTTTATTACCCCATTCTGGTCTTGATTGTCGAGCACCATCTCGTTATTTGGGTTTATTCCACCTTGCTCTGTAGAAATTGCCAAGTGCCAGCTGGAGGGTTGTGTCAGGAATTATCATTTAGACCACTGGTCTAAATGATAATTCCTGATTTTTTATTCATTTTTATTTAAAAAAAGAAAAAGTTTATTTTTCTAATTTATCTTGATTTTTATTAAATCAACATAAAAAACACAATATACACTTATAATTAGTGCACCAACCACAAAAACCTCCCTTTTTCATGACAAAAACCTCCCTTTTTCATGACAAAGAAAAAAAAAAAAAAAAGGAACCCCTTCCCCCCACCCGGGCCGCGGGACAAATTATTAAGCGTTGACCGGTCCGCGGATACAAAAAGGTTGGGGACCACTGATTTAGACTTCAACTTAACCCTGCAGTTTGACGGCTGCAGTTCGGAAGTTGAACAAGGGAGGGCAGTGTTGCACCAATATTAATTTTTGTAACCCAGTGCGAACACACTTCTAGTATTTCCTCTAAAGCAGGGGTGCCAACACTTTTTCTGCAGGCAAGCTACTTTTCAATTGACCAACTCAAGGGGATCTACCTCATTTATATATATCATTTATATTTATTTATTTATGAAAGAGACATTTTTGTAAACAAGTTAAATGTGTTTAATGATAATACAAGCACGTGTAACACATATAAATGTCTTTCTTTCACAAAGACAAGAATATAAGTTGGTGTATTACCTGATTCTGATGACTTGCATTGATTGGAATCAGACAGTAATGATGATAACGCCCACATTTTCAAATGGAGGAGAAAAAAAGTTGTCCTTTCTGTACAATACCACATGAAAGTGGTTGGTTTTTGGCATCTAATTCATCCAGCTTCCATACACTTTACAAGAAAAACATTGGCGGCAAATTCCGTAGCTTGCTTGATTGACATTCACGGCACCCGAGGGTCTTGTGAGATGACGCTGGCTGCTGCCAGTTCATTATTATGAAAAAATGACAGAGAGGAAGGCGAGAAACACTTTTTATTTCAACAGACTTTCGCGCCGTCCCTTCCGTCAAAACTCTAAAGGCCGACTGCACATTTCCTATCTCCACAATAAAAGCCCTGCTTCATGCTGCCTGCGCTAACAAAATAAGAGTCTCGGAAAGCTGGCGTGCACAAGTGATGTGCACGCCAGCTTTCTGAGGGATCGCTTGTGCACGCCAGTTTTCCGAGACTCTGTATTTAGTTAGCGCAGGCAGCATGAAGCAGGGCTTTTATTGTGAAGATAGGAAATGTGCAGTCGGCCTTTAGAGTTTTGACGGAAGGTACGGCGCGAGAGTCTGTTGAAATAAAAAGTATTTCTCGCCTTCCTCTCGGTCATATTTTCATAATAATGATCTTGCAGCAGCCAGCGTCATCTCACAAGACCCTCCGGTACCGTGAATGTCATTTAAGTGACGTCTTGGTGAAGATTGATGATCACTAATTTTTAGGTCTATTTTTTTTAAAAGCCTGGCTGGAGATCGACTGACACACCCCCCGCGGTCGACTGGTAGCTCGCGATCGACGTAATGGGCACCCCTGCTCTAAAACAATGCAAACATTATTTGATGTTTTATGTCCCTTTGATTAGCGTTGGCAATTAGGGAGGTATTAAACGTGAGTTTATACTGCATCTTTAAGACATACTTAATACTCTACTACAGTGTTTTTCAACCTTTTTCGAGCCAAGGCACGTTTTTTTTCTTTGGAAAAATCCTGAGGCACACCGATAGCGGAAAACATAAAAAAATAAAACTCAGCAGCCGATATTGACAGTAAAAAGTCATTTTCGCAATTGTTGGATATGACTTTAAAGCATGGGTGTCAAACTCTGGCCCGCGGGCCAAATCTGGCCCGCTGTGTAATTTAATTTGGCCCTTGAGGCAATATCAATTTAGCATTAGAGCTGGCCCGCCGGTGTTATACAGCGTTGGTGCCGCTGTAACACCGCATTCACCGCTAATACTCATACTTGCCAACCCTCCTAATTTTCCCGGTAGACTCCCAAAGTTCAGTGCCCCTCCCGAAAATCTCCCGGGGCAACCATTCTCCCGAATTTTTACTAATTTCCACCTGGACAACTATATTGGGGGCGTGCATTTAAGACACTGCCTTTAGCGTTCTCTACAACCTGTCGTCACGTCCGCTTTTCCTCCATACTAACAGCGTGTCACATAATATTTGTGGCTTTTACACACACACACACACAAGTGAATGCAAGGCATACTTGGTCAACAGTCATACAGGTCACACTGAGGGTGGCCGTGTAAACAACTTTAGCACTTTTACAAATATGTGCCACACTGTGAACCTACACCAAACAAGAATGAAAAACACCTTTCGGGTGAACATCCGCACCGTAACACAACAGAACAAATACCCAGTCCCCCTTGCAGCACTAACTCTTCCGGGAAACTTCCAGCAAACTGACCAATAATTAACGTTTCATTCATGCATTTTCTCTTGCTACTTCACAGCTTGAATGTTTGGTTCATTCATTATTGTTATTTTATTTTCAAATGTATTATTAGCCTGTGGAAAAAAAATGATATTTACCTCAGAAGATTGCAAATAGAAAAAAAGGCATAACATTTTTATTTAAATTTTATTTGATATGCCATTGATATTTTTTTAATTATTATTATTTGAAACTGGATTTTGCATGTCACTAAAGTTATTTAAGCCTTGCTTGTTCAATATTTAATGCAAAACTTGTTTGGGTCCCTATTAAAAGGTTAATATGTTCAACGGCATAGCTCGGTTGGTAGAGTGGCCGTGCCAGCAACTTGAGGGTTGCAGGTTCGATTCCCGCTTCCACCATTCTAGTCACTGCCGTTGTGTCCTTGGGCAAGGCACTTTACCCACCTGCTCCCAGTGCCACCCACACTGGTTTAAATGTAACTTAGACATTGGGTTTCACTATGTAAAGCACTTTGAGTCACTAGAGAAAAGCGCTATATAAATATAATTCACATTCACAACCTTGGCACGCAGCTTTCTTCCGTTTGAAATTTTGGCCCACTCTGTATTTGAGTTTGACACCCCTGCTTTAAAGCATAAACAAGCATGCATGACTATAGGTCTTGTCTCAAACTAGGTGTACTGTCGCCACCTGTCACATCATGCCAAGTTTTTGGGTGTTTTCCTGTGTGTAGTGTTTCCCATTTTGTTGTGGATTGTGATGTCATGTCCGGATGTACTTTATGGACGCCGTCTGCTGCTCCCCGGGCTGTAAGTCTTTGCTGTCGTCCAGCATTCTGTTTTTCTTTACTTTGCAGCCAGTTCAGTTTTAGTTTCGTTCTTCATAGCCATCCCTAAGCTTCAATGCCTTTTCGTAACGGCACTTGCCTTTTGTTTATTTTTGGTTTAAGCATTAGACACCTTTTTACCTGCACACTGCCTACCTGCTGCCACCTGCTGATATGGAAGAGTATTACACGGTTACTCTGCCGCGCTCTAGACAGCACCAACACTCAACAATAACACATCATTTATAATTACTGGTGTGCAAAAAATATTTTTAACCCAATTAGGTGAACTGACATCTACCACGGCACACCAAACAATATCTCACGGTACACTAGTGTGCCACGGCACAGTGGTTGAAAAACACTGCTCTGCTACACCATGTCACCGAAGTATGCACATATACATTTGACACAATTTGGCGTGCTTTACCGTGACCCCAGGATGCAGAAACAGAAGGCAACGTGCAGATGAAATATTTATTCAAGGAAAAGCAAGTGGTGCTGGCGTGCACTAAGCAGCGGACCACAAGGGAAATAAAAACAAATGTACCAAAGATCCTAAACAGGAAGAGAAGCAGAAACTTGCCGGCCTGAAAACAGCAGCGACCAGGAAAAATACATGGATGATACTGTGCCATCTAACCCAAAACTGGCTTATGAAACCTCCTGATTGCCGTGAAGAACAGGTGAGCCTCTTGATTTGTATTAATTTTCCTTTAATAAACCAGGTAAAAACTAAATATAAAAGCGACCTGGCCAAGAAGGCAGCAAAAACGGGTCACACACTACAGTTTAAAAGGTACAAATTACTTTCAACATAAACTTAAAAAACTTACAATAGGTAAAAAAACCAAATATTTAATGACAACATGTACAGGGAGCTGCCTTATTGCCAATCAGGAACAGATACTGCTCCTAATTGCGTATTAGGAGCAGCTGGTCCTCTTAATTGCCAGTTAGGGATAAGTAAACCTCCTGATTGCCAACTAGGAACAGGTGAAGTAGCAGCGCGCTGAGCAGTTGTAAAAAGACAGCCTGACATGCCAAAGTGGAACTTAGGAAAATAAGAGCATTGGGCAGGAAATGGAAGCCGAATGTGTATATAAAGTGTAAATGGGTTATACTTTTATAGCACGTTCCTACCTTCAAGGTACTCAAAGCGCTTTGATACTATTTCCACATTCCCACACTGATGGCGGGAGCTGCCATGCAAGGACCTAACCACGACCCATCAGGAGCAAGGGTGAAGTGTCTTGCTCAAGGACACAACGGATGTGACGAGGTTGGTGGAAGGTGGGGATTGAATCAGGAACCCTCAGGTTGCTGGCACGGCCATTCCTCACGCCGTACATAATATATAATGTGTATATTTTATATACACACACACATGCACCTTAGATAGGCTCCAGCACCCCCTGTGCCCCAAAAGGGACAAGCGGTAGTAAATGGGTGGATGGATGGATTTATAATGTGGGTGTATATATATATATATATATATATATATATATATATATATATATATATATATTTATATATGTGTGTGTATATATATATGTATATATATATATATATATATATATATATATATATATATATATATATATATATATATATACACACACACACATATATATATATATATATATATATATATACACACACACATATATGTATGTGTATATATATATACACACATACATATATATACACACTTATATATATATATGTATGTATATATATATACATATATATGTGTGTGTGTATATATATGTGTATATAAATATATACACACATACACAATATATATATATAATATATATATACAGTACATAGGTGTGTATATATATGTGTGTGTGTGTACATATATATATATATATATATGTGTAAGTATATATAAATATATATACACATATATATGTGTGTGTATATATAAATAGATATATATGTGTATACACACACATATATACACGTGTATATATATGTCTGTATATATAAATATACATACACACACACACACACACACACACACACACACACACACACACACACACACACACACACACACACACACACACACACACACACACACACACACACACACACACACATATTTATACGCATAATGCACTCTATTATGGGGCGGCGTGGCGCAGTGGGATAGTGGCCGTGCGCAACCCGAGGGTCACTGGTTCAAATCCCACCTAGTACCAACCTCGTCACGTCCTGAGCAAGACACTTCACCCTTGCTCCTGATGGGTGCTGGTTGGCGCCTTGCATGGCAGCTCCCTCCATCAGTGTGTGAATGTGTGTGTGAATGGGTAAATGTGGAAGTAGTGTCAAAGCGCTTTGAGTACCTTGAAGGTAGAAAAGCGCTATACAAGTACAACCCATTTATTTATCATTATTATTATTTTTATGTAACTAATAAATTAAACAATTATTTAAAAAATATCGTACAGCAAAACAATACAAATGCAATAAATAAAACATGATTGAAAGGAAAAAAAAAACATATATTAATGGAACTAAACAATTGTTTTCTTATTGTCAGATTTATGTTTTCAACAAGTGCTTCAGATTTGAGGAGTTTTGTTTGGATTCATGTTGAATTCATGTTGAAATAATGTCAGGGATAGAGCAGCATGCTAATTGAAGGTAGCACGCGTCACCACGAAAGAGAAAAAGGAGAATGTTTTGAAAGATGACGATAAAATACTTTTGATCCTTATTTCGCTTTAAAGGAATACAAGTCCTAGCAAACAAGAAGCTGCCGCTAGAGGGAGCTGTTGCACTGAGGGAGCTTCTTATAAAAACACAATTTAATGAACGTAATATGTCAGTGTTACAGTGTACTGCAATTCTTTAAATAATGTACTCATTCATGATGTACCGTCTATTCATAGTGTGTGTAATCATATTCATATTCATAATGTACGGTCTATTCATAGTGTGTGTACTCATATTTATATTCATAATGTATGGTTTATTCATAGTGTGTGTACTCATATTCATATTCATAATGTACGGTCTATTCATAGTGTGTGTAGTCATATTCATAATGTACGGTTTATTCATAGTGTGTGTACTCATATTGATAATGTACTGTCTATTCATAGTGTGTGTAATCATATTCATATTCATAATGTATGGTTTATTCATAGTGTGTGTACTCATATTCATATTCATATTCATAATGTATGGTTTATTCATAGTGTGTGTACTCATATTGATAATGTACGGTTTATTCATAGTGTGTGTACTCATTCATATTTATAGTGCACGGTCTTTTCATAGTGTGTGTACTAATATTCATAATGTACTGTCTATTCATACTTATAGTGTAACGCTGTGTGTGTATATATATGTGTATGTACATATGTGTATATATGTATATATCTAGATGTATATGTATGTATATGTATATATATGTACATATGTATATATATGTATGTATATGTATATGTTTATATATGTATATATGTATATGTGTATATGTATATATGTATATGTTTGTATATATGTATATGTATGTATATGTATATGTATGTGTATATATATATATATATGTATATGACCCTGCGATGAGGTGGCGACTTGTCCAGCGTGTACGCCGCCTTCCGCCCGATTGTAGTCGAGATAGGCACCAGCGCCCCCCGCGAACCCAAAGGGAATTATCGGTAGAAAATCGATGGATGGATGGATATATGTATATGTATATATATATGTATATGTTTATATGTATATATTTGTATATGTGTATGTATGTATGTATATATGTATATACGCATATATATATACATATACATGCATGTAAATGTTTCTATGTATATGTTTCTATGTATATGTATACATACTGTATGTATGTATGTGTGTGTGTGTATATATATATATATATATATATATATATACATATATATGCATATATATATATGTATGTATATATATATATATATATATATATATATATATATATATATATATATGCTGTGTATTCATGATGTGTTTATTCCTGTACATAATGTACTGTGTATAGATATATAATGTACAGTGTATTCATACTTATAGTGTAGCCCAGTGTATACATATATAATCTAATGTGTATTCATATTCATAATGTACTATGTAATCATGATGTGTGTGTTCATATTTCAAAATGTAATTGATCATCATTAACATTACCTACAGGTAGTTTGGCTGAGTCCGCTCTCAGTGCTGCTGGAGTGATCGCCAAGTGCTGGAGTGGGCGTGGCGTTTGTGATGAATTGTGATTATTCCAAATTCAAAATTGTGATTAATCGTAATTAATTCAAATTAAAAAATTGTGACTACTCATGATTGATCCAAATTCAAAGTTTTAAATAACTACGATTAATCCAAATTCAGACTTGCGACTAATCAGTATTAATCGAAATTCAGAACAGTGATTAATCATGATTAATCAACATTTTAAATTATGAATAATAATGTTTATCCCAAATTCAAAATTATGAATAGTCATGAATAATCCAAATTCCCATGTGTAATTAATCATACTTAATTCAAATTCACTATGGTGATTACTCATGATTGACCCAAATTCAAAGTTGTAAATACGATTAATCCAAATTCAGACTCGCGACGAATCATACTTAATCCAAATTCAGAATGGTGATTAATCACAATGAATCGAAATTCAACATGTGATTAATCATGATTAACAATACCTACAGGTCGTTTGGCTTAATCCGCTCTCAGAGTGATCGCCGAGTGCCAAAGTGGGCGTGGCGTTCCCTAGCACTGTTGGATCTTACGTGGGTCGGTGCCAGGTAGGACCGCCGGGATTGGTCCGGCGCCAAAAAAACCCCCGGACTTGGCAGGCATGGATATTATCGACATCCACATGGATCGCCCCGTTTGAGTGTGGCATGCTTAGCCATTGCTTTTCCTCTTGTGCTCCAGTGATAAAGATACTTGGAAAACCAATTATTTTTGGCCACGGCGGTGAGGATCGGTATGGCGGACAGACGACGCCTTCGTTGTGGCTCGCTGTCAAATTGCGGCGTGAAATGTAATAATTGCGAGGACATGACGGAGATCTTCCTGTCCTCTCGTTCCTCACATCAGGTCTGGGCGGAGTCTCCGCGCTCATCCATCAACTTGACTGTTTGTCTTGGGGAAGGAAGGATGTGTCTTTTCATTAGAAAAGTCGACAAATAGCCAGGAGGTGGTAAAGGGCATCGAGTCTCATCATCAAACTCCATGCTTCTCTGCTCGCATCCTTCATGTTGTTTATTAGCCGACATGCTCCGCCATCTTGTTTTTTTAGCTCACCTCAACAACTCTTTTCTTTCTTTCTTCTTTCTTTCCTTCTTTCTTTAGTTTATTTCGAACATGAACACACTTACAGCATAATAATGCACGCAATTTCATTATCATTCTTTTTACATCATGTCCGAAAAGGAGTAGGAAGAAGCAAAGTTAATTTAATCCGACCCCTTTCCCACTTCAGAGCGTTTACAAATATATTAATCATTTACTGACCTTTTTTAAAAAAAAATTTTTATAACAGAATGACATCTGTGAATTAGTATATACAACAGTTTTATATTGTGGAATTAATTATTTCAGTCATTATTAACACACTGAGATGAAGAATATCTTATTTTCAATAAGGTTGAAAGTAATTCTCATAATACTTTGTAACCACTATTAATTGGAACAACCTCTTAAACTGGATCATATACTGGAATTAATTCCACATACTGATATACTAAAGGTTGTAAGTGTTGTACGTGCATGCAAATGTTTTAAATTAGATTGTCCCCTAGTGTGTGAATGTGAGTGTGAATGTTGTCTGTCTATCTGTGTTGGCCCTGCGATGAGGTGGCGACTTGTCCAGGGTGTACCCCGCCTTCCGCCCGATTGTAGCTGAGATAGGCGCCAGCGCCCCCCGCGACCCCAAAAAGGGAATTAGCGGTAGAAAATGGATGGATGGATGTCCTCTTAGGTTGGGGGTCGGCAAACCCGCATGCGGCTCTTTAGCGCCGCCCTAGTGGCTCTCTGGAGCTTTTTCAAAAATGTATGAAAAATGAAAAAAGATGAGGGGGAAAAATATAGTTGTTGTTTTAATTTGGTTTCTGTAGGACATTTGCGGCCTGCAGATAATCGTTTACCGGGCCGCCACACATTCTGCAAAAATTGCAAAATTGATAGTATTGCAAAAATAAATAAAAAAACATTTTAAAAAAAGTGGAACGAGGTAAAATCTAATGAGAAAAAGTGGCAATGTTGACGCAAAGCTGCCATGCAGGCAGTTCCCCCCCCCCCCCTTTTGTCTTTATTTTCTTTTTTTTTCTATTGCTCAAAAAAAAAAAAAGAAAAAAAATCTATGTTATAATGAGTTATTACTTAAAAATGATCACTTTAAAATGTTTTATGTGGGCAAAAATATTGCATATGTTGTGTGGTTGCCATATAAAAACATCAAAGTTTTGACAAAAGAGCATAAAACAAACTAAATAATAGTTCAAACTTAAAATCGACAGATGTATCGGAAGTTGATCTTGAAATTTAAGTGTTAAAAGTAAAAAAATAATAATAAAAATGCATCACTTTATGAGTGGGGAACCTTTCGGATCTCAAATATATTTAGTAGGATTTTATTTAACTTTTCACTCTGGTTACTCAAAAATATTAAATAATTAAAATTAATGGCGTCCTGCATTATTGATCTTTAAGGGCTTTAATAGCTAAATAAAGGAACTTTCCTGAAGGAATCAATAAAGTACTATCTATCTATCTATGTATCTATCACTGCATATTCCAGTTTTACTATAAAAAAACTGAGTTGTCTTTGACAGAAAAAGCATAAAACTGTCAGGGGTATTTGTTGTCGAACCCCAAGATGCAGAGATGGAGCCAGGCATTGGATATGAAGACATGATTTAATACAAATAATAGAACAAGAACAAACAAAAAGCATGCACGTGGGCGGAATAACAAACTAAGGGAGCTAGCACTGGAAGCTAGAAAACAAAAAGGAACTTTAGCATGGAAGCTAGTGGATAGCAAACAGAAAAAGTGGAAATAACTAATGCTAACAGAAATAGCTTACCGCTATGACGACCAGGACAAAATGTAGCATGACAGGTAGTAGCTGTAACAAAACGACACCACAGGTAGCACGACAAGAGTGACATGTGGCAACGACAATACAATGATCCGGCAACTGACACAAGTCAAAGCAGGTACAAATAGGAGCAGGCTGATTGGCAACAGGTGTGGCCAGGTGCCAATCAGCTGCAGCTGAGGAAGAACACAGCACTCAGGGAACAAGACAGGAAGCTGACAAAATAAGAGCACTAGACAGGAACTAAAGACAGGAGATACTAAACACAGAGGAAACAGACAAATGCAGAGGAAAAAACTAAAACATAGACAAACTGTCGGGGGAAAGCCTGACAAAAACCTTATTTGTTTTACTTTATATCAACCTCAAGTTGATATAGAGATTTACTTTAAGCATTAAATAAAAATAATAAAAATAATATTTTGACTCATTTTTAACATTTTAGTGACTCTATGCTACCCGGGAGCCCTAAGGATGAAAAAAAATAAATAAATAAATAATCCATATATTTTGTTATGGTTTGAAAATGAAAAATATCAAACTGGCCCCCGCATGCTTAAATGTTTCCCGTGTGCGGCCCTCTGTGGAAAAAGTTTGGACACCCCTGCTGTAGGAGGACAAACATGACACAAACCTCCCTAATTGTTATAAAGATCACTATCTACATTAAATAAGCTTCAAATTACTCAAATTCAACATTGAGATTAATCATGATGAATTCAAATGTAAATTTGTGATTAATCATGATTAAGCCAAATTTCAAATTGTGATTACTCATGATTAATCTAAATTCAAAATCGTGATTATGGTGGTCATTACTAATTCAAAATTGTGCGTACTCATGAGTAGTACACATTTGAAATGATGATTGATCCAAATTCTAAATCGTGATTTGTAAGGGTTATTCAAATTAAAAATTGCGATTAATCATGATTAACTCAAATTCTAAATTGTTATTAATGATGACTAATTTAAATATACAGTTGTGATTTTAACACATTACTTAAATTCAACATTGAGATTAATCACGATGAATTCAAATGTAAAATTGTGACTAATCATGATTAAGCCAAATGCAAAATTGTGATTAATACAAATTCATCAGATTTTAAAATCATAATTAATATTCTCTATTCCAAATTTCAAATTGTGATCACTCATGATTAATCTAAATTCAAAATCGTGATTATAGTGGTCATTACTAATTCAAAATTGTGCTTACTCATGAGTAGTACACATTTGAAATGATGATTAATCCCAATTCTAAATTATGATGAGTAAGGGTTATTCAAATTCAAAATTGTGATTAATCATGATTAACTCAAATTCAAAATTGTTATTAATCATGATTAATTCAAATGTAAAATTGTTATTAAACATGAATAATTCAAATGTAAAATTTTGATTGATCATGTTTAATCCAAATTTTAAATCATAATCAGTAAGGGTTATTCCAAATAAAAAATGTGGTCACTCATGATTAATCCAAATTCTAAATTGTGATTAGTAAGGGTTATTCAAATTCAAAATTGTGAATAATCATGATTAACTCAAATTCTAAATTGTTATTAATGATGACTAATTTAAATATACAGTTGTGATTTTAACAAATTACTCAAATTCAACATTGAGATTAATCACGATGAATTCAAATGTAAAATTTTGACTAATAATGATTAAGCCAAATGCAAAATTGTGATTAATACAAATTCATCAGATTTTAAAATCATAACTAATATTCTCTATTCCAAATTTCAAATTGTGATCACTCATGATTAATTTAAATTCAAAATCGTGATTATAGTGGTCATTACGAATTCAAAATTGTGCTTGCTCATGAGTAGTACACATTTGAAATGATGATTAATCCAAATTCTAAATCGTGATTTGTAAGGGTTATTCAAATTCAAAATTGCGATTAATCATGATTAACTCAAATTCAAAATTGTTATTAATCATGATTAATTCAAATGTAAAATTGTTATTAATCATGATTAATTCAAATGTAAAATTGTTATTAAACATGAATAATTCAAATGTAAAATTTTGATTGATCATGTTTAGTCCAAATTTTAAATCATAATCAGTACGGGTTATTCCAAATAAAAAAATGTGGTCACTCATGATTAATCCAAATTCTAAATTGTAATTAGTAAGGGTTATTCAAATTCAAAATTGCGAATAATCATGATTAACTCAAATTCTAAATTGTTATTAATGATGACTAATTTAAATATACAATTGTGATTAATCATGATGAATTCAAATGTAAAATTGTGATTAATCATGTTCAATCCAAATTCTAAATCGTAATCAGCAAGGGTTTTTCCAAATAAAAAAATGTGGTTACTCATGATTAATCCAAATTCTAAATTATGATTAGTAAGGGTTATTCAAATTCAAAATTGTGATTAATCATGATTAACTCAAATTCTAAATTGTTATTAATGATGACTAATTTAAATATACAATTGTGATTTTAACAAATTACTCAAATTCAACATTGAGATTAATCATGATGAATTCAAATGTAAAAATGTGACTAATCATGATTAAACCATATGCAAAATTGTGATTAATACATTTTCTACCGCTTATTCCCTTTTGGGGTCGCGGGGGGCGCTAGCGCCTATCTCAGCTACAATCGGGCGGAACATATTAATCAGAATTTAAAATCATAATTAATATTCTTTATTCCAAATTTCAAATCGTGATTACTCATGAGTAATCTGAATTAAAAATCATGATTATAGTGGTCATTACGAATTCAAAATTGTGCTTATTCATGAGTAGTACACATTTGAAATGATGATTAATCCAAATTCTAAATCGTGATTAGTAAGGGTTATTCAAATTCAAAATGGCGATTAATCATGATTAACTCAAATTCGAAATTGTTATTAATCATGATTAATTCAAATGTAAAATTTTGATTGTTCATGTTTAATCCAAATTTTTAAATTATAATCAGTAAGGGTTATTCCAAATTAAAAATTGTGGTTACTCATGGTTAATCCAAATTCTAAATCATGAATAGTAAGGGTTATTCGAATTCAAAGATGCGATTAATCATAAACCAGATATTAATATGGTTTTGGAAAAAAATAATAATTCTATGTCGATATAATTTTTGTTGCATGATGAGACCACGTCCAATTCAAGAAGGCCTACATGCAATCTTTCTGTCAACACAAAAATACATTTAGTAAGAAAAATGAATTGCCAATTTCCAGGCTTCGGCGGGGGACATAAAACCACATGGCGGGCCCCATCAGTGCATGAAATCATTTTCCCTCTCTCTGACTAAACACGTCCAGAATATTTCCTGGGAGTTTATGATTGTGTGGACGACTTCCCCTGTCGCCGCTCGGGTTCCAATGACCCCCCAGGAAGGACATCTCTCTCTAGCAGGTTTGACTCTTTTTTTTTTTTCAATAACAGATGTCTTTTTCGCCGCCGTCGCTCCCACTGCTCGCGTCCTGCTTCCGGTCGCTGTCCAGTCACTGCTGTGGACTCTCCTCCTTCTCCCCTGATCTCTCCTCCTTCTCTCCTTTTATACACTGCGAGGAGATTACTTAGATTGTTTACCGGTGTGTGAGCCACGCACCTGATCTAGATTGCAGCGTCGCTCCCAGCACGCCCCGCCTCTCCACTCAGCTACATTCTCCGCCTCCTTGCCGCCATCTTGGGCAGGGCTCCAGCATGCCCTGCCCTGCCGTCGGACTGTCGGCTCCGCCTCTCCACAGATTTTTTTTTTTTTGCTTCGAACAAACATCCATCCATAAATCAATAAACCTTTATGTCCAATTTGGTGCCTGAACGTTGGCACTATGGATGCGCGTGCGTGTGTCATCCTATTAGTGACCCAAAGTCCTCTTCTTGGTGAACAATACGTACAATGTGTGGTCTCCCAGAAGAGTCAACACGGGAGACGCTTGAGAACGGGACTTAAATACCCGCCCCTCCCCCCCCCGCCACACCGCCATGAGGGTAAATTGCTTTTGGCTGTAATTGTGCGCCTTAATTCTCCCTGTTGTCTTCACATCAAGTGGACAAAGGTTGCGATAATGGAGGGACATGGGGGGGGGGGGGGAGGGGGGGTGCTCCCTAAAGAGCATCCTCCAGGGAAGCGGCCCCCGCCTCTGCCAAACACACAGCATTATTAAAACGCCAGCCCATATTCATATTGACCTGCTTGCCCCCCAACCCCAAACCCCCTGGTAACTGACTTCAAGCTAAACATTGACGTTAAAGGGGAACATTATCACAATTTCAGAAGGCTTAAAACCAATAAAAATCAGTTCCCAGTGGCTTATTTTATTTAAGTTTATTGAAGTTTTTTTTTCAAAATTTTACCCATCCTGGAATATCCCGAAAAAAAGGCTTTAAAGTGCCTGATTTTCGCTATCTGTAAATCCACCGTCCATTTTTACTGTGATGTCACGTAGTGACGCCAATACAAACAAACATGGCGGATAGCACAGCAAGATATAGCGACATTAGCTCGGATTCAGACTCGGATTTCAGCGGTTTAAGCGATTCAACAAATTACGCATGTATTGAAACGGATGGTTGGAGTGTGGAGGCAGATAGCGAAAACGAAATTGAAGAAGAAACTGAAGTTATTCGGCGATCGCCTTCTAACCAACGATTGCATCTTTTGACCAGACCACTGGAGCAACTTAAATCTGTAGATTGGTAAGTGTTTGTTTGGCATTGAATGTGGGTGGAGGGAAAGGCTGGATGCAAATATTGTCAGGCTTTCCCTTGACAGTTTGTCTATGTTTTAGTTTTCCTCTGCATTTGTCTGTTTCTTCTGTGTTTAGTATCTCTCGTCTTTAGTTCCTGTCTAGTGCTCTTATTTTGTCAGCTTCCTGTCTTGTTCCCTGAGTGCTGTTTTCCTCCTCAGCTGCGGCTGATTGGCACCTGGTCCCACCTGTTGCCAATCAGCCCGCTCCTATTTGTACCCTCTTTGTCTTGTGTCAGTGCTGGATCATTGTATTGTATTGTCTTGTCGATGTCACGTCTAGTCGCTCTTGTGATGTGTTATCGCTCCTGTCGTGTCGTACCTTGTCTTTGCAGCGTAGCGGTAAGCTATATTCAGTTGATGTTTGTAGCTTACTGTTTTTTTGTTCCCTGCTTCCGTTTTATTTTTCATTATACAAGTACGACTTCTGTTTGCCTGTTCGCTACCCACTAGCTTCCACGCTAAGCTCCTGTTTGTTATTTTCTAGCTCCCAGGCTAGCTCCTTTTTTTTGTTTATCCGCCTCGTGCGCGCTTTGTGTTTGTACCCTTTTGGTTTTGTTTTTGTCTTAGTATTTAATTAAATCATGTTTTCACATTCCATGCCTGCCTCCATCTCTGCATCTTGGGGTTCGACACAAAATACCTGTGACAAATATAGCTACAAATGTACATACAGCTAGCCTAAATAGCATGTTAGCATCGATTAGCTGGCAGTCATGCCGCGACCAAATATGTCTGATTAGCACATAAGTCAATAACATCAACAAAACTCACCTTTCGTTGACTTTATCATTGGAAATGCATCTGCTGTGAGTGTCGCAGGATATTCACACATCTCTGTGCCATGTCTGTCTTAGCATCGCTGGTAAAATGGGCAGACCAAACGAGGGACTATCGCATCTTTTGACACTGGTGCAACTTAAATCCGTTGATTGGTATGTGTTTGTTTGGCATTAAATGTGGGTGGAGGGAAAGGCTGGATGCAAATATAGCTACAAATGTACATACAGCTAGCCTAAATAGCATGTTAGCATCGATTAGCTGGCAGTCATGCTGCGACCAAATATGTCTGATTAGCACATAAGTCAATAACATCAACAAAACTCACCTTTCGTTGACTTTATCGTTGGAAATGCATCTGCTGGGAATGTCGCAGGATATCCACACATCTCTGTGCCATGTCTTTCGTAGCATCGCCGGTAAAATGGGCAGACCAAACGAGGGACTATCGCATATTTTGACACCGGTGCAACTTAAATCCGTCGATTGGTATGTGTTTGTTTGGCATTAAATGTGGGTGGAGGGAAAGGCTGAATGCAAATATAGCTACCCTTTTAGAGTTCGGAAATCGGTTAAAAAAACATATGGTCTTTTTTCTGCAAAATCAAGGTATATATTGACGCTTACATAGATCTGGTTTTAATGTTCCCCTTTAAGAAAAGTAGTGTTATTTGAAAAGTAGTGTAGTAGTACTATTTGGCACAGTAGCAGAAATGCCGCGTGTTTGGCAGATACAAAACTTCTCCGTCCGCATTGTTTTGCCTCCGCATTGGGCAAGAAAGAACATGATTCCGAGTGGTTCACAGTCATTAAAGAGCGACCCGCTTTGAACCGCTCCGTTTTTTAGATTGGTGGAAAAGCCTGCAAGTCACAGCCGTTATTTCACGCTCCACACTGATTTGATACTTCATGGACAGATTTACACGCCGAATATGAGAGCCGACAATCTACTTCCTCTGCAATGCTCCACATGGACCTTCTTGGACTCTTTGGAAAAGTGTCAACATGCAGTTCAACACATGTTTACCCATTTATTACATGTGTGTATTTACAAGTTGGGAGAACATTTAAAAAAAATAAATTAAAACAACATTATTATCATTAATATCGATATTATTAATATACTGTAATTGTTATTATTGTTAATATGATTATTATTATTATTTTTCAAATCATTTGTATTATCTTTATTGTTACCATTATCATTATTATTATTAATACTGTCATCGATAATATTACTATTATCATGATTATTGTATCAATATTGTTACTATTATTATTGATTTTCTTCATATTATGTTTATTGTTATCATTATTTATTATTATTATTATTACTATCATCGTTATTAATATTATACGTGTAATTATTATTATTATTGTTATTATTATTGTTGTTCTTATTAATATTATGATTATTGTTATTGTTAGTATTATCTTCGATACTATAATGTTATTATTATTATCATGATTATTATATTACCATCCATCCATCCATTTTCTACCGCTTATTCCCTCTTGGGGTTGCGTGGGCAATGGCGCCTATCTCAGCTACAATCGGGCGGAAGGCGGGACCATTGTTACTATTTTTATTGTTATTATTATTGTGATTCTAATTATCATGTTTATTGTTATCATTATTTTTATTATTAGTAGTACTATCATTGATACTATTAATATTATAATTGTATTTATCATTATTGTTATTTTTATTATTATATGATTATTCTTCTTATTCTTTTTAAAGTTATTGTTTTTTATTACTACTATCATCATTATTAATATTATTATTATCATGATTATTATAATAATGTTTTTACTATTATTGTTATCATTCTCATTATTGTTATTAATATCATCGATACTATTAATTTGATTATTATCATGATTATTATTAAATTATTTTTACTATTATTTTTATCATTGTTGTTTTTCGTAGAATTTTTTAAATCAATATTGTTTTTTATTATTACCATCATCAATATTATTAATTTTATAACTGGTATTATTATTGTTATATTTATCGTGTTTATTGTTATTTTTATTTTTATTATTATTTTTATTATTTTTATCACTCTCATCGATACTATTAATAATATAATTGTAATTATTATTATTGTTATTTTTATTATTATTATAATTATTTCTGTACTTATTCTTGTTATACTTATCGTTGTTATTCTTATTATCATCATCAATATTAATATTATTATTATCATGATTATTATATTAATTTTGTTACTATTGTTATAACTATTGTCATTATTGTTATTAATATCATTGATACTATTAATTATATTATTATCATGATTATTATATTAATATGTTACTATTATTATTGTTATTATTGTTGTAATTATTATTGTTATCAATATTGCTTTTGTTATTACTATTATCAATATTATTAATATTATAATTGTTATTATTATCATTGTTTAGTTATATTATTATTTTTGTTGTTCTTATTATTATTATCATTATTGTTATCATTGTTATTATTATTATTGCTATCATCAATATTATCAATATTCTTATTATCATGTTTATTATATTACAATTTTTACTATTATGAATATTGCTATTATTGTTGTTATTACTGTTAACATTATCATTATTATAATAATAATAATAATAATTCAACCAATCAATCAATGTTTACTTATATAGCCCTAAATCACTAGTATCTCAAATTGTTGTTATTATAATAATAATCAACATTTCAGATTAAAACCGGATACAAAATTAAAATTGAGAGGATGTCGGAAAAAACAGTACAAATGTATGAAAACAAAGAGCAAAAAGACATAATGCAATGAAAAAATGAAAATGTCCTTAGAAAATATACAAAATTATAAATTAATACAAATTATTAGAAAAAGTGAGCTGGGCAACAGCCGAAGGCAGGGCACTTGGCGGTCCGATCCTCGGCTACAGAAGCTAGCTCTTGGGACGTGGAACGTCACGTCACTGGGGGGGAAAGAGCCTGAGCTAGTGCGCGAAGTCGAGAAATTCCGGCTGGATATAGTCGGACTCACTTCGACGCACAGCAAGGGCTCTGGAACCACTTCTCTCGAGAGGGATTGGACCCTCTTCCACTCTGGCGTTGCCGGCAGTGAGAGGCGACGGGCTGGGGTGGCAATTCTTGTTTCCCCCCGGCTCAAAGCCTGTACGTTGGAGTTCAACCCGGTGGACGAAAGGGTAGCCTCCCTCCGCCTTCGGGTGGGGGGACGGGTCCTGACTGTTGTTTGTGCTTATGCACCAAACAGCAGTTCAGAGTACGCACCCTTTTTGGGAACACTCGAGGGAGTACTGGAAAGTGCTCCCCCGGGTGATTCCCTTGTCCTACTGGGAGACTTCAACGCTCACGTTGGCAACGACAGTGAAACCTGGAGAGGCGTGATTGGGAAGAATGGCCGCCCGGATCTGAACCCGAGTGGTGTTTTGTTATTGGACTTTTGTGCTCGTCACAGTTTGTCCATAACAAACACCATGTTCAAGCATAAGGGTGTCCATATGTGCACTTGGCACCAGGACACCCTAGGCCGCAGTTCCATGATCGACTTTGTAGTTGTGTCATCGGATTTGCGGCCTCATGATATGGACACTCGGGTGAAGAGAGGGGCGGAGCTTTCTACCGATCACCACCTGGTGGTGAGTTGGCTGCGATGGTGGGGGAGGATGCCGGACAGACCTGGGAGGCCCAAACGCATTGTGAGGGTCTGCTGGGAACGTCTGGCAGAGTCTCCTGTCAGACAAAGTTTCAATTCCCACCTCCGGAAGAACTTTGAACATGTCACGAGGGAGGTGCTGGACATTGAGTCCGAGTGGACCATGTTCCGCACCTCTATTGTCGAGGCGGCAGATCGGAGCTGTGGCCGCAAGGTAGTTGGTGCCTGTCGGGGCGGCAATCCTAAAACCCCTTGGTGGACACCAGCGGTGAGGGATGCCGTCAAGCTGAAGAAGGAGTCCTATCGGGTCCTTTTGGCTCATAGGACTCCGGAGGCAGTGGACAGGTACCGACAGGCCAAGCGGTGTGCAGCTTCAGCGGTCGCGGAGGCAAAAACTCGGACATGGGAAGAGTTCGGGGAAGTCATGGAAAACGACTTCCGGACGGCTTCGAAGCGATTCTGGACCACCGTCCGCCGCCTCAGGAAGGGGAAGCAGTGCACTATCAACACCGTGTATGGTGCGGATGGTGTTCTGCTGACCTCGACTGCGGATGTTGTGGATAGGTGGATGGAATACTTCGAAGACCTCCTCAATCCCACCAACACGTCTTCCTATGAGGAAGCAGTGCCTGGGGAATCTGTGGTGGTCTCTCCTATTTCTGGGGCTGAGGTCGCTGAGGTAGTTAAAAAGCTCCTCGGTGCTAAGGCCCCAGGGGTGGACGAGATCCGCCCGGAGTTCCTTAAGGCTCTGGATGCTGTGGGGCTGTCTTGGTTGACAAGACTTTGCAGCATCGCGTGGACATCGGGGGCGGTACCTCTGGATTGGCAGACCGGGGTGGTGGTTCCTCTCTTTAAGAAGGGGGACCGGAGGGTGTGTTCCAACTATCGTGGGATCACACTCCTCAGCCTTCCCGGTAAGGTTTATTCAGGTGTACTGGAGAGGAGGCTACGTCGGATAGTCGAACCTCGGATTCAGGAGGAACAGTGTGGTTTTCGTCCTGGTCGTGGAACTGTGGACCAGCTCTATACTCTCGGCAGGGTTCTTGAGGGTGCATGGGAGTTTGCCCAACCAGTCTACATGTGCTTTGTGGACTTGGAGAAGGCATTCGACCGTGTCCCTCGGGAAGTCCTGTGGGGAGTGCTCAGAGAGTATGGGGTATCGGACTCTCTTATTGTGGCGGTCCGTTCCCTGTACGATCAGTGCCAGAGCTTGGTCCGCATTGCCGGCAGTAAGTCGAACACATTTCCAGTGAGGGTTGGACTCCGCCAAGGCTGTCCTTTGTCACCGATTCTGTTCATAACTTTTATGGACAGAATTTCTAGGCGCAGTCAAGGCGTTGAGGGGTTCCGGTTTGGTGACCGCAGGATTAGGTCTCTGCTTTTTGCAGATGATGTGGTCCTGATGGCTTCATCTGACCGGGATCTTCAGCTCTCGCTGGATCGTTTCGCAGCCGAGTGTGAAGCGACCGGAATGAGAATCAGCACCTCCAAGTCCGAGTCCATGGTTCTCGCCCGGAAAAGGGTGGAGTGCCATCTCCGGGTTGGGGAGGAGACCCTGCCCCAAGTGGAGGAGTTCAAGTACCTAGGAGTCTTGTTCACGAGTGAGGGAAGAGTGGATCGTGAGATCGACAGGCGGATCGGTGCGGCGTCTTCAGTAATGCGGACGTTGTACCGGTCCGTTGTGGTGAAGAAGGAGCTGAGCCGGAAGGTAAAGCTCTCAATTTACCGGTCGATCTACGTTCCCATCCTCACCTATGGTCATGAGCTTTGGGTCATGACCGAAAGGATAAGATCACGGGTACCAGCGGCCGAAATGAGTTTCCTCCGCCGTGTGGCGGGGCTCTCCCTTAGAGATAGGGTGAGAAGCTCTGCCATCCGGGAGGAACTCAAAGTAAAGCCGCTGCTCCTTCACATCGAGAGGAGCCAGATGAGGTGGTTCGGGCATCTGGTCAGGATGCCACCCGAACGCCTCCCTAGGGAGGTGTTTAGGGCACGTCCAACCGGTAGGAGGCCACGGGGAAGACCCAGGACACGTTGGGAAGACTATGTCTCCCGGCTGGCCTGGGAACGCCTCGGGATCCCCCGGGAAGAGCTAGACGAAGTGGCTGGGGAGAGGGAAGTCTGGGTTTCCCTGCTTAGGCTGTTGCCCCCGCGACCCGACCTCGGATAAGCGGAAGATGATGGATGGATGGATGGATATTAGAAAAAGTATGTGGGGGACATTTTGATGTTTTTGCATTTTTGAAACATTTTTTATACAAATTGTATTAGGGCTGTCAAATAATGACGATATTTAACCACGATTATTCTCAATTTGTTCACAATTAACTCCAAATTAACCGCGGTTGATCACCTATATATACAATTTTTATTACCAGGACTGGACAATAATTTGTTTTAATGAAATGTTTGAATTGTCCGGGGTGTACCCTGTCTTCCGCCTGAATGCACCTGACATAGGAACCAGCGACCCCAAAAGGGACAAGCGGTAGAAAATGAATGTATGGATATTGGTTGGAAAATGATCACATTTCAATGGTCATTACAACGTCAGAACCCGACATTGATTAAATGTCATCAAAAAGCATGTTGTTTCAATGTTGCGTTTGAGTTGCTCAACGTCGGGACCTAATTTAGCAAACTCTCAATGTTGTTTTCATGTCTTCTGCGTGCTGGGATGTTCATTGTTCAAAACAACAACAACAAAAAACAAATAAACAGTTTAGTGTACATTTACCACAAAAGCAAGTCATTTACCGTATTTCCTTGAATTGCCGCCGGGGTGCTAATTAATTTAAAACCTTTTCTCACTCCGGCGTTTACCAAAGGCATGCGGTAAATTTAGGCCTGCGCTTAAAAATTTGAGTGTGATGTAAGGATACCATCATGAAAAGCACATTTAATAAAAAAAACATTATTATGGTCTTACCTTTACTTATAAATTAAATCCATGCCAGCTCCTTCTGATCAAAAGCATCGATAACTTGTTTATAGAAGTCTTCCTTATCTTTCTTCAGTTTTAAAAGTCTCTCTGTCTCGATGGAGATCTTCCTTTATTACCTCCTGCTTCGATTGAAAGTCCAGTTTAGAAAACGGTTTTATTTTAGATATGTAATCCTCCATGTTAAAAGTGCAAGCGAGAGGAAAAAATAAACACACGCTGCTCACTCTTGCTGCTCGTCGTCACTTCTTCTGCAGCCGAGTAGTCGCAAGAAGGATCACTAGCGCCCTCTACCACCAGGAGGCGGGAGTCATTTAATGACTCATATTTGACACACGCAGCTACGGTATATTAATAAAACATAGCTGCTTACTGTTCTTTTTAGCATATTCAATAGCTTGGACCTTGAATCCTCCTGAATAGCTCTTAATCTTCTTCCCTTTATGTGATTTCAAATTATTGAAATCAGCCTTCTCTATTTTGAAAATGATGACGGGTGAAGTGTCACACGTGACGTGACGAGTTTGACCCGGTGGAAATTCTAGGCGTATGCTAATTATTTTGCGAAACGAGTTTGACCCGGCGGAAATTCTAGACATGCGCTAATAAAAATAATATTTTGCGAAACGAGTTGGACCCGGCGTTAATCCTGAGCCGGCGGTAATGCTAAGCATGCGCTAATTATTTTGCGAAAGGAGTTTGACCCGGCAGTAATTCTAGACAGGTGCATACTATATACCCGGTGGCAATTCAAGGAAATACGGTATGTGATATTTTGAGCTTTAATTTGCCCAAACTCAGACCAGATCGTTGCTCTGGCCTCTGCTGATGTTCTGCCTGCACGTCTCCCGGGAGCCATGAAGGAAGCTTTTTTAAAAAGCAAGAAGGTTCATGTAATAATTTTACGATAAATATCGCATGTCTGCTTTGTTTATGACCCGCCTTTTCCCACTTACCTCGTTATTTCTTTATGAAACGCTAGTTTTCATCGCAGGTAAAGTTTCAATGTGAATATTTCATGCCCTGTGCTTTATATGTACTGTTTGTCCATGTGTTGTACGTTCATTATGTTGGCAAAAAAAAAAAAGAAAAAAGGACACCTTTGGCGTGGCCGTTGCTCCCGCGCTGCTCATCAGTCGCTGCCGCGCCGCCGCCATAGCAACCCCGGCCCTTTTTCAAATCAATGAGGTCATAACTGCGGCGTAAACAGACGGAAAATTGGGCTGCTCGCTTGAGGCCCACATCAATAGCTGCTACCCTGCGGAGGAAGAAGCCGGAGCTACAAATTGAATTCCTTGGAAAGAAAGACGGGAACATGAAAACATTGATAACCTCCAAAGAGCTGAATGAAAGCTGCAAATATTTGTAATTGCATTTTCAACAATCAGCGAAGACGATGATGGCCCGTGTCTGTGGTGAAGGAAGAGACCATACGCTGGCATCGAGAAGATGATGGATCGTTGCTTTTAGGACTCATTTTTTAAAGATTTTTATCGATCCAGATAAGAAGATAAAGATCTATATCATTAAGGCAACCCTACAAGGGGTCTCTGAATTTCTGGAGCACTTTTTTTTCACAAGAATTGGCCCTGAGGGGATTAGGGTCTATTTACTATTATCCAAGAAAGTCCAATGTCCAAGAGCTACCTCAGAATAGCCTTAACCCCTAAAAGTCCCAGAGTTCCTCCAATAGGGCCAGCTCCCTCCAAAGGGTCACAGGGATCCACCAATTAAGACTAAGCCTCAAAGGTCCCAGAGCTTTGCCAGTTAGTACTAACCCCGAAACTCCCAGAGTACTGCCAACTAAGGTTAAGTCCCATTTAAGTCCTAAATATCCCAGACCTGCACCAACTAGGACTAACCCTATAGGTCCCAACAAGGACTAACCCTGAAATGTCCCATGGTACCGCCAATGAGGACTGACTCCTACAGGGCAATGCCAAATGGGACTAACGCCCAAGAGTCCCAGAGATCCACCAACTACAAATAATCCCTAAAAGTCCCAACTAGGACTAACCCATAAATATCTCAGGGCTTCGACAACTAGGACTAACCACCAAAAGTCCCAGAGTTCCACCAATTGGGACTAAGCCCAAAGGTCCCAGAACTTCGCCAGCTAGTACTATCCCCGAAGGTCCCGGGGTATTGCCAACTAGGGTTAAGTCCCAAAGGTTGCAGGGTTTTGCCGAATAGGACAAAGTCCTAAAAATCCCAGGGCTGCACCAAGTAGGACTAACCCTTATTGGTCCCAACAAGGACTAACCCTGAAATGTCCCATTGTCCTACCAATGAAGACTGACTCCTACAGGGCAATGCCAAATGGGACTAATGCCCAAAAGTCCCAGAGCTCCACCAACTAGAAATAACCCCTAAAATTCCCAACTAGGACTAACCCTGAAAGATCACAGAGCTTCGACAACTACGACTAACCACCAAAAGTCCCAGAGCTCCACCAACTGGGACTGAGCCCAAATGTCCCATAGCTTCGCCAACTAATACTATCCTCGAAGGTCCCGGGGTACTGCCAACTAGGGTTAAGTCCCAAAGGTTGCAGGGTTTTGCCAAATAGCACTGAGTCCTAAAAATCCAAGGGCTTCACCAAGTAGGACTAACCCTTATAGGTCCCAACAAGGACTAACCCTGAAATGTCCCATGGTTCCGCCAACTAAGACTGACCCCTACAGGGCTTTTCCAACTGGGACTAACCCCTAAGAGTCCCAGAGCTCTACCAACTAGAAATAACCCCTAAAAGTCCCAAGTAGGACTAACCCTGAAAGATCACAGAGCTCCGACAACTAGGACTAACCACCAAAAGTCTCAGAGCTCCACCAACTAGGACTAAGCCCAAAGGTCCCAGAACTTTGCCAGCTAGTACTATCCCCGAAGGTCCCAGGGTACTTACTGCCAGCTAGGGTTAAGTCCCAAAGATTGCAGGGTTTTGCCAAATAGGACTAAATCATAAAAATCCCAGGGAACAACCAAGCAGGACTAACCCTTTTAGGTCCCAACAAGGATTATCCCAAAAATGGCCCATGGTCCCGTAAACTAGGACTGACCCTTACAGGACGTTGCCAACTAGGACTAACCCCTAAGAGTCCCAGAGATCCACCAACTAAAAAATAATCCCCAAAAGTCCCAACTTGGACTAACCCTGTAAGATCACAGGGCTCGACAACTAGGATTAACCGCCAAAAGTGCAAGAGCTCCACCAATTAGGACTAAGCCCAAAAGTCCCAGAACTTCGCCCGCTAGTATTATCCCCAAAGGTCCCAGGGTGCTACCAACTAGGGTTAAGTCCCAAAGGTTGCAGGGTTTTGCCAAATAGCACTGAGTCCTAAAAATCCCAGGGCTTCACCAAGTATGACTAACCCTTATAGGTCCCAACAAGGACTAACCCTAAAATTTCCCGTGGTTCTGCCAACTAGGACTGACCTCTACAGGGTTTTGCCAACTTGGACTAACCCTGTAAGATCACAGGGCTCGACAACTAGGATTAACCGCCAAAAGTGCAAGAGCTCCACCAATTAGGACTAAGCCCAAAAGTCCCAGAACTTCGCCCGCTAGTATTATCCCCAAAGGTCCCAGGGTGCTACCAACTAGGGTTAAGTCCCAAAGGTTGCAGGGTTTTGCCAAATAGCACTGAGTCCTAAAAATCCCAGGGCTTCACCAAGTATGACTAACCCTTATAGGTCCCAACAAGGACTAACCCTAAAATTTCCCGTGGTTCTGCCAACTAGGACTGACCTCTACAGGGTTTTGCCAACTGGGACTAACCCCTAAGAGTCCCAGAGCTCCACCAACTAGAAAGAACCCCTAAAAGTCCCAACTAAGACTAACCCTAAAAGATCACAGGGCTTCAACAACTAGGACAAACCACCAAAAGTCCCAGAGCTCCACCAACTCGGACTAAGCCCAGAGATACCAGAGCTTCGCCAGCTAGTACTATCCCCGAAGGTCCCAGGGTACTGCCAACTAGGGTTAAGTCCCAAAGGTTGCAGGGTTTTGCCAACTAGGACTCAGTCCTAAAAATCCCAGGGCTCCACCAACTAGGACTAACCCTTATAGATCCCAACAAGGACTAAACCTGAAATGTCCCATGGTTCCCCTGAGGACTGACCCCTACAGGGCTTTGCCAACTGGGACCTTACCATGAATTGATTAATGTAGACCCCGACTTAAACAAGGTGAAAAACTTATTGGGGTGTTACCATTTACTGGTCAATTGTACGGAATATGTACTGAACTGTGCAATTTACTAATAATAGTTTCAATCAATCAATCAATCAATCAATCAATCAATCAATCAATCAATCAATCAATCAATCAATCAATCAATCAAAAGACTAACCCCTTAGAGTCCCAGAGCTCCACCAACTAGGAATAACCCCTAAAGGTCCCAACTAAGACTAACCCTGAACGGTCCCAGGTATCTGCCAACTAGAACTAACCCCTAAAAGATCACAGGGCTTTGACAACTAGGACTAACCCCCAAAGGTCCTAGAGCTCCACCAACTAGGACTAAGCCCAATAGTCCCGGAGATTTGCCAGCTAGAACTAACCCCGAAGGTCCCAGGGTACTGCCAACTAGGATTCCGCATTCAAAAATTTCCAGGGAATTCCGATTTAAATGAATGGACATATTCATAGTCCTACAAATGCCCAAAATTCGTTACTCTTCCGAGACCTCAAAGGCAAAACATATATTCCCTTTCCCCAAATTCCCAGTATTACGGTATATCCCGGTATTTCCAGGAATTTCTCCCAATTGACAATAAATGGGCAAGATACAAACTTCTGCATGTCCCACATTTCTCAACCGATTTGAATTGTTCCACTCCACTCACCTTAGACAACCAAACTACCAATTCCAAGTTAAGAAAATGATCAGAATTTGCGGTTTTCCAAAACCCTATTTTCACCTCTTCCTGGAAAGTTTTCACAGTCCACATTTTTCAACCAATTCCAACCAATCCACCTACAAATCATTCCTCTCAGGAATATGGCAATATCTTCATTGAGGATATTGCCATATTTTTGCTGAAAGGATTTAGTTGAGAAAATCGACGTTCGCAACTTTTGGTCGCTAATAAAAAAGCCTTGCCTGTACCGGAAGTAGCAGACGATGCGCGCGTGACGTGACGGGTTGTGGAGCTCCTCACATCCGCACATTGTTTACAATCATGGCCACCAGCAGCGAGAGCGATTCCGACCGAGAAAGCGATGATTTTCCCATTAATTTGAGCGAGGATGAAAGTTTCGTGGATGAGGAAAGTGAGAGTGAAGGACCAGGAAAACAAAAAAAACAAAAAACAAAACAAAAAAAAAACTAGACGGCAGAACGATTCAGATTGATTGATTGATTGATTGATACTTTTATTAGTAGATTGCACAGTTCAGTACATATTCTGTACAATTGACCACTAAATGGTAACACCCCAATAAGTTTTTCAACTTGTTTAAGTCGGGGTCCACGTTAATCAATTCATGGTAGATGTTGTTAGACAAATTTACTAGGATAATTCTGGAAAATCCCTTGTCTGCTTATTGTGTTACTAGTCTTTAGTGAGATTATATGGTTGTACCTGTACAACCTGAAAGTTGGAGGGGTGTGGCCACGGGTGTGGTGACCGCCAGTGTCCCCGAGGGAAGCCACGTTTCCCGACGAGGCGAAGGCAGCCGGGCTGAGATTTTTTTTTTCCCCCTCCTCAACGGTGGAAGCATCCGACGGTCGGGGGCGACCTGTGGGAGGAGGCAAGAGAGTCCGCAGCTGCCTCTTTGACAGGCGCAGGAGGAACGACGCAAGCTCTCCGCTCATGTCTACGGTAAGGGCCGACTTATTACCACCATTTTCTCACCGAAACCTGCCGGTTGACATGTGGTAGGGAACCATGTTCGCTTGACCGCTCTGTTCCATAGTAAAGCTTCACCGTCATCTTTTGGGAATGTAAACAATGAAACACCGGCTGTGTTTGTGTTGCAATACACCACTTCCCACCTACAGCTTTCTTCTTTGACGTCTCCATTTTTCATTGAACAAATTGCAAAAGATTCAGCAACACAGATGTCCGTAATACCGTGGAATTATGCGATGAAAAGAGATAACTTATAGCTGTGAACGGCGCTGGAACAAAATGTCCTCTACAATGCGTGATGTCACGTGCACCCGTCATCATTCCGCGACGTTTTAGCATGATACTTCCGCGCAAAATTTAAAATTGCAATTTAGTAAACTAAAAAGGCCGTATTGGCATGTGTTGGAATGTTAATATTTCATCATTGATATATAAACTATCAGACTGCGTGGTGGGTAGTAGTGGCTTTCAGTAGGCCTTTAAGGTGTCAGGGAATGAGGTTTATTAAAGTACACACTTGCTGGTCTCCGTTGCGCTCACCCCACTAAACCTCACTCTCATCCGGGTCACGGCACCGCTAAAACCCACCTGGTCCAGCTCCCGCCTCCGTTCCACCCAGGGCTCAAACCTGGGTCCTCTGAATAAGGCATTAGAGAGCGAGGCTTAATAACATGACCTCCATGACAATCACCCGCCCAAACATCACTCTAATCCGGGTCAGGGCACCAACTGGTCCGACATCTTTTGTGGCGGGACTGTCTAATTTGGTTCCTGTGTGAACACGCACGGATGGAGAATATGAGAAAGCCATGTACTCTGCTTTTTTGAAGCATGTTGAAGGCATCAAATTCCAAATGAGCTATTATTTGCAAAAGATAAAAATGTTTCTAGGTTGGAAAATTGAATATCTTGTCTTTGCAGTCCATTCAATTGAACACAACTTGAAAAGGATTTGCAAATCATTGTATTCTGTTTTTTTTTTACACAACATGCCAACTTCACTGGTTTTGGGTTTTGTGGATTAATAATCCATCCATCCATCCATTTTCTACCGCTTGTTCCCTTTTGGGACGGCGGGGGGCGCTGGCGCCTATCTATGCTACAATCGGGCGGAAGGCGGGTACACCCTGGAGCCACCTCATCGCAGGGCCAACACAGATTAGACAGACAACATTCACTCTAACATTCACACACTAGGGCCAATTTAATCCATTTTGACAAAATAATACAATTGGAAATGGCACAATATGACTAAGAGATAAGTTGTGGCTTAGTTGGCCACATGCGTGGACAGCACCTTTTAGCTTTTATTTCCAAAAATTGTGTACACTACTGAATTGGGGTCTTATGGCCTCTTATGTGGACACTTATGCCATCTAGTGGTGTCAGAAGAGTATAACATACAATGGAATTTGGAAAAAAAAAGTGTAAAAAGAAGCATTAGTATGTCACTAAACATGAAGTACATGTTTGTGTACTTATGGACTAAGTGAAGTGAAGTGAAGTGAAGTGAAGTGAATTATATTTATATAGCGCTTTTCTCTAGTGACTCAAAGCGCTTTACATAGTAAAACCCAATATCTAAGTTACATTTAAACCAGTGTAGGTGGCACTGGGAGCAGGTGGGTAAAGTGCCTTGCCCAAGGACACAACGGCAGTGACTAGGATGGCGGAAGCGGGAATCGAACCTGCAACCCTCAAATTGCTGGCACGGCCACTCTACCAACCTGTGGTAGAGTGGTAGAGTACATCTGTGGAGAGGCGGAGCCGACAGGCCGACGGCGGGGCAGGACACGCTGTGGCCCTGCTCAAGATGGTGGCAAGGAGGCGGAAAATGCGGCGGGAAGGAGAGGCGAGGCGTGCCGGGAGCGACGCCGCCGCAATCGAGATCAGGAAGCAGTGACGCCGCCGCAATCGAGATCAGGAAGAGGTGGAGTGTCCGAAACCGATGCAGCAGTGCCGCAAGACGCGAGAGCGACAGAGAACAGCACAGACGAAGACGACGACATGGCAGCTGAAAAGCAGACCGCAGCGAGCAGCGGAAGAGGAGCTGAAAGAGCGACCCGACCGACACTGCAGCTTTATTTGTTTGCTTGCTACTAAAAGACAAGTTGTGGCTTAGTTGGCCACATGCGTGGACAGCACCTTTTAGCTTTTATTTCCAAAACTTGTGTACACTACTGAATTGGGGTCTTATGGCCTCTTATGTGGACACTTATGCCATCTGGTGGTGTCAGAAGAGTATAACATACAATGGAATTTGGAAAAAAAAAGCGTAAAAAGAAGCATTAGCATGTCAGCAAACATGAAGTACATGTTTGCTTACTTATGGACTAAGTACATCTGTGGAGAGGCGGAGCCGACGGGCTTACGGCGGGGCAGTACATGCTGTGGCCCTGCTCAAGATGGTGGCAAGGAGGCGGAAAATGCGGCGGGAAGGAGAGGCGGGGCGTGCCGGGAGCGACGCCGCAGCAATCGAGATCAGGAGGAAGTGGAGTGTCGGAAACCGATGCAGCAGTGCCAAAAAAGAAGCGAGAGCGACAGAGAACAGCACAGACGAAGATGACGGCATGGCAGCTGAAAAGCAGACCGCAGCGAGCAGCGGAGGAGGAGCTGAAAGAGCGACCCGACCGACACTGCAGCTTTATTGAAAAATAAAGAGTCAAACCTGTGCTAAAGCGATGTCCTTCCTGAGTGGTCCACGCAACCCACACGACGACGCCCAGAGGAAATCGTCCTCCCTCGCCTCCGATGGTCCATGCGCATTGGGCGCCATTTGTGACAGTCTCTTGCCGTCGTCGTGTGGGTTGCGTGGACCACTCTGGAAGGACATCGCTTTAGCATAGGTTTGACTCTTTATTTTTCAATAAAGCTGCAGTGTCGGTTGGGTCGCTCTTTCAGCTCCTCCTCCGCTGCTCGCTCTGGTCTGATTTTCAGCTGCCGTGTCGTCGTCTGTGCTGTTCTCTGTCGCTCTCGTTTCTTCCGGAACTGCTGCATCTGTTGCGGACACTCCACCTCTTCCTGATCTCAATTGCGGCGGCGTCGCTCCTGGCACGCCCCGCCTCTCCGTTCCGCCGCATTCTCCGCCTCCTTGCCGCCATCTTGAGCAGGGCCACAGCGTGTCCTGCCCCGCCGTCGGCCCGTCGACTCCGCCTCTCCACAATATCATATAAAAAGATGATTCTTATTTTTTATTCTAATTAGGGTCCAATAAGCACAAATAGCAATGATAAATAAAAAAAAGCATGTAAACAGCTTGGGCCTTAAGAGGTTTTGGCACAATTTTGATTGCATTAAGGAATGTATTGAAGATGTATATAAAAAAAAAAATCAAATACATTTTTTGGGTTATTTTGAAAAGGATCGAAATATATTTTGGTACCATGTCTGCTTTAAAAAATGTAAAATAAAATCTAAATTGGCAGATTATTATAAAATCACAGTTGTCAAGTGAGACATGACCTTTTGACACGTGGAGCGACGCCTCATGGTTTGGCAATAAGGTGGTCAGTCAACATGATTACAAAGACCCTGTGGAATGTTGCAACTGGGTTCACAGTCTGTGTTTTGCTGCGATACTCCGGGTGATGTTGAGTGATGCCCTTACTGTATCTTAATCTCTGCCATTATTGCTGCTTTATTACTGTCCAACATCCAGACTGAGAAACCCCTTCCTTTTTTTTTTTTTTTTTTTGAACTTGCTGACAATACTCTTTCTTTCATTTGCACATCACCCATTGGTGTGCTATGATCGTCTTTTTTGAGGGGCGCTGTTAGTTTGATGGAAGTTGGTATGATTGATGGGAAAATAAAAAATATGAGCGTTTTGACAGAAAACGAGACGTAGCAAGTAAACACGGCCTCCGGGTGTTTGTCTCCTATTATAGGTCAGCATAACACGGGCTGGTACTGACTGACAGGCTCACAATAGTGCGTGAAATGACTGTGTAGTCCAGGGGTCACCAACGTGGACCAGATGAGTCGCCCGCTGGCCTGTTCTAAAAATAGCTAAAATAGCAGCACTTACCAGTGAGCTGCCTCTATTTTTTTAATTGATTTTATTTACTAGCAAGCTAGTCTCGGTTTGCTCGACATTTTTAATTCTAAGAGAGACAAAACCCAAATAGAATATGAAAAGCCAAGAAAATATTTTAAAGGGGAACATTATCACAATTTCAAAAGGGTTAAAAACAATAAATATCAGTTCCCAGTGGCTTGTTTTATTTTTCGAAGTTTTTTTTTCCAAATTTTACATCTCCTGGAATATCCCTAAAAAAAAGCTTTAAAGTTCTTGATTTTCACTATTTGTGATGCGACTGTCCATTTCCCTGTGACGTCATACAGTGCTGCCAATGTAAACATCCATCCATCCATCCATTTTCTACCGCTTATTCCCTTTCGGGGTCGCGGGGGGCGCTGGCGCCTATCTCAGCTACAATCGGGCGGAAGGCGGGGTACACCCTGGACAAGTCGCCACCTCATCACAGGGCCAACACAGATAGACAGACAACATTCACACTCACATTCACACACTAGGGCCAATTTAGTGTTGCCAATCAACCTATCCCCAGGTGCATGTCTTTGGAGGTGGGAGGAAGCCGGAGTACCCGGAGGGAACCCACGCATTCACGGGGAGAACATGCAAACTCCACACAGAAAGATCCCGAGCCTGGATTTGAACCCAGGACTGCAGGACCTTCGTATTGTGAGGCAGACGCACTAACCCCTCTGCCACCGTGAAGCCCGCCAATGTAAACAAACAATGGCGAATAGCACAGCAAGATATAGCGACATTAGCTCGGATTCAGACTCGGATTTCAGCGGCTTAATCTATTCAACGGATTACGCATGTATTGAAACAGATGGTCGGAGTATGGAGGCAGATAGCGAAAACGAAAGTGAAAAAGAAACTGAAGCTATTGAGCGAACAGCTATTGACGCTATTCGGCCATAGCATGGGTGTACCTAATGAAGTGGCCCATAGCATGGCTGCCTTATTAGCATCGCCGGTAAAATGTGCGGACCAAACGATCAGGACTTTCGCATCTTGTGACACTGGAGCAACTTAAATCCGTCGATTGGTAAGTGTTTGTTTCGCATTAAATGTCGGCATCTAGTTTCAAATGTACATACAGCTAGTGTAAATAGCATGTTAGAATCGATTAGCTGGCAGTCACGCCGTGACCAAATATGTCTGATTAGCACATAAGTCAACAACATCAAGAAAACTCACCTTTGTGATTTCATTGACTTAATCGTTGCAAATGCATCTGCAGGTTATTCATACATCTCTGTGCCATGTCTGTCTTAGCATCGCCGGTCAAATGTGAAGACACTCCGGCACATTCAATGGGGGTCTGGCGGCAGATTTCTTGCCAGTGGTGCAACTTGAATCCCACCCATGTTAGTGTTGTTACACCCTCCGACAACACACCGACGAGGCATGATGTCTCCAAGGTTCCAAAAAATAGTCGGAAAAACCGAAAATAACAGAGCTGAGACCCCGTGTTTGTAATGTGAAAATGGCGGGTGTGTTACCTTGGTGACGTCACGTTCTGACGTCATCGCTCCAAGAGCAATAAACAGAAAGGCGTTTAATTCGCCAAAATTCACCCATTTAGAGTTCGGAAATCGGTTAAAAAAAAAAAAGGTCTTTTTTCTGCAACATCAAGGTATATATTGATGCTTACATAGGTTTGGTGATAATGTTCCACTTTAAGGACTTGGTCTTCACTTGTTTAAATAAATTCATTTTTTTTTTTTTAACTTTGCTTCTTATAGCTTCCAGAAAGACGAATTTAGAGAAAAAAATACAACCTTAAAAATGATTTTAGGATTTTTAAACACATATTTTACCTTTTTGAATTCCTTCCTCTTCTTTCCTGACAATTTAAATCAATGTTCAAGTAAATTTTTTATTTTTTATTTTAAAGAATAACAAATACATTTTAATTTAATTCTTCATTTAGCTTCTGTTTTTTTGACAAAGAATATTTGTGAAATATTTCTTCAAACTTATTATGATTAAAATAAAATAAAAAAATTCTGGCAAATCTAGAAAATCTGTTGAATGGAATTTAAATCTTATTTCAAAGTTTTTTGAATTTCTTTTAAAATTTTTGTTCTGGAAAATCTAGAAGAAATAATGATTTGTCTTTGTTGGTTCAATTTGTTATATATTCTAACAAAGTGCATATTTAATTTTAACCTATTTAAAACATGTCATCAAAATTCTAAAATTAATCTTAATCAGGAAAAAATACTAATGATGTTCCATAAATTATTTTTTTAATTATTTAAAATAGATTCGAATTAGCTAGTTTTTCTCTTCTTTTTTTTTGGTTGAATTTTGAATTTTAAAGAGTCGAAATTGTAGAAAAACTATGTTTCAAAATTAAATTTTCCTTTTTTTTCCGTGTTTTCTCCTCTTTTAAAACGTTCAATTAAGTATTTTTTTCATCATTTATTCTCTACATAAAACCTTCCACGGAAGGAAAAAAAATGTACGACGGAATGACAAACAGAAATACCTTTTTTTAAAATATATTTAGATGATCAGTGTTTCCACAAGGATAATTATCATTATTTATTAATAATAACATAGAGTTAAAGGTAAATTGAGCTTAATTGGCTATTTCTGGCAATTTATTTAAGTGTGTATCAAACTGGTAGTCCTTTGCATTTATCAGTACCCAAGAAGTAGCTCTTGGTTTCGAAAAGGTTGGTGACATCTGGTGTAGTCGGTAAAGGATCATATAACATTTTATAGCGTGTGTGTGCAAATAATGCAAATGTCGCATTCTGACAACTTGATGAAATCCTTAACTTAAAATGTTTCAAAATGTTGCATCAAAATCCTTTTTTGCCACTTTGCGCTCCAGATGTTGTGGCTTTGCTCTGTTGTCCATCCATCTTCTTCCGCTTATCCGAGGTTGGGTTGCGGGGGCAGCAGCCTAAGCAGGGAAGCCCAGACTTTCCTCTCCCTATCCACTTTGTCCAACTCTTCCCGGGGGATCCCAAGGCGTTCCCAGGCCAGCCCAGAGCAGAGAAGGATCAGCAGCGCAGAGATGTCTCCAACCGATGCACAGGCGGGCGGTCCACCCCGGGTCCCAACTCTGGACATCCAGCACTTCACGATACTTCATGGTGTAGTTGAAGTTGCTATAAGGCTCGTTGACGTGTGAACTGCGACCCCCAGCCTTGGGGAGAATCTTCAAGAGTTCTGTAAACAAAGACCACAGTCCTGAGAGTGGGTGTCGGGAGCATCTTCAAGAGTTCTGTAAACAAAGACCACAGTCCTGAGAGTGGGTGTCGGGAGCATCTTCAAGAGTTCTGTAAACAATGGCCAAAGTCCTGACAGTGGGTGTCGGGAGCATCTTCAACAGTTCTGTAAACTAAGACCACAGTCCTGAGAGTGGGTGTCGGGAGCATCTTCAAGAGTTCTATAAACAATGGCCACATTCTTGAGAGTGAGTGTCAGGAGCATCTTCAAGAGTTCTGTAAACTAAGACCACAGTCCTGAGAGTGGGTGTCGGGAGCATCTTCAAGAGTTCTGTAAACAAAGACCACAGTCCTGAGAGTGGGTGTTAGGAGCATCTTCAAGAGTTCTCTAAACAATGGCCAAAGTCCTGACAGTGGGTGTCGGGAGCATCTTTAAGAGTTCTGTAAACAATGGCCACAGTATTGAGAGTGGGTGTCGGGAGCGTCTTCAAGACTTCTGCAAACAAAGACCACAGTCCTGACAGTGGGTGTCGGGAGCATTTTCAAGAGTTCTGTAAACAAAGACCACAGTCCTGAGAGTGGGTGTCGGGAGCATTTTCAAGAGTTCCATAAACAATGGCCACAGTTTTGAGAGTGGGTGTCGGGAGAATCTTCAAGAGTTCTGTAAACAATGGCCAAAGTCCTGAGGGTGTGTGTCGGGAGCATCTTCAAGAGTTCTGTAAACTAAGACCACAGTCCTGAGAGTGGGTGTCGGGAGCATCTTCAAGAGTTCTGTAAATAAAGACCACAGTCCTGAGAGTGGGTGTTAGGAGCATCTTTAAGAGTTCTCTAAACAATGGCCAAAGTCCTGACAGTGGGTGTCGGGAGCATCTTTAAGAGTTCTGTAAACAATGGCCACAGTATTGAGAGTGGGTGTCGGGAGCGTCTTCAAGACTTCTGCAAACAAAGACCACAGTCCTGACAGTGGGTGTCGGGAGCATCTTCAAGAGTTCTGTAAACAAAGACCACAGTCCTGAGAGTGGGTGTCGGGAGCATTTTCAAGGGTTCCATAAACAATGGCCACAGTTTTGAGAGTGGGTGTCGGGAGAATCTTCAAGAGTTCTGTAAACAATGGCCAAAGTCCTGAGGGTGTGTGTCGGGAGCATCTTCAAGAGTTCTGTAAACTAAGACCACAGTCCTGAGAGTGGGTGTCGGGAGCATCTTCAAGAGTTCTGTAAATAAAGACCACAGTCCTGAGAGTGGGTGTTAGGAGCATCTTCAAGAGTTCTCTAAACAATGGCCAAAGTCCTGACAGTGGGTGTCGGGAGCATCTTTAAGAGTTCCGTAAACAATGGCCACAGTATTGAGAGTGGGTGTCGGGAGCGTCTTCAAGACTTCTGCAAACAAAGACCACAGTCCTGAGAGTGGGTGTTGGGAGCATCTTCAAGAGTTCTGTAAACAAAGACCACAGTCCTGAGAGTGGGTGTCGGGAGCATTTTCAAGAGTTCCATAAACAATGGCCACAGTTTTGAGAGTGGGTGTCGGGAGAATCTTCAAGAGTTCTGTAAACAATGGCCAAAGTCCCGAGGGTGTGTGTCGGGAGCATCTTCAAGAGTTCTGTAAACTAAAACCACAGTCCTGAGAGTGGGTGTCGGGAGCATCTTCAAGAGTTCTGTAAACAAAGACCACAGTCCTGAGAGTGGGTGTCGGGAGCATTTTCAAGAGTTCCGTAAACAATGGCCACAGTTTTGAGAGTGGGTGTCGGGAGAATCTTCAAGAGTTCTGTAAACAAAGACCACAGTCCTGAGAGTGGGTGTCGGGAGCATTTTCAAGAGTTCCGTAAACAATGGCCACAGTTTTGAGAGTGGGTGTCGGGAGCATCTTCAAGAGTTCTGTAAACAAAGACCACAGTCCTGAGAGTGGGTGTCGGGAGCATTTTCAAGAGTTCCGTAAACAATGGCCACAGTTTTGAGAGTGGGTGTCGGGAGAATCTTCAAGAGTTCTGTAAACAAAGACCACAGTGCTGAGGGTGGGTGTCGGGAGCATCTTCAAGAGTTCTGTAAACAATGGCCAAAGTCCTGAGGGTGTGTGTCGGGAGCATCTTCAAGAGTTCTGCAAACAAAGACCACAGTCCTGAGAGTGGGTGTTGGGAGCATCTTCAAGAGTTCTGTAAACAAAGACCACAGTCCTGAGAGTGCGTGTCGGGAGCATTTTCAAGAGTTCCGTAAACAATGGCCACAGTTTTGAGAGTGGGTGTCGGGAGCATCTTCAAGAGTTCTGTAAACAATGGCCAAAGTCCTGACAGTGGGTGTCAGGAGCATCTTCAAGAGTTCTGTAAACAATGGCCAAAGTCCTGAAAGTGGGTGTCGGGAGCCTCTTCAAGAGTTCTGTAAACAAAGACCACAGTCCTGAGAGTGGGTGTTGGGAGCATCTCCAAGAGTTCTGTAAACAAAGACCACAGTCTTGAGAGTGGGTGTCGGGAGCATTTTCAAGAGTTCCGTAAACAATGGCCACAGTTTTGAGAGTGGGTGTCGGGAGAATCTTCAAGAGTTCTGTAAACAAAGACCACAGTGCTGAGAGTGGGTGTCGGGAGCATCTTCAAGAGTTCTGTAAACAATGGCCAAAGTCCTGAGGGTGTGTGTCGGGAGCATCTTCAAGAGTTCTGTAAACAAAGACCACAGTCCTGAGAGTGCGTGTCGGGAGCATTTTCAAGAGTTCCGTAAACAATGGCCACAGTTTTGAGAGTGGGTGTCGGGAGCATCTTCAAGAGTTCTGTAAACAATGGCCAAAGTCCTGACAGTGGGTGTCAGGAGCATCTTCAAGAGTTCTGTAAACAATGGCCAAAGTCCTGAAAGTGGGTGTCGGGAGCCTCTTCAAGAGTTCTGTAAACAAAGACCACAGTCCTGAGAGTGGGTGTTGGAGCATCTCCAAGAGTTCTGTAAACAAAGACCACAGTCTTGAGAGTGGGTGTCGGGAGCATTTTCAAGAGTTCCGTAAACAATGGCCACAGTTTTGAGAGTGGGTGTCGGGAGAATCTTCAAGAGTTCTGTAAACAAAGACCACAGTGCTGAGAGTGGGTGTCGGGAGCATCTTCAAGAGTTCTGTAAACAAAGTTCACAGTCCTGAGAGTGTGTGCCCAGGTTGTACCTGCCGGATGACGCGGGAGATTGCTACATATTGGGACTTTTCGACATCAGGGCTTCAGTCAATTCTCTGTCCAGGTTTCACTCCCAGCTGGGCTGGATGGGCGCCGCAATGTCGGAATGCTTCATTAAGCAAGAGGGAAATCCGGCGGTCTGTTTCCCTGGCGACCAGGTGGAAGGAGCTTGTGGGGGTATTAGCAACACTTCAACGAAGTCCTTGTGATTTCAGGTATTTTGAGATCCGAGTCTGCTGTCTCAGGAAATAATGTGTGTACCTTCAACGTGTCGCTGTAGTGTCAAATAGTTACAGATGAATCAAATCCAGAGCTCTTTAATTGCTGGATGTGTGTGAGAAATGGAGGAATGTTATTTGTCTGCTTCCGTGCAGCCAATTTATTCTTCATGTTGCTCCTCCGTAAAATGCCTGCGCTGAACTGTCTAATAATGGAACACGTTTCGAAAAGACAGAATATGTGCTGGAGTGTTCATCAAGGTCGGACTTGGCTGCAGAGCCAAACATCAACTTTCTTTTGCAACTCTCTCTTTAGTGCTACAAAACTCGGTAGTTGTTAATTTAGTCGTTAATTTAGTTTTCTATTATTGACAGAAACAGTGGTTGAAATTATGGAGTGAAGTCACTGCCACTCTAGCACACCTGCAGCCAATTTGAGGCTTCACACACCTCCAAGGACGTTATCCGCTCTCTTGGCGCTTACCTGTGATCATCATTCCCCCATTTTGGCTCGACTCACACTTACCTTTCCTTCCAGCGGCTTCGTCCCGTTATAATTGCGAAATGTATTTCTCCACTCCTTGTGAGTGCTCTCTTTTTGTTATTTCTTGGGATCATGTCATATTCTGGTTTTGTTCTGTTTTTCTATCACATGCTGTTTGTTTTTTGTCTTCCTTAGTTCCTGGTGGCACTTCCGGTTTGTTTCCGTTTTCATAGCCACGCATCTTGTTTTTTACACGCACCTGCCTCGTGATTATCACCTTATTTAAGCCTGCCTTTTCCGTGGCTCACTCTCGCATTGTAGTTTCTGTTCCATACAACAGGTGACGACGCTGTTTCCCAATTGTGGTAAAGACTATTTCTGTACGCTATTCCTTTGTTTGTTCCCTAGCTCACATGCTAGCGCGTTTAGTTCCTTCTAGCTCTCATGCTAGTTGTGTTTGTTTTATCGTTAGTGCCTTGTGCAAGTGTTTCTGTTCTTAGTCTGTTTTTGTAGTATAAATAAATCTTTATTTCTTACCTGCACATTGTGTCCTATCCGACTGCTTCCTCGAGAGAAAGAACCCGCACCACGATGCCGGCAAAACGTCACATTTCTGGTCTTGTCACCCTCGTCCGGACAGAAGGGTGACATACTTGCCAAACCCTCACGATTGATTGTAAAATATGTTGTCAATATTCAATGTTTTATCATTCATAGTTAATATTGTAAATCCTACATTCTTTATTTTCATGGACATTCTGGGAGTCTTATACAGTTAAAAAAAAAAATCAAATTCCATTCCGTTTTTAAGGTGGTCTGTCATAACGTTTTTAGCTTCCAATCATTATTGTGAAGTTTTGTATTAATGTTCCTAAAAATAAATAAACCGCCAGACACACTTTTTTATCTAATTCTGGCCCCCGAGTAAAATAATTGCCCAGGCCTGATCTAGACATTTAACTTTTGACATTTCAAACAATTTTGTACACAAATAGTTCATGCACATTCAGATAAATTCTTAAAAATTCCAATAAAGAAACATTTTGGCCGGGGCCGGGCTGTATGTATGCGCACTAATTGACTGAAAGAGCACGCACTTGGCGTTATGATGTCAAACCTCGCCTCTGGGGCCCACTGCTGCTCCGAGATCCCCTACAGTTTAGCCTGAGACCGCCAGGAGGCACTGTAGGAGTCTTGGTGGTGCTACTGCGCTGACGCATCACACACACCCTGTTTTACAAACACACACACAATTTTTACTTTTGTAGCTGTATGTAAAAATGGCGCCCCTGAAGTGGCAGCTGTTTCCATCAGCTTTGTGCTGTTTTATTGTGTTTTATGTTAGATGTCTTTGTTCTGGTGCCGCCTGCTGGCGTAGTCTCTCACCTGTGTCTTTCTGGGGTTTTTTTTCCCAGTTACCAAGGTTCCCAAGGGAAGGCGGGAGTGGCGAGCACAGCTGTTAAATACCAATCTGTAATTTTTTGTATTTTGTGCTGAGTCCTCCTGTTTTTCCCTTCAGGTCACTTTTTGTTTTTAATATTATCACAATATTTATTACTAGGACTTAACATGACGTTAGTTTGTTTGCACAAGCAGGTCTTCTAGTTATATTTACGTAATGCAACAGCAAAAGAACACAAACTAATCGCCATCTCTTGTACTTTCTTCACGTTTAGTTCTTCTCTCAAAACCCTAATATAGGAGAGAGCAAACTCTACTGCAGGGGTGTCAAACTTAAATACAGAGTGGGCCAAAATTTAAAACTGAACAAAGACGCGGGCCAAGATTGAACAAATTAACCTTTTAATAGGGACCCACACAAGTTTTGCATTAAACATTGAACAAGCAAGGCTTATATACAGTAACTTATTAGTGACATGCAAATTGAGTTTCAAATACTAATAATAATAATTAAAAAATATCAATGGCATATCAAATACATTTTAAATACAAATTTAATGCCTCTTTTCAGCCTTCTGAGGTAAATATCAAAATATATTGTTGCGTCCCGAAAGAGTTAGTGCTGCAAGGGCTTCTGGATATTGGTTCTGTTATGTTTATGTTATGTTACAGTGCAGATGTTCTCCCGAAGTGTGTTTGTCATTCTTGTTTGGTGTGAGTTCACAGTGTGGCGCATATTTGTAACAGTGTTAAAGTTGTTTATACGGCCACCCTCAGTGTGACCTGTATGGCTGTTGCCAAGTATGGCTTGCATTCACTTATGTGTGTGTGATAGCCACATATATTATGCGAGTGGGCCTGCACGGTGTTTGTATGGAGGAAATGCGGACGTGACGACAGGTTATAGAGATTGCTAGAGATTGGGGCAGTATAGCTCGGTTGGTAGAGCAGCCGTGCGAGCAACTTGAGGGTTGCAGGTTCGAAACCCGCTTCCGCCATCGTTGTCACTGCCGTTGTGTCCTTGGGCAAGACAGAGTAGCATTTAAGTCTCACCTTAAAACTCATTTGTATACTCTAGCCTTTAAATAGACTCCCTTTTTAGACCAGTTGATCTGCCGTTTCTTTTCTTTTTCTCCTATGTCCCACTCTCCCTTGTGGAGGGGGTCCGGTCCGATCCGGTGGCCATGTACTGCTCGCCTGTGTATCGGCTGGGGACATCTCTGCGCTGCTGATCCGCCTCCGCTTGGGATGGTTTCCTGCTGGCTCCGGTGTGAACGGGACTCTCGCTGCTGTGTTGGATCCGCTTTGGACTGGACTCTTGCAACTGTGTTGGATCCATTATAGATTGAACTTTCACAGTATCATGTTAGACCCGCTCAAAATCCGTTGCTTTCCTCCTCTCCAAGGTTCTCATAGTCATCATTGTCACCGACGTCCCACTGGGTGTGAGTTTTCCTTGCCCTTATGTGGGCCTACCGAGGATGTCGTAGTGGTTTGTGTTGTGGTTTGTGCAGCCCTTTGAGACACTAGTGATTTAGGGCTATATAAGTAAACATTGATTGATTGATTGATACCCACTTGCTTCCAGTGCCACCCACACTGGTTTAAATGTAACTTAGATATTGGGTTTCACTATATAAAGCGCTTTGAGTCACTAGAGAAAAAGCGCTATATCAATATAATTCACTTCACTTCACTAAAGACAGTGCCTTTAAGGCACACCCTCAATATTGTTGTCCGGGTGGAAATGGGCAGAATGCTTGCCCCGGGAGATTTTCGGGAGGGGCACTGAACTTCGGGAGGATTGGCAAGTGTGAGAAATTTCGGTGTTACAGCGGCACCGCTGCTGTGTAATAACGGCGGGGCAGCTCTAATGTTAAATTGATATTGCCTCAAGGGCCAAATTAAATTACACGGCGGGCCAGAGTTTGACACCCATGCTCAACTGCATCCCAGAAAGTTCCTCAAACAAATCAAATGGGCAAACACACATTTTACAAAGTGATCTCTGCAGACACAAGCATGGTCCGATTGTATTCCACAAGGTAATCAAAGTGATATTTTCAAGAGCCACGCATTTTCAATTTTGTCCATGACTTTATTCCCTTTATGAACCACTTCTTTCAGACCTCTGTGAAAGCTCCTTCCCATCTCTGTATTTGAACGACTGCAACACCCAAGAACAGAACAGCAACACAGGGTTTTATGCTCAAACTCGACACTCGTTTCTCACATGTTTTAATGCCAAGCTCAAGCTGCTTGACCATCGTGTCAACTACGCCCCCGAGAAGAAAAACATGACGTCACGCAGCCCTCCTATTCTATTCCATTCTGTTCTCTCTTGCTACAACTTTCTCCGATTGCCGTTGTCAGACCAGTAATGCGGGTTGGAGTCTTGTCGTCCACCATTTTCTTCAATTTCCACGATCGCCTCGAGATCTGCACTCTGTGCAGAATCCTTAATGTATGCAACTTTAAAGAATGAACGCATGTTTGTCTTCCATACATCACCTGTGTGAGTTCCCCGGAGCATATTTGTTTGGGTTGCCGCTTGATGATTGGGCAGCAAAGTGCAGGTGACAAAAAGTTGCACTGAGATCTCGAGATGACGTGGAAGATGTGAATTATGAGAGCCATCTGCTCAGTCTGTCGATCTGCAACCGATCTCCACCCCCTCAGTTTGTGTGACGAGACAACGCAGATGGCGCAGCCACATGGATTTGCATTCTTCCATAATGGACTCGAATCTTTGGCCTGACAGAACTGACCCTAAACTAACCCGGTAGCTCAGTGTTTTACCGCAGGTAACCTTGTGCGGCTCGAGGAGCAGTCCAGGTAGGAGTCCAGAAGTTTGTACGATGGACTGATCTGTGGTCTCCTTCTTCATTACAGTCTTGTGGAGGTCTACAATCTTGTCCCTGATGTTCTTTTGTGACGACTACGGGGCATCGGGATGCGGGTGGCGCTCTTCCAAGACGCAGTCGGGCATCGGACACAGCGTGGAGGTAAGAAATAAAGATTTATTAACAAATAAAACAGACCGTGGAACAGAAACACTGGCACTAGGCACAAAAAGGCAAAACAAAAACTACTAGCATGGGAGCTAGAGGAGCAGAAGCTTAGCGCGGAAGCTAGCGAGTACAAACTGGAGTCGGAGTCGTCACTAGTTGTGTGTAACACGAATTTACGAAGCGAGGACGAGTAAATGGAAAAGGCAGGCTTAAATACATACAGTCAAAAAACAAGAGGCAGGTGACACTAATGCGTGACTATAGCAACAGAACAAACAGGAAGTGCCACCAGGAACTAAGGAAGTCAAACACCAACAGAATACGGTACAAAGAAGGAACCAAAACCATAATAAGACATGATCCGGGCAGCGGATTATAACACCTTTGACAGATCGTTGGTATTATCCATGACTGTTATGAGGTTTGAATAAGTATTACATTCATCATATTAAGTTAAAAAAGGTTTGCATTAGCACGCATTTCGCCTACGCAGCATTCTTCTCCTCGACGTAAATCTGTCACCGTGCGCCTTTGTCCGAGTCACGCACCCTGGGTGGAGCAATCCTGATGTTCCCTGCCAAATCTGGCCTTCCGGGTTTTCTCGCGTCGACTTAAAGGGGAACATTATCACAATTTCAAAAGGGTTAAAAACAGTAAAAATCAGTTCCCAGTGGCTTGTTGTATTTTTGGAATTTTTTTCCAAATTTTTACCGGTCCCGGAATATCCCTAAATAAAGCTTTAAAGTGCCTTATTTTCGCTATCTTCGAAACCACTATCCATTTTCCTGTGACGTCATACAGTGCTGCCAACGTAAACAAACAATGGGAATACCACAGCAAGATATAGCGACATTAGCTCGGATTCAGACTCGGATTTCAGCGGCTTAAGCGATTCAACAGATTACGCATGTATTGAAACGGATGGTTGGAGTATGAAAGTATTGAAGAAGAAACTGAAGCTATTGAGCGAATAGCTATTGACGCAATTCATAGCCATAGCATGGCCGAATAGCTGCGTTAGCATCGCCGGTAAAATGTGCGGACCAAACGATCAGGACTTTCGCATCTCGTGAGCAACTTAAATGCTTCGATTGGTAAGTGTTTTTTTCGCATTACATGTGGGTGGAAGGAAACGTAAAATAGTTGCAAATGCATCTGCAGGTTATCCATACATCTCTGTGCCATGTCTGCTTTAGCACCGCCGGTAAATAGCATATTAGCATCGATTAGCTGGCAGTCACGCCGCGACCAAATATGTCTGATTAGCAAATAAGTCAACATCAACAAAACTCACCTTTGTGATTTCGCCATGTCTGTCATCGCCGGTAAATAGCATGTTAGCATCGATTAGTGTAGCATTTTAGCATCGATTAGCGTATCATGTTAGCATCGATTAGCTGGCAGTCACGCCGCAACCAAATATGTCTGATTAGCAAATAAATCAACAACAAAACTGACCTTTGTGATTTAGTTGACTTTATCGTTGCAAATGCATCTGCAGGTTATCCATACATGTCTGTCATCGCCGGTAAAATGTCGACTTTCGCATCTTAGGGCCAGTGGTGCAACTTGAATCCCTCCCTGTTAGTGTTGTTACACCCTCCGACAACACACCGACGAGGCATGATGTCTCCAAGGTTCCAAAAAATTGTCGAAAAACGGAAAAAAACAGAGCTGACACCCGGTGTTTGTAATGTGAAAATGAAAATGGCGGCTGTATTACCTCGGTGACGTCACGTTCTGACGTCATCGCTCCAAGAGCGATAAACAGAAAGGCGTTTAATTCGCCAAAATTCACCCATTTAGAGTTCGGAAATTGGTAAAAAAAAATATATATGGTCTTTTTTCTGCACCATCAAGGTATATATTGACGCTTACATAGGTCTGGTGATAATGTTCCACTTTAAGTACTTTTCTTCCTACGTGCCTCTGAGACTGAAATAACTCCAGCGCGCCTGGAAGGTTGAACATTACATCGCACTAGAAGTTCGGTTGCAGTGTAGACCACACGTAGTAAAATGATAAAATGTTTCTTTTCTTTTTCTTCTATGTCCCACTCTCCCTTGTGGAGGGGGTCCGGTCCGATCCGGTGGCCTGTGTATCGGCTGGGGACATCTCTGCGCTGCTGATCCACCTCCGCTTGGGATGGTTTCCTGCTGGCTCCGCTGTGAACGGGACTCTCGCTGCTGTGTTGGATCCGCTTTGGACTGGACTCTCGCGACTGTGTTGGATCCATTATGGATTGAACTTTCACAGTATCATGTTGGACCCGCTCGACATCCATTGCTTTCTTCCTCTCCAAGGTTCTCATAGTCATCATTGTCACCGACGTCCCACTGGGTGTGAGTTTTCCTTGCCCTTATGTGGGCCTACCGAGGATGTCGTAGTGGTTTGTGCAGCCCTTTGAGACACTAGTGATTTAGGGCTATATAAGTAAACATTGATTGATTGATGAAAAGAAAGTCTAGAAAAATACCACATTTCAAAATGACAGCTAAGTCATCATGGCACCTTCCGAGGTGTGCTGGATGCTCCATTTCGGGTTCTCCACCTGATTGTCGAAGCTGGCGCTACCTGTTCCCTGTTAAATCTGGCCTTCTGCATATTCTGTCGTTGTCTTAAGTACTTGCGCAATTCTGAGGCTAGAATAAGTCCAAGGTAAAACATTATATTGCACTGGAAGTTTAGCATAAACTAAAATTTCTTAGGTGAATAATGTAAGTTTTAGTGCTTTCATGGTGAGTTTACTGACAGATATGAGTATGAAGTAGAAATGTCCGTTACTGGCTTTTTTGCCGATATTCGGATATTGTCCACCTCTTAATTACCGATTCCGATAACAACCGATACCGATATATACAGTCGTGGAATGAACACATTCATCATCAGCCGTTGTCAGTCCACTGCTGGACGAAAGCCTCAGCATGTTTCTGCCATTTGGCGTACTTTTCATGCTGGTTATTAGCCTACACCTTCCACGCTGGCTTGGTGCGGGTTGGAAGGGGTATTTTATATCAGAGATCCTTCTCCTAGACTAATTTACTGGGCTGTTGAACTTAGTCTGTCCTGTTGGTTGTCCGCGCCCCATTTACCCAGGGACCCGCTCAGCTTTATGGCGCTGACCACCCGCCACTCACAAGAGAAGGTGCAAACGGTTCTTTGTGTGCATTTCATAGACGTTAGTTGGGACTCACTAACCCCACACACAACCTCCCATCTGGATGTAGTTTAACGTCATACCCAGGACGCGGAATGAACACATTATTATGCTTAATTCTGTTGTGATTTCCCACTGGATGCATTAAAAAATGTAACAAAGTTTTCCAAAACAAATCAACTCAAGTTATGGAAAAAAATGCCAACATGGCACTGCCATATTTATTATTGAAGTCACAAAGTATTTTTTTTTTTTTTAACATGCCTCAAAGCAGCAGCTTGGAATTTTTGGACATGCTCTCCCTGAGCATGATCGGGGGTTGTATATTGTAGCGTCCCGGAAGAGTTAGTGCTGCAAAGGGTTCTGGGTATTTTTTCTGTTGTGTTTATGTTGTGTTACGGTGCGGATGTTCTCCCGAAATGTGTTTGTCATTCTTGTTTGGGGTGGGTTCACAGTGTGGCACATTTTTGTAACGGTGTTAAAGTTGGTTATACGGCCACCCCTCAGTGTGACCTGTATGGCTGTTGACCAAGTATGCGTTGGATTCAATTGTGTTTGAAAAGCCATAGATATTATGTGATTAGGGTGCCACGCAAAGGCAGTGCCTTTAAGGCATGCCTCCAATATTGATATTTGGGTGTAAATCAAGAGAAATTTGGGAGAATTTTTGCCCCGGGAGATTTTCGGGAGGGGCACTGAAATTCCAGAGGGTTGGCAAGTGTGACTGGGAGACACAAGTGCTCTGTACTTCTCCCTACGTCTGGTAAAATAAAGCTACCTCACAAATGATGTTTGTGTCAAAGGAAATTTAAAAACCAGAAGGCGAACTGTTGACATCTGCTTTTACTGAGGTATTAAAAAAAAATAACCCCCAACTTACACCAACGGTTACAACCCAGCAAAATGGCCATATGGCCGCTATGTCTCGTGGCTTTAAACTCCTCTCTACTAATGTCGTTTTTCTCGAAGCAAATGGCGGTGTAAAAAAAATGTGTCCTTTCTTCAGCGTGAATTTAAATTCACTGTCTGCCTTTTGAGTGGAGAAACCTCTTTTCTTCGCTACAAACATGACAGGAATGGAATTATGTATCAAGGTTGATCTTTCGTTCGGCTGAAAAGGAGGGTTTGGGGGCGGTGGGTCGAGAGGGGGGGTGTTTGGATCTCTTGGTGTATTTTTGACAAAATCGTGTGTCCCCTTTTTTGGAAAACATGAAGGTTTTTATTGCAAATGAATGCCTTGATGAATGGCTCGCAGCCTTCACATGCTCGAGTGTTCAATTCATTGAATTTGAGTCGTAAAACTCTGAAGGAGTCTTGACAAAAGTAATATTTCGGAGCTTCCAGCTCAGCTTTGTGTGTTTTTCATTCCTGATCGAGTTACACTGTCAAAGTTAAAACTCAAGAACTTGGTCGTCTTGTTTGTGTTTGGTCGTTTTTGCCCGGTGATTAATCTCCAGTTTCTTTATCCGTGGCATCTAATCTTCCACAACCGCAGGTCTGCAATCTACCGGAATCCATTTCTCCAAACAGTTTCTTGATGATAGCGAGCAAAGGAACCAGAGAGCTTCCTTAACGTCCATTGCAAACACACGTGCAAACCGCGAACCGCGAGCTTGACAATGTAAATGTCTGCTGCCGGGGTCCGTCGGGAGAAGAGCGTAAGCATCCTTTCATCCGCAGCAGCAGTTTTAATGAAGAAATATTGTCTGGCTCTAATAAAACTGCGATTGCAGCGGCCACGCTAATCTCTTCGGGGCTCCCAATTGTTTACAAGCGTTAGGTTTCGCTATCATTGACACCAAGGCCGTACTTGTAGCTGAGCCGCTATCTCCTGGAAGGACGTTGATTGGTCTGTTCGTTATTTGCCTCGGTCTCAATCGCATCAGTTGGAAGCTGGGCAAAATATATTTGTGACATTATTGTGTTTGCTCAAAGCCAGTGGCGTGGCTCTGTCATCATTGCTACCAGAAGTGGAATTTGAAACAAGATTAAATACTGGAAATCAATTTCATAAGTGATTTTTTTTTTTTTTTTTACTAAAAAGGCACGTCAGTATCTTAAAATCTTATTCTCAACTCATGAGTCATCAAAGGAGTTGGATTTCTTCTCAAATACATGCCAAATACATGCCACACCATACCATGGCATGCCACACCATAACATACCATACCATACCGTACCATGCCATACCACACCATACTATGCCCTACCATACCATACCATACTATACCATAACATACTATGTCATGCAATAACACACCATGCCATACCATAACATACCATACCATTCCATGCCATACCATACCATATTATGCCATACCATTACATACCATACCACACCATACTTTGCCATACCATACCATACCACACCATACCATACCATACCAAAATATACTATGCCATGCCATAACACACTATGCCATACCATACCATGCCATACCATAGTATGCCATCCCATAACACACCAGTGCATACTGTGCCGTACCATAACATACTATACCTTACCATACTATGCCATACCATAGTATGCCATACCATAACATACCATACCATATTGCTATACCATACCAAACCATACCATTCCATACTATGCCATACCATACCATACCATACCACACCACACATACCATACCATACCATACCGTGCCATACCAAAATATACTATTCCATGCCATAACACAAATTAATTTTTATTTAAAAAAAAAATAAATAAAAAAAAATATATATATATTTTTATTTTTATTTTTATTAAATCAACATAAAAAACAAAATATACACTAACAATTAGTGCACCAACCACAAAAACCTCCCCTTTTCATGACAATAACGTCCCTTTTTCATGACAAAGGAAAAAAATATATATATATGTTTTTAACACACTATGCCATACTATGCCATACCATAACATACCATACCATAGTATGCCATGCCATAACACACCAGTGCATACTATACCATACCATAACATACTATACCTTACCATACCATGCCATACCATACCATACCATATTATGCCATACCATTACATACCTTACCATAACATACCATACCATGCCATACCACACCACACTATGCCACACCATACCATACCATACCACATCATACTATACCATACCATGCCATACCATAATATATTATGCCATGCCGTAACACACCGTGCCATACTATGCCATACCATAACATACCATACCATAGTATGCATGCCATAACACACCAGTGCATACTATACCATACCATAACATACTATACCATACCATACCATGCCATACCATACCATACCATATTATGCCATACCATTACATACATTACCATAACATACCATACCATGCCATACCACACCATACTATGCCACACCATACCATACCATACCACATCATACTATACCATACCATGCCATACCATAACATATTATGCCATGCCGTAACACACCGTGCCATACTATGCCATACCGTAACATACCATACATGCTGTACCACACCATACCATACCACACCATGCTATAGCATAACATACCACACAATACCATGCCATACGATACTATGCCATACCATACCATACCATACCATACGTGTGTGTGTTATGTCTGTAGGCCTGTAGCCGCTCGGCAAGCATCGCAAACAGACTTTATCTCCCCAGGTGTTGTTGACGAGGAAGGAGTGGGTTTCCTCTTGGCTGCTCTGTCCTCGAGAGGAAACTTGCCGCGTCGCAACCAGGCGAAAACAATCCGGAAAAGAATGTTTGCGTACCAGCGAGCGAAAACAAAATTAAACTTTTAATCATACTCGTTTATTTCCAGTCGGCAAATTCAGCCTTCATGTCTCCCAGTTTGCGATTTATTTTACACAAGAAAATGTGTGTGTGCCCAACACATAAGTTAACTTTCGGTTTCGATCCCCGCTAAGGCATGCAGCAAGACGGACAAAAACATATGAGAGGAGCTCTAATTTTGAGAGCTCAGGCAGCCTGGTCTCCTCTCCTGTGCTGCTATCACTCTAGTTCGCACTTTAACCCACCTCTCTTTATTCAGACGGTCTCAATAGGTCCTCGGCGAATCAAATGGTTTTGTCCCTAAAAAGGATCAGGATCTCCACAACACTTCTGAAACTCTACAAAACAAAATCAAAATAAAACAAACCCTTGACGCCTCAGACATTTTCCAAACCCACACTTTTCATTGGGGTGAAGAAGTCACATGGAAGTAGGCGGCCAAAAAAGAACCCGAGTTTATTAAGCCCACGCAGCGCATTCAAAGCACGTCAGCGAGTAATGAATCTTCAACAAGGAATAAATAACCTTTGTGTGTTTGGAGTTGCAGGCAGAAATATTCGTGGCGGGGGTGGAAGTAGGTACTAAAAAGGAAGAAGACACACGTTTTAGTTGGTAGATCCATAGTCAACTCAGTTTTTAAATGTATTTTATTATTATTATTATTATTATTATTATTATTATCACAATACTTATTATTAATAATAATAGCATTATTATTATTATTATTATTATTGAATTAATCGTATTTGTTTCTTTTATCATTTTACTCAGTTACCGTATTTCCTTGAATTGCCGCTGGGGCGCTAATTAATTTAAAACCTCTCCTCACTCCTGCGCTTACCAAAGGCATGCGGTAAAAGTAAGCATGCGCTAATTATTTTAAAACCTCTTCTCACTCCTGCGCTTACCAAAGGCACGCGGTAAAAGTAAGCATGCGCTAATTATTTTAAAACCTCTTCTCACTCCGGCACTTACCAAAGGCATGCAGTAAAAAATTGAGTGTGATGTAAGCTTGGACCTTAAATCTTACTGAATAGCTCCTAATCTTCTTCCCTTTATGCGATTTCAAATTACCGGAATTTAAATCAGCCATTTCCTTTTTGAAAATGGTGACAGGGGAAGTATCACTCGTGACGTCACGAGTTTGACCAGGCGGTAATACTAAGCATGCACTAATTATTTTGGGAAGCGAGTTTGACCCGTAATTCAAGGCAGGCGCATACTATATGCCCTGCGGCAATAGTTATCTCATGTTTCTGAGGACATTCTGTACATCTTTTTGTGGCCCGAAACAGGGATCGAAACCGAAAGTTAACTTATGTGTTGGGCACACACACATTTTCTTGTGTAAAATAAATCGCAAACTGGGAGACATGAAGGATGAATTTGCGGACTGTAAATAAACGATTATGATGAAAAGTTTCATTTGGTTTTCGCTCGCTCGTACGCAAACATTCTTTTCAGGATTGTTTTCGCCTGGTTGCGACGCAGCAAGTTTCCTCTCGAGGACAGAGCAGCCAAGAGGAAACCCACTCCTTCCTCGTCAACAGCACCTGGGCAGATGAACTCTGTTTGCGATGCCTGCCGAGCGGCTACAGGCCTACAGACATAACACACACACGTACGGTATGGTATGGCACGGAATGGTGTGGTATGTTATGCTATAGCATGGTGTGGTATGGTATGGTAAAGCATGGTATGGTATGGTATGGCACGGTATGGTGTGGTATGTTATGCTATAGCATGGTGTGGTATGGTATGATATGGCATGGCATGGTATGGTATGGTATTCTTGTCAGATGTTGTTGTTGACGAACCCCAAGATGCAGAGAAGGCGGCAGGCATCGTGCAGGTAAACATGATTTAATTTAACACTAAAACAAGAACAAACAAAAGGGTACAAACAAAAGGCGCGCACAAGACGGAGAACAAACTTGGCTATGAACAAAAACTAGCACAAAGGCTAACTGTGGACCAGAAACAAAAACACTTCCTGTGACACAAAGGAACTAGGACCTGAGCAGAGTGAGCAGAAGTAGACACAGCTACAACAATAAGTATTAATGACATTGACAGGTAGTGGTGACAATAATCCAGCACTGACTGGAGGGGAAGGCAGCTTTGGATAGTAACCTGGCTGATTGACACCAGGTGTGGCCAGGTGCCAATCAGCCACAGCTGGGGAGACACAGCACTCAGGGAACGGACAAAATAGGAGCCCTGACAGGAAACAAAGACAAACGCAGAAGAAAAACTAAAACATGGCCAAACTTTCAGGGACAAGCCTGACAGTTCTCTTTCTAAGCCCCACTCAGTGTTTATTATAACTTAAACCAGGGGTGTTGAACTCATTTTAGCTTAGGGGCCCATCCATCCATCCTTTTTTCTACCGCTTGTCCCGTTCGGGATCCTGGGGGGTGCTGGAGCCTACACTGCAAAAACTGAAATCTAAGAAGAAATATCTCAAATAAGAGGTGATATTTGCTTATTTTTTGTCTGATAAGATAATTATACCCATTAAGCAGATTTTATGTTAGAGTGTTTTACTTGTTTTAAGTGTTTTGGTCCTAAATGATCTCAGTAAGATATTACAGCTTGTTGCTGAGATTTGATGACCTATATTGAGTAAAACATGCTCGAAACTGGAATATCAACTGATGCAAAGCTGTGTCATTAACACTCATAAGTATAAAAATATTTTTTTAAGTAATCATTTCTTACTTCAAGCATGAAAAAAAAAGGATGCCGAGTGCATATCATTATGTCAAGATAACGGCACTAGCATTTAATTAATTTAAGAATATTTTCTATACATATTGAGAAAAAGGTCTCATTTTTTTATACTAAGAAAAGTGCACTTGTTATTAGTGAGAATATATATCCCATCCATCCATCCATTTTCTACCGCTTATTCCCTTTCGGGGTCGCGGGGGGCGCTGGCGCCTATCTCAGCTACAATCGGGCGGAAGGCGGGGTACACCCTATATATATATTTTTAAGTATTTTGGGGTTCATTGAGGTTAGCTAATTTGCCTTTTTTTGGAAAGTCTTGACAAGCCGAATTTTCTTGTTCTATTGGCAGATAATTTTGCTTACTTCAAATAAAATAACCCTAATTTTTCTATTTTTTTTCTTGTTTTTTGAACATTGACTTTTTGCAGTGTATATCAGCTGCATTCGGGCGGAAGGTGGTGTACACCCTGGACAAGTCACCGCCTCATCGCAGGGCCAACACAGAGGAAAATCTTTGCACACGCGGGCCGGACTATGAAAATCTTTGCATCAAAGCTACAAAAGAAAGACAACTTCAGATTGTTTTTCTTTGTCTTACTTTGGCCAAAAATAGAACAAATACACTCTAAAAATATCACAACAAAAATATATATATATATAAAAAAAAAAAATACCGGCAGCGGTGAAGTTTAAATCCATGAAGGAAAGAAAAAAGTGGATGAATGTTTATAAATTTACATATGCATGAAAATATTTCAAAATAAAAGAGGGCTGAGGATTTAGTATTTTTAAACATTTTTTTTACAATAGTAAAAGCATGCAATTAACCACAAAGTTAGCGCTGCATAAATTATTGTGTCGCTACTGGTTCCGCGTTTAAAATAAAAATAATGGTGAAAAAAGCCTTGTCAACTGACATAAACTCATGTGGAGAGGCGGAGCCAACGGGCTGACAGCGGGTTAGGACAAATCGTGGTCCTACCCAATATGGCGGCCAGGAGGCGGAGTATGCAGCGGAACGGAGAGGCGGGGCGCGCCTGGAGCAACGCTGCAGCGATCGGAGCCAGGTGTGTAATACACACCCCTGCTCTCAATCTGTGCATCTCCTTCTGCTGTATAAAAGGGGAGAAGGAGGAGCAATCGTGGCAGAAAAAGTAGGAGACCAGATGAGCGATGAGCCCCCGAGGAAGACGGAGTTACGGGCGACCGAAAGGCGAGCCGAGACGAGCAGCAAAGGAGGAAATACTGGAAATCGGCGCCACCGACTGGGACACAAACTGGTTTGTTGAAACAATAAACGAGAGTCAAACCTGCTCTGCAATGTCTTTCATCAGTGGTCTATGCAACCCGCACGATGGCGGCTGGAAGCCGTTTACAACTGTTCATGTTGAATTAATTCTACTCCAAATATCATGCTAACGTATACGGGCAGCATGGTGGTGAAGGGGTTAGTGCATGTGCCTCACAATACGAAGGTCCTGAGTAGTCCTGAGTTCAATCACGGGCTCGGGATCTTTCTGTGTGGAGTTTGCATGTTCTCCCCGTGACTGCGTGGGTTCCCTCCGGGTACTCCGGCATCATCCCACCTCCAAAGACGTGCACCTGGGGATAGGCCCCGCCCACCTCCAAAGACATGCACCTGGGGATAGGCCCCACCCACCTCCACAGACATGTACCTGGGGATAGGCCCCGCCCACCTCCAAAGACATGCACCTGGGGATAGGCCCCACCCACCTCCACAGACATGTACCTGGGGATACGCCCCGCCCACCTCCAAAGACATGAACCTGGGGATAGGCCCCGCCCACCTCCAAAGACATGCACCTGGGGATAGGCCCCACCCACCTCCACAGACATGTACCTGGGGATAGGCCCCGCCCACCTCCAAAGACGTGCACCTGGGGATAGGCCCCGCCCACCTCCAAAGACATGCACCTGGGGATAGGCCCCACCCACCTCCAAAGACATGCACCTGGGGATAGGCCCCGCCCACCTCCAAAGACGTGCACCTGGGGATAGGCCCCGCCCACCTCCAAAGACGTGCACCTGGGGATAGGCCCCGCCCACCTCCAAATACGTGCACCTGGGGATAGGCCCCGCCCACCTCCAAAGACGTGCACCTGGGGATAGGTTGATTGGCAACACTAAATGGTCCCTAATGTGTGAATGTTGTCTGTCTATCTGTCTTGGCCCTGTGATGAGGTGGCGACTTGTCCAGGGTGTACCCCGCCTTCCGCCCATGTGCTGCTGAGATAGGCTCTAGCAACCTCCTTGACCCCGAAGGGGGACAAGCGGTAGAAAATGGATGGATGGATTGTGTTAGTGCTATAGTTATATTATGCAACTGAGATAGGCTCCAAGTTTGGTGAAGTTTTGGCCCTTCTAAATCTAATGTGTTCATATACAGGATCCACAGGATACTAAGTGGCCTTCAGGTAAGGACACAGAATTGTTCAAATGAGCATTTAACCTTCTTGAAGCCTTCAACCCACTTTGTCCTTTGTCCAACCGTCTTTTTTTCCACCCAGTTTGCAGTCGGGGATTTGACGCCGGTTCTCCGGGGGTCCCGAGTGATCGGACGGAAATGGGAATTAATAATGCAGACGGGGTCTAATATGTTTGCGCATGTCAGATGACAGCTTCAATAAAATATGAAGAGTACAGTACGCCATTAGGCGATGTATTATTGTGAGAGACATACTATCCCCCGTGACCCTATTTGCCAGCCCAATGCCGGCTTTGCGGTCACCGCCCGGCAAATAGAGAAAGGAGCTGGGGGGTCACAGCATCGATTATTTCTATTTGAAAAAGGGTTGAGCTTGGCGGCGAAACTCAAACACACCGAATGGATTTGATTCAAGCAATAAATGAAAGTAAAATAGAATGTGTGGGTTTTAACTCGGATACCTTCACTCTTTCATGTTCACTTCGGGGTGTGTCCTTACTTCAACTCAACACACACACACACACAAAAAAAATGTTGGGTTAAAAAACAACCCAATTTTAATCCAACTGCAGGTCCAGAAAGGGACAAACCCATTTTATTTATTAATATCAACTCAACATTTTGGGTTATTTTTTTCAACCCAACTTTTGCGTTGAATTATCTAACCAAAAAGTTGAGTTATGATAACTGAATCTTGGGTTATTCCCAACCAAACCATTGGGTTGAATGACTTAACCCAAAAGTTGAGTTATTCTAACTCAATATTGGTTGATTCATAACCAGAGGTGGGTAGAGTAGCCAGGAATTGTACTCAAGGAAGAGTACTGTTACTTTAGAGGTTTATTACTCAAGTAAAAGTAAGGAGTAGACACCCAGATATTTAATTGAGTAAAAGTAAAAAGTATGTTGTGAAAAAACTACTCAAGTACTGAGTAACTGATGAGTAACCTGTTCGTTTAATGATTACGGCAACAAATAATGCACAAAAACAAAAATAGCAATGAGCAAATTCAGAGCCAGGAATATCTCTTAAGCAACTAAAACAATATTATATATTAAATAATAATACATTAAAATAAAAAAAATTATGGCAAATTGAGCCACAATAACTTAACAGCACCATAGGCTCAGTAGGCATGGATTGATTGATTGATTGATACTTGTATTATTAGATTGCAGAGTACAGTACATATTTTGTACAATTGACCACTAAATGGTAACACCCCAATAAGTTTTTCAACGTTAATCAATTACTTAATAAATGACCAAGTCGAGGTGATCTACCTCATATATACATACACACACACACACATATATATATATATATATATATATATATATTTATATATACATATATACCTTTATATATACAGTATATAATTTATATTTATTTATTTTGCCGTTTTTGTTCACATGTTAAAGGTGTTTAATGAATATACATGCATGTTTAACACATAGATTCCTATCTTTCATGAAGACAAGAATATAAGTTGGTGTATTACCTGACTCTGATGACTTGTATTGATTGGAATCAGACAGTAGTTCTGATAACGTCCCAGTTAAGTTCCTCCTTCATGTCTAATACGTCATGAAAGTCGTTTTTTTTGGCATCTTATATGTCCAGCTTCTTCTATATTCGTTTTTATACACTTTACAAGAAATTCATTGGCGGCAAACTCCGTAGCTTGCTAGCTTGTTTGCGCTGGCTTTCGGAGACTCTTATTTTGTTAGCGCAGGCGCGATGGAGCGGCACTTTTATTGTGAAGACAGGAACTGTGCGATCAGTCCTTAGGCTTTTGACGGGAAGTACGGTTGAAAATAAAAAGTGTCTTTTTTCCTTTACACTTTTGATTGATTGGTTGATTGATTGAAACATGTATTAGTAGATTGCACAGTACAGTACATATTCCGTACAGTTGACCACTAAATGGTAACACCCCAATAAGTTTTTCAACATGTCGGGTTCTACGTGTGACGGTCACGTGACCACCTGGCTCCGTTTGATTGGTCCAACGTCACCATTGACTGCATTTGATTGGTGAAACGCAGGCATGCGTAGTTCCTACTTTGAATGCTTGTCTGACAAAATCAAAACAAAGCGTGCATTAACAGATCGATAAAAAAAAAAGTAGCGAGTAGCGACCTGATTGCAGATAAATGGAGCAAAGTAAAAGTAGCGTTTCTTCTCTATAAATATACTCAAGTAAAAGTAAAAGTATGTTGCATAAAATTGACTCTTAGAAGTACAATTTATCCCAAAAGTTACTCAAGTAGATGTAACGGAATAAATGTAGCGCGTTACTACCCACCACTGTTCATAGTGAATTAGTGAATTATATTTATATAGCGCTTTTCTCTAGTGATTCAAAGCGCTTTACATAGTGAAACCCAATATCTAAGTTACATTTAAACCAGTGTGGGTGGCACTGGGAGCAGGTGGGTAAAGTGTCTTGCCCAAGGACACAACGGCAGTGACTAGGATGGCGGAAGCGGGAATCGAACCTGCAACCCTTTGAGTTGCTGGCACGGCCACTCTACCAACCGAGCTATGCCGCATAAGTCATAACCCAACTATTGGGTTGAATGACTTAACCCAAAAGTTGAGTTATGCTAACTCAATATTGGTTGATTCATAACCCAAATATTGGGTTGAAAAAAATAACCCAAAAAGTTGAGTTATGCTAACTCTTTATTGGTTGATTCATAACCCAACTATTGGGTTGACTTAACCCAAAAGTTGCGCTATGCTAACTCGGTATTGGTTGATTCATAACCCAACTATTGGGTTGAATGACTTAACCCATAAGTTGAGTTATGCCAACTCAATATTGGTTGATTCATAACCCAACTATTGGGTTGAATGACTTAACCCATAAGTTGAGTTATGCCAACTCAATATTGGTTGATTCATAACCCAAATATTGGGTTGAAAAAAATAACCCAAAAAGTTGAATTATGCTAACTCTTTATTGGTTGATTCATAACCCAACTATTGGGTTGACTTAACCCAAAAGTTGCGCTATGCTAACTCGGTATTGGTTGATTCATAACCCAACTATTGGGTTGAATGACTTAACCCATAAGTTGAGTTATGCCAACTCAATATTGGTTGATTCATAACCCAACTATTGGGTTGAATGACTTAACCCAAAAATTTAGTTATGCTAACTCAATATTGGTTGATTCATAACCCAACTATTGGGTTGAATTTATTTAACACAAAAGCTGAGTTATGCTCACTACAATGTTGTGTTTTTCCCAACCCAACTATTGGGTTGTGCAATTTAGCGCTCAATGTTCCAATAGTTGGTTAAAAATGACACCTATTACTGATGATTTGTCCGACACATTCTTAACTACTGATCAAAATTATTTTAATTCCATTAAAATGATTATGCATATATACATATATATTTATATGTGTGTATATATACATATGTGTGTATGATATTATCGGCCGATAAATGCTTTAAAACGTAATATCGGTACTTATCGGTATCGGTTTCAACCTCCCGATTTTCCCGGGAGACTCCCGAATTTCAGACCCCATCTTGAAAATCTCCCGAGGCATCTGTTCTCCCGATTTCCACTCAGACAACAGTATTGGGGGCGTGCTCTAAAGGCACTGCTTTCAACGTCCTCTACAACCTGTCGTCACGCCCGCTTTCCCTCCATACAAACAGCGTGCCGGCCCAGTCTTTTGCCCACACCCAAGTGAATGCAACGCATACTTGATCAACAGCCATACAGTTCAGACTGAGGGTGGCCGTATTAACAACTTTAACACTGTTACAAATTTGCGCCACACTGTGAACACACACCAAACAAGAATGACAAACACATTTTGGGAGAACATCCGCACCGTAACACAACATAAACACAACATAACAAATACCCAGAACCCCGGGATGCTACAATATACACCCCCCGCTTTTTTCCATAACTGGAGTTTATTTATTTTGGAAAACCTTGCTTTTGATTGATTGATTGATTGAAACTTTTATTAGTAGATTGCACAGTACAGTACATATTCCTTACAATTGACCACTAAATGGTAACACCCGAATACGTTTTTCCACTTGTTTAATTGCGGTCCACGTTAATCAATTCATGGTAAATGTACATTGTTTAATGCAGTGGTCCCCAACCACCGGGCCGCAGAAGAATTTTTCATTAAAAAAAAAAAATAAAAAAAAACGTTTTTCCACTTGTTTAATTGCGGTCCACGTTAATCAATTCATGGTAAATTTACATTGTTTAATGCAGTGGTCCCCAACCACCGGGCCGCAGAATAATTTTTCATAAAAAAAAAAAAAAATATATATATGTATTTTTTATTTTTTATTTTTATTAAATCATCATAAAAAACACAATATACACTTACAAATAGTGCACCAACCACAAAAAACTCACTTTTTCATGACAAAAATGTCCCTTTTTCATGACAAAGAAGAACAAAAAAAATAAATTAAAAAAAAAGGACAACCCCCCGGGCCGCGGGGCAAATTATTAAGCGTTATACAAAAAGGTTGGGGACCACTGGTTTAATGCATCCAGCGGGGCATCACAACAAAATTAGGCATAATAATGTGTTAATTCCACGACTGTATACATCGGTATCGGTTGATGACAAATGCAGAAGAAAAACTAAAACAAAACTAAACTGTCAGAGACAAGCCTGACAGGTAATGCACACTGCCTGGGCTTGTGGTGGCGGATGTACTCTCTCTGGTTATCGAACAAACGCATGACTAGATACACCTCTCTTTCACTTCTAAAATGAATAAAATTTCACTTTTCGCTGAATATAAACCCGCAACTCAGGTGCGAATAACCATTCTACTCATCATCTCTGCTTCTTCCTACTCCCTTTCAAACATGTACAGTTGCAAACACGCCATCATCAGAAAGTCCCAAAATAAAGTAAGGCATTACCAGGATCCTAATGGATGGACAGCACAGAGCGTTTACCGGGCCCAGGACAGCCCTCTGATCAATGACTCTGATTAACAGCTGATCGGGCGTGTACATCTTCTCAAAGGTCACGTCTTACCTGCTCGCCCGTGGCCTTTAAGTACTGCTCCACTCGATCACAGCGATTACATTTACTGCCGCTGTAATTAAAGAGGCTATTTAGCAATGTTACAAATAATCCAACAAGGAGGATGGAGAGTCAAAGTATTTCTGTGAGTAATTACTGACATCCTGGAGGTGCGTTGCCTTGTAACACAAACGGCATTATTTGCTTTGGTGGACCAGATGCTGCTGCCGCTGCAATAAATGTCACACGCTAAGCCAGCAGGGATAAAACCATATGTCTCTGAATGTTAATTAGGATAGTATAGACTGTATCTAGCCCACTGGGGGGAAGTGAAGTGGTTGCTGGAGCCTATCCCAGCTGCATTCGGGTGCAAGGCGGGGTACACCCTGGACAAGTCGCCACCTAGGCAAAACATGTGTGTAGTGTCTGTAATTTTAACCGTGACTCATTTGGTCAAAGTCCCTAGAAGGAGTTTATAAAAGTAAGACAACATTTTTCGTCGCAAAATGGACAAAAAATATGTGGCACAAGAGCCATGATTGGTGCCGTGCCACACCCGCACCTAATGGTGTAGGCAAAATATTTTTGCAACTTATCATCACCTATATGTGTAGTGTCTGTGATTTTAACCACGACTCATTTGGTCCAAGTCCCTAGGAGGAATTTGTTCAAGTACGACCAAATTTTTTAGCCGAAAAATGGCCAAAATCCATCGGAGCCAGGCTTGGAGCTGTGCCACGCCCACATCTAATGGCGAAGGCAAAAAGTTTTCCCAACTTATCATGACTTATATGTGTAGTTTCTGTAATTTTAATCGTGACTCATTTAGTCAAAATCCCTAGCAGGAGTTTGTTAAAGTACGACCCCATTTTTTAGCCGAAAAATGGCCAAAATCCATCAGAGCTATTTTTGGCGCCATGCCACGCCCGCACCTAATGGCGTAGGCAAAAAGTATTCCCAACTTATCATCACCTATATGTGTAGTGTCTGTAATTTTAACTGCGACTCATTTGGTCCAAGTCCCAAGGAGGAATTTGTTAAAGTACGACCCCATTTTTTAGCCGAAAAATGGCCAAAATCCATCAGAGCTATTTTTGGCGCCATGCCACGCCCACATCTAATGGCGTAGGCAAAAAGTTTTCGCAAGTTATCATCACCTGCATGTGTAGTAGCTGTAAGTTTATTCGCAACTCTTTGGTCAAAGTTCCTAGTAGGACTTCGTTAAAGTACGAACCCTTTTTTTTGTCGAAAAATTGCCAAAAACCATGGGAGCCATGTTTGGCGCCGTGCCACACCCACATCTAATGGCGTAGGCAAAAAGTTTTCCCAACTTATCATCACTTATATGTGTAGTTTCTGTAATTTTAATCGTGACTCATTTAGTCAAAGTCCCTAGCAGGAGTTTGTTAAAGTACGACCAAATTTTTTAGCCGAAAAATGGTCAAAAACCATCGGAGCCAGGCTTGGAGCCGTGCCACGCCCACATCTAATGGCGTAGGCAAAAAGTATTCCCAACTTATCATCACCTATATGTGTAGTATCTGTAATTTTAACTGCGACTCATTTGGTCAAAGTCCCTAGCAGGAGTTTATAAAAGTATGACCAAATTTTTTAGGCGAAAAAGGGCCAAAATCCATCACAGCCAAGTTTGGCGCCATGCCACGCCCACATCTATTGGTGTAGGCAAAAAGTATTCCCAACTTATCATCACCTATATGTGTAGTGTCTGTAACTTCACCCACGACTAATTTAGTCAAAGTCCCTAGAAGGAGTTTGTTAAAATATGACCCCATTTTTTAGCCTAAAAATGGCCAAAATCCATCAGAGCTATTTTTGGCGCCATGCCACGCCCACATCTAATGGCGTAGGCAAAAAGTATTCCCGACTTATCATCATTTATATGTGTAATGTCAGCAATTTTAACCTTGACTCATTTGGTCAAAGTCCCTAGAAGGAGTTTATAAAAGTACGACAACATATTTTGTCGAAAAATGGCCAAAAAGCACAAGAGCCATGTTTGGTGCCGTGCCACGCCCGCACCTAATGGCGTAGGCAAAATATTTTTGCAATTTATCATCACCTATATGTGTAGTGTCTGTGATTTTAACTGCGACTCATTTGGTCCAAGACCCCAGGAGGAATTTGTTCAAGTACGACCCCATTTTTTAGCCGAAAAATGGCCAAAATCCATCAGCGCTATTTTTGGCGCCATGCCACGCCCACCTCTAATGGCGTAGGCAAAAAGTATTCACAACTTATCATCACCTGCATGTGTAGTAGCTGTAAGTTTATTCGCAACTCATTTGGTCAAAGTTCCTAGTAGGACTTCGTTAAAGTACGAACCCTTTTTTTTTGTCGAAAAATTGCCAAAAACCATGGGAGCCATGTTTGGCGCCGTGCCATGCCCGCATCTGATGGCGTAGGCAAAATATTTTTGCGACTTATTATCACCTATATTTGTAGTGTCTGTAATTTTAACAGCGACACATTTGGTCAAAGTCCCCAGAAGGAGTTTATAAAAGTACGACCAAAATTTTTAGGCGAAAAAGGGCCAAAATCTATCAGAACCAAGTTTGGCGCCATGCCACGCCCACATCTATTGGTGTAGGCAAAACGTATTCCCAACTTATCATCACCTATATGTGTAGTGTCTGTAACTTTACCCGCGACTAATTTAGTCAAAGTCCCTAGAAGGAGTTTGTTAAAATATGACCCCATTTTTCAGCCTAAAAATTGCCAAAATCCATCAGAGCTATTTTTGGCGCCATGCCACGCCCACATCTAATGGCGTAGGCAAAAGGTATTTCCAACTTATCATCACCTATATGTGTAGTGTCTGTAACTTTAACCGCGACTAATTTAGTCAAAGTCCCTAGCAGGAGTTTGTTAAAGTACGACCAAATTTTTTAGCCGAAAAATGGCCAAAAACCATCGGAGCCAGGCTTGAAAACGTGCTACGCCCATATCTAATGGCGTAGGCAAAAAGTTTTCCCAACTTATCATCACTTATATGTGTAGTTTCTGTAATTTTAATCGTGACTCATTTAGTCAAAGTCCCTAGCAGGAGTTTGTTAAAGTACGACCCCATTTTTTAGCCGAAAAATGGCCAAAATCCATCAGAGCTATTTTTGGCGCCGTGCCACGCCCGCATCTAATGGCGTAGGCAAAATATTTTTGCGACTTATTATCACCTATATGAGTAGTGTCTGTAATTTTAACTGCGACTCATTTGGTCCAAGTCCCAAGGAGGAATTTTTTAAAGTACGACCCCATTTTTAGCCGAAAAATGGCCAAAATCCATCAGAGCTATTTTTGGCGCCATGCCACGCCCACATCTAATGGCGAAGGCAAAAAGTATTCCCAACTTATCATCACCTATATGTGTAGTGTCTGTAATTTAAACTGCGACCCATTTGGTCAAAGTACCTAGAAGGAGTTTGTTAAAGTACAACCCATATTTTTTTGGTTGAAAAATGGCCAAAATCCATCAGAGCCAAGTTTGGCAACATGCCATGCCCACAACTAATGGCGTAGGCAAAATATTTTTGCAATTTATCATCACCTATATGTGTAGTGTCTGTGATTTTAACCACGACTCATTTGGTCCAAGTCCCTAGGAGGAATTTGTTCAAGTACGACAAAATTTTTTAGCCGAAACATGGACAAAAACCATCGGAGCCAGGCTTGGAGCTGTGCCACGCCCATATCTAATGGCGTAGGCAAAAAGTTTTCCCAACTTATCATCACTTATATGTGTAGTTTCTGTAATTTTAATCGTGACTCATTTAGTCAAAGTCCCTAGCAGGAGTTTGTTAAAGTACGACCCCATTTTTTAGCCGAAAAATGGCATAAAACCGTCGGAGCCAGGCTTGGAGCCGTGCCACGCCCACATCTAATGGCGTAGGCAAAAAGTTTTCCCAACTTATCATCACTTATATGTGTAGTTTCTGTAATTTTAATCGTGACTCATTTAGTCAAAGTCCCTAAAAGGAGTTTGTTAAAGTAAGACCCCATTTTTTAGCCGAAAAATGGCCAAAATCCATCAGAGCTATTTTTGGCGCCATGCCACGCCCACATCTAATGGCGTAGGCAAAAAGTATTCCCAACTTATCATCACCTATATGTATAGTGTCTGTATTTAAACTGCGACCCATTTGGTCAAAGTACCTAGAAGGAGTTTAAAAAAGTGAGACATTTTTTGTCGAAAAATGGACAAAAAGCACAAGAGCCATGTTTGGTGCCGTGCCACACCCGCACCTAATGGCGTAGGCAAAATATTTTTGCAATTTATCATCACCTATATGTGTAGTGTCTGTGATTTTAACCACGACTCATTTGGTCCAAGTCCCTAGGAGGAATTTGTTCAAGTACGACCAAATTTTTTAGCCGAAAAATGGCCAAAATCCATCGGAGCCAGGCTTGGAGCCGTGCCACGCCCACATCTAATGGCGTAGGCAAAAAGTATTCCCAACTTATCATCACTTATATGTGTAGTTTCTGTAATTTTAATCGTGACTCATTTAGTCAAAGTCCCTAGCAGGAGTTTGTTAAAGTACGACCAAATTTTTTAGCCGAAACATGGACAAAAACCATCGGAGCCAGGCTTGTAGCCGTGCCACGCCCACATCTAATGGCGTAGGCAAAAAGTATTCCCAACTTATCATCACTTATATTTGTAGTTTCTGTAATTTTAATCGTGACTCATTTAGTCAAAGTCCCTAAAAGGAGTTTGTTAAAGTAAGACCCCATTTTTTAGCCTAAAAATGGCCAAAATCCATCAGAGCTATTTTTGGCGCCATGTCACGCCCACATCTAATGGCGTAGGCAAAGAGTATTCCCAACTTATCATCATTTATATGTGTAATGTCAGCAATTTTAACCTTGACTCATTTGGTCAAAGTCCCTACAAGGAGTTTATAAAAGTACGACAACATATTTTGTCGAAAAATGGACAAAAAGCACAAGAGCCATGTTTGGTGCCGTGCCACGCCCGCACCTAATGGCGTAGGCAAAATATTTTTGCAATTTATCATCACCTATATGTGTAGTGTCTGGGATTTTAACCTCGACTCATTTGGTCCAAGTCCCTAGGAAGGATTTGTTCAAGTACGACCAAATTTTTTAGCCGAAAAATGGCCAAAAACCGTCGGAGCCAGGCTTGGAGCTGTGCCACGCCCACATCTAATGGCGTAGGCAAAAAGTTTTCCCAACTTATCATCTTTTATACTTGTAGTGTCTGTAATTTTAACCGCGACTCATTTAGTCAAAGTCCCTAGCAGGAGTTTCTTAAAGTACGACCCCATTTTTTAGCCGAAAAATGGCCAAAATCCATCAGAGCTATTTTTGGCGCCATGCCACGCCCACATCTAATGGCATAGGCAAAAAGTATTCCCAACTTATCATTACCCATATGTGTAGTGCCAGCAATTTTAACCATGACTCATTTAGTCAAAGTCCCTAGGAGGAGTTTGTTAGAGTACGACCAAAAGTTTTAGACGAAAAATGGCCAAAATCCAATAGAGCCAAGTTTGGCGCCATGCCACGCCCACATCTAATGGCGTAGGCAAAAATTATTCCCAATTTATCATCACCTATATGTGTAGTGTCTGTAAGGTTAACCACGACTCATTTGGTCGAAGTTCCTAGCAGGACTTCGTTAAAGTACGAACCCTTTTTTTTGTCGAAAAATTGCCAAAAACCATGGGAGCCATGTTTGGTGCCGTGCCACGCCCGCACCTAATGACGTAGGCAAAATATTTTTGCGACTTATTATCAACTATATGAGTAGTGTCTGTAATTTTAACTGCGACTCATTTGGTCAAAGTCCCTAGAAGGAGTTTATAAAAGTATGACCAAATTTTTTAGGCGAAAAAGGACCAAAATCCATCACAGCCAAGTTTGGTGCCATGCCACGCCCACATCTATTGGTGTAGGCAAAAAGTATTTCCAACTTATCATCACCTATATGTGTAGTGTCTGTAACTTTACCCGTGACTAATTTAGTCAAAGTTCCTAGAAGGAGTTTGTTAAAATATGACCCCATTTTTTAGCTTAAAAATGGCCAAAATCCATCAGAGCTATTTTTGGCGCCATGTCACGCCCACATCTAATGGCGTAGGCAAAAAATATTCCCAACTCATCATCATTTATATGTGTAATGTCAGCAATTTTAACCTTGACTCATTTGGTCAAAGTCCCTAGAAGGAGTTTATAAAAGTACGACAACATATTTTGTCGAAAAATGGCCAAAAAGCACAAGAGCCATGTTTGGTGCCATGCCAGGCCCGCACCTAATGGCGTAGGCAAAACATTTTTGCAATTTATCATCACCCATATGTGTAGTGTCTGTGATTTTAACCACGACTCATTTGGTCCAAGTCCCTAGGAGGAATTTGTTCAAGTACGACCAAATTTTTTAGCCGAAACATGGACAAAAACCATCGGAGCCAGGCTTGGAGCTGTGCCACGCCCATATCTAATGGCGTAGGCAAAAAGTATTCCCAACTTATCATCACTTATATGTGCAGTTTCTGTAATTTTAACCGCAACTAATTTAGTCAAAGTCCCTAGAAGGAGTTTGTTAAAGTACGACCCCATTTTTTAGCCAAAAAATGGCCAAAATCCATCAGAGCTATTTTTGGCGCCATGCCACGCCCACATCTAATGGCGTAGGCAAAAGGTATTTCCAACTTATCATCACCTATATGTGTAGTGTCTGTAACTTTAACCGCGACTAATTTAGTCAAAGTCCCTAGAAGGAGTTTGTTAGAGTACGACCAAAAGTTTTAGATGAAAAATGGCCAGAATCCATCAGAGCCAAGTTTGGCAACATGCCAAGCCCACACCTAATGGCGTAGGCAAAATATTTTTGCAATTTATCATCACCAATATGTGTAGTGTCTGTGATTTTAACCATGACTCATTTGGTCCAAGTCCCTAGGAGGAGTTTGTTAGAGTACGACCAAAAGTTTTAGACGAAAAATGGCCAAAAACCATCTGAGCCAGGCTTGGAGCCGTGCCACGCCCATATCTAATGGCGTAGGCAAAATGTATTCGCAATTTATCATCACCTATATTCTGTAGTAGCTTTCATTTTAACTGTGACTCATTTAGTCAAAGCCCCTAGCAAAAGTTTGTTAACGTACGACCCCATTTTTTAGCCGAAAAATGGCCAAAATCCATCAAAGCTATTTTTGGCGCCATGCCACGCCCACATCTAATGGCGTAGGCAAAAAAAAGTTGCGAATTATCATCACCTTTATGTGTTGTATCTGTAATTTTAACCGTGACTCATTTGGTCGAAGTCCCTGGGAGGAGTTCGTTAAAGTACGAGCCGTAATTTTTTTGTTGAAAAATGGCCAAAAACCATCGGAGCCATGTTTGGCGCCGTGCCACGCCCACATCTAATGACTTAGGTAAAAAGTATTCCCAACTTATCATCACCCATATGTGTAGTGTCTGTAACTTTACCCGCGACTAATTTAGTCAAAGCCCCTAGAAGGAGTTTGTTAAAATATGACCCCATTTTTTAGCCTAAAAATGGCCAAAATCCATCAGAGCTATTTTTGGCGCCATGCCACGCCCACATCTAATGGCGTAGGCAAAACGTATTCCCAACTTATCATCATTTATATGTGTAATGTCAGCAATTTTAACCTTGACTCATTTGGTCAAAGTCCCTAGAAGGAGTTTATAAAAGTAAGACAACATATTTTGTCGAAAAATGGCCAAAAAGCACAAGAGCCATGTTTGGTGCCGTGCCACGCCCATATCTAATGGCGTAGGCAAAAAGTATTCCCAACTTATCATCACTTAAATGTGTAATGTCAGTCATTTTAACCGCGACTCATTTGGTCAAAGCCCCAAGCAGGAGTTTGTTAAAGTACGACCCCATTTTTTAGCCGAAAAATGGCCAAAATCCATCAAAGCTATTTTTGGCGCCATGCCACGCCCACATCTAATGGCGTAGGCAAAAAATATTCCCAACTTATCATCACCTATATGTGTAGTGTCTGTAATTTAAACTGCGACCCATTTGGTCAAAGTATCTACAAGGAGTTTGTTAAAGTACAACCCATAATTTTTTGGTTGAAAAATGGCCAAAATCCATCAGAGCCAAGTTTGGCAACATGCCATGCCCGCATCTAATGGCGTAGGCAAAATATTTTTGCAACTTATCATCACCTATATGTGTAGTGTCTGTGATTTTAAACACGACTCATTTGGTCAAAGTCCCTAGGAGGAGTTCGTTAAAGTACGACCCCATTTTTAGCCGAAAAATGGCCAAAATCCATCAGCGCTATTGTTGGCGCCATGCCACGCCCACATCTAATGGCGTAGGCAAAAAGTGTTCGCAAGTTATCATCACCTGCATGTGTAGTAGCTGTAAGTTTATTCGCAACTCATTTGGTCAAAGTTCCTAGTAGGACTTCGTTAAAGTACGAACCCTATTTCTTTGGTCGAAAAATTGCCAAAAACCATGGGAGCCATGTTTGGCGCCGTGCCACGCCCGCACCTAATGGCGTAGGCAAATATTTATGCAATTTATCATCACCTATATGTGTAGTGTCTGTGATTTTAACCACGACTCATTTGATCCAAGTCCCTAGGAAGGATTTGTTAAAGTCCGACCAAATTTTTTAGCCGAAAAATAGCCAAAAACCATCGGAGTCAGGCTTGAAACCGTGCCACGCCCATATCTAATGGCGTAGGCAAAACGTTTTCCCAACTTATCATCACTTATATGTGTACTTTCTGTAATTTTAATCGTGACTCATTTAGTCAAAGTCCGTAGAAGGAGTTTATAAAAGTAGGACCAAATTTTTTAGCTGAAAAATTGCCAAAATCCATCACAGCCAAGTTTGGCGACATGCCACGCCCACATCTAATGGCGTAGGCAAAAAGTATTCCCAACTTATCATCATTTATATGTGTAATGTCAGCAATTTTAACCTTGACTCATTTGGTCAAAGTCCCTAGAAGGAGTTTATAAAAGTACGACAACATTTTTTGTCAAAAAATGCCCAAAAAGCACAAGAGCCATGTTTGGTGCCGTGCCACGCCCGCACCTAATGGCGTAGGCAAAATATTTTTACAATTTATCATCCCCTATATGTGTAGTGTCTGTGATTTTAACCACGACTCATTTGGTCCAAGTCCCTAGGAGGAATTCGTTCAAGTACGACCACATTTTTTAGCCGAAAAATGGCCAAAATCCATCAGAGCTATTTTTGGCGCCATGCCACGCCCGCATCTAATGGCGTAGGCAAAATATTTTTGCGACTTATTATCACCTATGTGTGTAGTGTCTGTGATTTTAACCACGACTCATTTGATCCAAGTCCCTAGGAGGAATTTGTTCAAGTACGACCCCATTTTTTAGCCGAAAAATGGCCAAAATCCATCAGCGCTATTTTTGGCGCCATGCCACGCCCACATCTAATGGCGTAGGCAAAAAGTATTCACAACTTATCATCACCTGCATGTGTAGTAGCTGTAAGTTTATTCGCAACTCATTTGGTCAAAGTTCTTAGTAGGACTTCGTTAAAGTACGAACCCTTTTTTTTTGTCGAAAAATTGCCAAAAACCATGGGAGCCATGTTTGGCACCGTGCCATGCCCGCATCTGATGGCGTAGGCAAAATATTTTTGCGACTTATTATCACCTATATTTGTAGTGTCTGTAATTTTAACTGCGACTCATTTGGTCAAAGTCCCTAGGAGGAATTTGTAAAAGTACGACCAAATGTTTAGCCGAAAAATGGCCAAAATCCATCAGAGCTATTTTTGGCGACATGCCACGCCCACATCTAATGGCGTAGGCAAAAAGTATTCCCAACTTATCATCATTTATATGTGTAATGTCAGCAATTTTAACCTTGACTCATTTGGTCAAAGTCCCTAGAAGGAGTTTATAAAAGTACGACAACATTTTTTGTCAAAAAATGCCCAAAAAGCACAAGAGCCATGTTTGGTGCCGTGCCACGCCCGCACCTAATGGCGTAGGCAAAATATTTTTACAATTTATCATCCCCTATATGTGTAGTGTCTGTGATTTTAACCACGACTCATTTGGTCCAAGTCCCTAGGAGGAATTCGTTCAAGTACGACCACATTTTTTAGCCGAAAAATGGCCAAAATCCATCAGAGCTATTTTTGGCGCCATGCCACGCCCGCATCTAATGGCGTAGGCAAAATATTTTTGCGACTTATTATCACCTATGTGTGTAGTGTCTGTGATTTTAACCACGACTCATTTGATCCAAGTCCCTAGGAGGAATTTGTTCAAGTACGACCCCATTTTTTAGCCGAAAAATGGCCAAAATCCATCAGCGCTATTTTTGGCGCCATGCCACGCCCACATCTAATGGCGTAGGCAAAAAGTATTCACAACTTATCATCACCTGCATGTGTAGTAGCTGTAAGTTTATTCGCAACTCATTTGGTCAAAGTTCTTAGTAGGACTTCGTTAAAGTACGAACCCTTTTTTTTTGTCGAAAAATTGCCAAAAACCATGGGAGCCATGTTTGGCACCGTGCCATGCCCGCATCTGATGGCGTAGGCAAAATATTTTTGCGACTTATTATCACCTATATTTGTAGTGTCTGTAATTTTAACTGCGACTCATTTGGTCAAAGTCCCTAGGAGGAATTTGTAAAAGTACGACCAAATGTTTAGCCGAAAAATGGCCAAAATCCATCAGAGCTATTTTTGGCGCCGTGCCACGCCCACATCTAATGGCATAGGCAAAAAGTATTCCCAACTTATCATCACCCATATGTGTAGTGTCTGTAATTTTAACCGTGACTCATTTAGTCAAAGTCCCTAGCAGGAGTTTCTTAAATTACGACCCCATTTATTAGCCGAAAAATGGCCAAAATCCATCAGAGCTATTTTTGGCGCCATGCCACGCCCACATCTAATGGCGTAGGCAAAAAGTATTCCCAACTTATCATCATCCATATGTGTAGTGCCAGCAATTTTAACCGTGACTCATTTAGTCAAAGTCCCTAGGAGGAGTTCGTTAAAGTACGACCCATAATTTTTTGGTTGAAAAATGGCCAAAATCCATCAGAGCCAAGTTTGGCGCCATGCCACGCCCACATCTAATGGCGTAAGCAAAAAAGTATTCCCAACTTATCATCACTTATACGTGTAGTGTCTGTAATTTTAACCGCGACTAATTTAGTCAAAGTCCCTAGAAGGAGTTTGTTAAAGTATGACCCCATTTTTTAGCCGAAAAATGGCCAAAATCCATCAGAGCTATTTTTGGCGCCATGCCACGCCCACATCTAATGGCGTAGGCAAAAAGTATTCACAACTTATCATCACCTGCATGTGTAGTAGCTGTAAGTTTATTCGCAACTCATTTGGTCAAAGTTCTTAGTAGGACTTCGTTAAAGTACGAACCCTTTTTTTTTGTCGAAAAATTGCCAAAAACCATGGGAGCCATGTTTGGCACCGTGCCATGCCCGCATCTGATGGCGTAGGCAAAATATTTTTGCGACTTATTATCACCTATATTTGTAGTGTCTGTAATTTTAACTGCGACTCATTTGGTCAAAGTCCCTAGGAGGAATTTGTAAAAGTACGACCAAATGTTTAGCCGAAAAATGGCCAAAATCCATCAGAGCTATTTTTGGCGCCGTGCCACGCCCACATCTAATGGCATAGGCAAAAAGTATTCCCAACTTATCATCACCCATATGTGTAGTGTCTGTAATTTTAACCGTGACTCATTTAGTCAAAGTCCCTAGCAGGAGTTTCTTAAATTACGACCCCATTTATTAGCCGAAAAATGGCCAAAATCCATCAGAGCTATTTTTGGCGCCATGCCACGCCCACATCTAATGGCGTAGGCAAAAAGTATTCCCAACTTATCATCATCCATATGTGTAGTGCCAGCAATTTTAACCGTGACTCATTTAGTCAAAGTCCCTAGGAGGAGTTCGTTAAAGTACGACCCATAATTTTTTGGTTGAAAAATGGCCAAAATCCATCAGAGCCAAGTTTGGCGCCATGCCACGCCCACATCTAATGGCGTAAGCAAAAAAGTATTCCCAACTTATCATCACTTATACGTGTAGTGTCTGTAATTTTAACCGCGACTAATTTAGTCAAAGTCCCTAGAAGGAGTTTGTTAAAGTATGACCCCATTTTTTAGCCGAAAAATGGCCAAAATCCATCAGAGCTATTTTTGGCGCCATGCCACGCCCACATCTAATGGCGTAGGCAAAAGGTATTTCCAATTTATCATCACCTATATGTGTAGTGTCTGTAACTTTAACCGCGACTAATTTAGTCAAAGTCCCTAGAAGGAGTTTGTTAGAGTACGACCAAAAGTTTTAGACGAAAAATGGCCAAAAACCATCGGAGCCAGGCTTGGAGCCGTGCCACGCCCATATCTAATGGTGTAGGCAAAATGTATTCCCAATTTATCATCACCTATATGTGTAGAAGCTTTAATTTTAACCGTGACTCATTTAGTCAAAGCCCCTAGCAGGAGTTTGTTAAAGTACGACCCCATTTTTTAGCCGAAAAATGGCCAAAATCCATCAAAGCTATTTTTGGCGCCATGCCACGCCCACATCTAATGGCGTAGGCAAAAAGTATTCCCAACTTATCATCACCTATATGTGTAGTGTCTGTAATTTTAACCGCGGCTCATTTAGTCAACTCCCTAGCAGGAGTTTATAAAAGTATGACCACAATTTTTAGCCAAAAAATGGCCAAAATCCATCAGAGCCAAGTTTGGCGACATGCCATGCCCACATCTAATGGCATAGGCAAAAAAAAGTTGCGAATTATCATCACCTTTATGTCTAGTATCTGTAATTTTAACCGTGACTCATTTGGTCGAAGTCCCTAGGAGGAGTTCGTTAAAGTACGACCCCTATTTTTTTTAGTTGAAAAATGGCCAAAAACCATCGGAGCCATGTTTGGTACCATGCCACGCCCACATCTAATGATGTAGGTAAAAAGTATTCCCAACTTATCATCACCTATATGAGTAATATCTGTCATTTTAACCGCGACTCATTTAGTCAAAGTCCCCAGAAGGAGTTTGTTAAAGTACGACCCCATTCTTTAGCCGAAAAATGGCCAAAATCCATCAGAGCTATTTTTGGCGCCATGCCACGCCCACATCTAGGCAAAAAGTATTCCCAACTTTTCATCACCTATATGTGTAGTGTCTGTAAATAACTCTTTTCACAACTTATATATCCGCGGCTAATAGCCAAGTGCGGTTTACATATAGAAAATATTTTTATTTTTTAGAATTTAATGGGTGCGGCTTATATACCGGTGCACTCTATAGTCCGGAAAATACTGTTTTGTATTTGTTGTATCTATAGGAATCCATTTTCATAACAATGTTTTAAGGCCATCTCCAAGCAACCAAAATACATGTTTTCAACATGTAATCTGTTGTGAACAGGTTTCATTATAATTCCATCCTGTCAGGCTTGCCACTGACAGGTTGTTTGTGTTTTAGTTTTTCCTCTGTGTGTTTAGTATTTCCTGTCCTTAGTTCCTGTCAGCACTCTTATTTTGGTTCGGCTTCCTGTTTGTGTCCCTAAGTGCTTTGTTTCCCCGAAGTGGCGGCTGGTTGGCACCTGGCCACACCTGGTGTCAATCAGCCCACTCTTATTTGTACCTGCTTTCTCTTCCAGTCAGTGCTGGATTATTGTCTTGTCGTGCCGTGTCTTGTATTTGCAGCGTAGCGGCAAGCTATATCCGTTAGATGTTTGTAGCTTACTGTTCTTCGTTCCCTGCTTCCAGTTTGTTTTGTACTACATGTTACGACTTCTGTTTTCCTGCTCGCTACCCGCTAGCTTCCACGCTAGACCCTTTTTGTTTTTGCTAGCTTTCATGTTAAGGTCCTTTGTTATTTCTCTAGCTCCCATGCTAGCTCCCTTAGTTTATTATCCGCCTCGTGCACGTTTTTGGTTGTACCCCTTTGGTTTGTTCCTGGTCTATTATTTTAATTAAATCATGTTTTCTTGTTCAATGCCTGCCTCCTTCTCTGCATCTTGGGGTTCGTCACAAACAAACTTTGACAAATCCATCTATCCATTCATTTTCGACCGCTTGTCCCTTCTGGGGTGGCGGGGGGCGGTGGAGCCTATACCAACTGCATTCGGACGGAAGGCGGGGGCAATCAATCAACCAATCATTATAATTATTATTCCAAATAATAAACTGCAAGAAGCGGTTTGGATGGAGAAACTTGTTGCTTCACAAAGCGATTCCGAATGGAATCATCACTCCAGGATTCGGAATCCGATCGAATCATCAGGTGCCCAAAGACTCTCATCCCTAATAATTGAAAAACAACCAAAAGCACGTATTGTCTTCCACAGGTCGCAGACATTCTCCGTGTATGTTTTTCACGTGAAAAGTGTTTGTCCATCCTAAACATTCATTTTGGTTGGTGAACGAGAGACGATGAGAGATTATCATCACACTTCAACATCTCTAACATGCTAATTTGCCCTCTTTGCTATATCAGTATTAAAAAAAAAATCTGTCCCTATTTTTTTTACTCTTGATAAATAAATGTTAATAAATATAAAAATAAATGTAAACAAGGGAGTAAATGTTGTGGATGACTTTCCCTGTCGCCGTGCGGGTTCCATGGCCCACTCAGGAAGGACATGATTGAGCAGGTTTGACTGTCGTTTATTTTTCAATAACACGCTGTTTTCCGGTCTGGTGGCTTTTCAGCTCCTTCTCCGCTGCTCTCTCTTTTGTCGCTTTTCAGCCGGCCGAGTCTCCGTCTCTCGTGGCTCGCTCTCTGTTCCTCTCGCTTCTCATGCGCTGCTGCAAGCTCTCCAACTCCTTCTGCCCCGATCTCTCCTCCTTCTCCCCTTTTATGCAGCGTAAGGAGAAATGTAAATCGATCCACGCACCTGAATTAGATTGCGGCGTCGCTCCCGGCACGCACCGCCTCTCCGCTCAGCCGCATTCTCCGCCTCCTTGCCGCCATCTTGGGCAGGGCTCCAGCGTGCCCTGCCCCATTTGCCGGCTGCGCTTCTCCACAATGTTTATGTATTACATTACCCAGAAGTCCTAGCTCTGCAAACAGGAACAGGAAGGACAATAATTGCGCCATTTGAGCGACAAGGAGTCGATGTTTTGTTACACCTTTTGTTTCTGCCACTATCTGAAAACACGAAGAGCAGACGGCGGCCTCTTAATCCAGGTCACGCTATCCGTCCGGCATCTTTTAATCGACATATTTCCAATCAAAAGATGGAACACGGACTCGGTGTGATGGTAGACAAAAAGTTGTCAGCGAGTTTTGTGTGACCTCGAGGCTACTGACCAACGTCTCTCCCACCTCAGCCAAGACCGCGAAGACGAACAAAGGTGAGGCGCTAAGCTCCATCGCTCTCAGACATGTTCTTACCTGACAGATATTCCTATTGCTGGCACCCATACGCGGATCGTCCAATCTCCCACACTGTAAAGCACCCTGAAGGTAACACACAACAATTTACAAATGACGCCACACAGAACACATAGAAGATATCAACATATCACTAATTGGTGTGAAAGATGTGTGATGGTACTTTTCATTTTTGATACCGCACTGATAGTGGAGCCTTTAGTACTGGCCGATATCAGTCTGATACGATATCAGCAGCGATCATACATATTTGTAGGATTTTATAGTGTGGAATGTTAAAAAAAAAGGGTTTGATCAAGTGAAATGAGTCAAACAGAGAACAATGCTAGGTTTGAAAAACACAAATCTATTTATTTTTCACCACCTGGAATGAACTTATGCTGCTTTTAAGTTGAAATGGAGTGGTAACTGCTTTTTTAATGCCCTATAGTGGCCACAATCATTAAGTCAAGGTAATGACGCAGTAAGTTAAATGATGCGGACACGTTTCTTACTGGATGCTTCCTGATACACTTCTGCCTTTGAGAAGTATGCAACTATAATGATTTGATACTTGTTTGTATTGACAAATTTGCTGTGCTTGTATCAGGCATGATATCACACACGGGTAAACACTCTGCAGGAATGCTTGTATCGCACATGATATCACACACAAGTAAACATTCTGCAGGCCCGCTTGTATCGCATATAATATCACACACAAGTAAACACGCTGCAGGGATGCTTGTATCACGCATGACATCGCACACATGTAAACACTCTGCGGGACTGCTTGTATCGCACATGATATCACACATTAGTAAATCTCTGCAGGACTGCTATATAGCATATGATATCACACAGAAGTAAACATGCCGCAGGACAGCTTATATCGCACATGACATCATACACAAGTAAACACGCTGCAGGACTGCTTGTATCACACATGATATCACACACAAGTAAACACTCTGCAGGACTGCTTGTATCCCTCATGATAACACACACAAGTAAACACTCTGCAGGACTGGTTGTATCGCGCATGATATCACACACAAGTAAACACGCTGCAGGACCGCTTGTATCACATGATTTCACACACAAGTAAACACACTGCAGGACTGCTTGTGTCGCCCACGATATCACACACAAATAGACACGCTGCAGGAATGCTTGTATCGCACATGATATCACACGCAAGTATACACACTGCAGGTCCGCTTTTATCGCTTATGATAGCACACACGAGTAAACAAGCTGCAGGAATGCTTGTATCTCACATGATATCACACACAAGTAAACACTCTGCAGGACTGCTTGTATCGCACACGATATCACACAAGTAAACACCCTGGACGCCGCTTGTATCACACATGATATCACACACAAGTAAACACACTGCAGGTCCGCTTTTATCGCCCATGATAGCACACAAGTAAACACACTGGACGTCCGCTTGTATCGCACATGATATCACACACAAGTAAACACGCTGCAGGAATGATTGTATCGCACAAGATATCACACACAAGTAAGCACGCTGCAGGACTGCTTGAATAGCACATTATATCACACACAAGTAAACACTCTGCAGGACTGTTTGTATCGCACATGATTTCACACACAAGTATACACACTGCAGGTCCGCTTTTATCGCTTATGATAGCACACAAGTAAACACCCTGGACGCCGCTTGTATCACACATGATATCACACACAAGTAAACACACTGCAGGTCCGCTTTTATCGCCCATGATAGCACACAAGTAAACACACTGGACGTCCGCTTGTATCGCACATGATATCACACACAAGTAAACACGCTGCAGGACTGTTTGTATCGCACATGATATCACGCACAAGTAAACATGCTGCAGGACCGCTAGTATCACATAATTTCAGACACAAGTAAACACACTGCAGGACTGATTGTATCGCCCACGATATCACACACAAGTAAACACGCTGCAGGACTGCTTGTATCGCACATGATATCACACACAAGTAAACACACTGAAGGATTGCTCGTATCCCACATGATATCTCACACAAGTAAACAAGCTGCAGGAATTCTTGTATCGCACATGATATCACACGCAAGTAAACACGCTGCGGGACCGCTTGTATCGCACATGATATCACACACAAGTAAACACTCTAAAGGACTACTAGTATCCCACATGATATCACACACAAGTAAACACTCTGCGGGACCGCTTGTATCGCACATGATATCACACACAAGTTAACATACTAAAGGACCGCTTGTATCGCACATGACATCACACACAGGTAAGCACGCTGCAAGACTGCTTGTATCGCACATTTTAAATGCAAGCTAATTTTTGATCAATACGGATGTCTGATTAGGATACTGTTAAATGTTAATAAGTGCAGGGGCGGCCTAGCTCGGTCGGTAGAGTGACCGTGCCGGAAACTTGAGGGTTCCAGGTTCGATTCCCCCTTCCGCCATCCTCGTCACTGCCGTTGTGTCCTTGGGCAAGACACCTTACCCGCCTGCTCCCAGTGCCACCCACACTGGTTCAAATGTAACTTAGATATTGGGTTTCACTATGTAAAGCGCTTTGAGTCACTAGAGAAAAGCGCTATATAAATATAATTCAGTTCAGTACAAACATACTTTGAAATGAAAAATGTAAAATAGGTGAATCCGGTTTTGAGTGACATGACCCTTCTTGACAGTTTGGACTTATATAATTAGTTTCCTATATTTTGTCTTATTTCCTGTCCAGGGCTCTTATTTTGTCATTTGACTTCCTGTCTGCCTTTTGTTTTTTCAGCCAATTTACCGCTTATCTTCAAACCTGCTGCTGTTTGTGGTTGGACTCACCTGTGGACAACGAGCAATCAGGAAGCTTCTCAAGGAGATCACTGTGCTTTGTTTTCGCCCACTCCGGATCTTCTTACTTTATCCTTATCACCGCAAATTCGGGGACTATAAGCCGCTACTTTTTCCCTACGCCTTGTACCCTGTGGCTTGTAAAACGGTGCGGCTAATTTATATATTTTTCTTCACTAACGGCCATAATGCAGTTTTCATAAAACACACTGAAATGGTGCGTTATTGTTTGTGTTACGGCACCATCTTTTGGACTAGTTCGCTCACTGCAGGTACTTACTAGATGAACATGTTTCATGCAGTTTAAAGCTTTGAACTGGAAGTAGAAGTGCTATTGGGTCTTCTAGGCCTCCATAGCGTTCCACTCATATGGATTATTCGTTCCTCACTCCAAGCAACGTTTGTAAGTTTTACAATACAACTAAAACAATTCACATTTACTAAACTTACTAAACCATCCCCCTAATTGCTTTCATGCATATTTTCCCATGCTATCGTAACGTCATGAAGTTAGCGTCGTTAGCCTTAGCTTATATGCTAACATTTTTACGAGTGTTTGTGTTTGCGTTATTAACTTACAATGCCATTCTTTTTGTATCGTTTCAGTTCCACAAATTCACCAGAAAACGTCACAGTGGAGTTATTGAGTCTGTTCTGCTGATTGGAGAGCTAGCTTCCACAGCTAGTGGGTCCATGACGACAACTTCTACTGACACCGTTTGGAAACAATTAAGGTAAGTAAATAAACATTTACAGAATCTTTTTGTGTAAACTCATTTCCGGTGCGACTAATACATGGAAAACAATGTGTGAGGCCTTGTCAGGTTTAAACACTAATGACATTTATTAAACAGACTAGAAGCAAGGAATCATGCACAGACAGTTAAATTTGGCTCAATTGAATAGACTACGTTTTTTGGGCTGTACTCTAGTTACAGATCTAAACTACGTTCTAAATGTCCAGCCTGCATGCTTCCTCTACTTATTTGGGAGGTCCCTGGTTACATCACTGGAGCTGTCCCTGAGGGAAGGGGGGTAATCTCGACAGCTCCAGTTACACACATTATATGATTGTACAAAAATGCAAATGTGCTGACAGTCGTGATATCGCCTTGTCTCTGCTCTGTCTGTGTCACGGCGGTGTTCAAACTTGGCAGTCAGCAGGCCGTTTCCTGGACACAGACACTAATACCAGACTGTCTTGCAATCTTTTGGATTGCCAGCTTTGCACAGACAAAGAATGATACAATTTCAGCACAATTGATAATAACTATAGCAACGGCCCTTAAGCATAGTAGTTGTGTGATAATATATTCATAATTATTCAAACAGGCCTATATACCGGCGTGCTCTATCGTCCGGAAAATACTGGATCAGCTTTTAAATCCCCCTCCCCGCCATTGCAATCCATCCATCCATCCATCCATCCATTTCTACCGCTTATTCCCTTTTGGGGTCGCGGGGGGCGCTGGCGCCTATCTCAGCTACAATCGGGCGGAAGGCGGGGTACACCCTGGACAAGTCGCCACCTCATCGCAGGGCCAACACAGATAGACAGACAACATTCACACTCACATTCACACACTAGGGCCAATTTAGTGTTGCCAATCAACCTATCCCCAGGTGCATGTCTTTGGAAGTGGGAGGAAGCCGGAGTACCCGGAGGGAACCCACGCATTCACGGGGAGGACATGCAAACTCCGCACAGAAAGATCCCGAGGCTGGATTTGAACCCAGGACTGCAGGACCTTCGTATTGTGAGGCAGACGCACTAACCCCTCTGCCACCGTGAAGCCCATTGCAATCCAACCAGAAAAAAATAGAATCTGTTTTAAAATGTTGTATTATAATTATTATACCAAATAATACATTGCGAGAATTAGTTTGAATCGTTAATCGCGTTGAATGGATTCTGAATCGAATCATCGCCCCGAATCGCGATGTGCCAAAAGAGTCACATTCCTAATCATTGCTTTTAATCACAGAAAGCAACACCACCAAATGCCCGTTTATTGTTGCTTATTTGCAGACATTCTCTGTATCTGTTTCACACTTGAAAACTGCTTGTCCATCTTGAATGTCCAGCACGTTTAATCGTTTCGCAAAATAATTAACATATGCCTAGAATTTCCACAGGGTCAAACTCGTCACGTCACGAGTGAGACTTCACCTGTCATCATTTTCAAAATGGAGGAGGCTGATTTCAATAATTTGAAATTGCATAAAGGGAAGAAGATTAAGAGCTATTCATTAGAATTTAAGGTTGAATATGCTAAAAAGAACAGTAAGCAGCTATGTTTTATTAATATACCGTAGCTGCGTGTGTCAAATATGAGTCATTAAATGACCCCCGCCTCCTGGTGGTAGAGGGCGCTAGTGATCCTTCTTGCGACTCCTCGGCTGCAGAAGAAGTGACAACAAGCAGCGATCGTTTATTTTTTCCTCTTGCTTGCACTTTTAACATGGAGGATTACATATCTAAACTAAAACAGTTTTCTAAACTGGACTTTCAATCAAAGCAGGAGGTAATAAAGGAAGATCTCCATCGAGACAGAGAGACTTTTAAAACTGAAGAAAGATAAGGAAGACTTCTATAAACAAGTTATCGATGCTTTCAATCAGAAGGAGCTGCGCATGGACTTCATTTATAAGTAAAGGTAAAACCATAATAAAGTTTTTTTTAATTAAATGTGCTTTTCATGATGGTATCCTTACATCACACTCAAATTTATAAGCGCTGGCCTACATTTACCGCATGCCTTTGGTAAACGCCGGAGTGAGAAGAGGTTTAAATTAACTAGCGCCCCGGTGGCAATTCAAGGAAATCCGGTATGCAGATTATTAATCCACTTCGCCTGCCTGCTCTGCATCCTGTGGTCATGCCTCCAGCTAGGCCTGCACAAAACACAACACAATATTTCACCCGGGCAGCCGTCTATCCGCTCTCCAACATCTGGTGTGCCGCAAACGCACCGCAGTTCTCATTTCCTTCTCGCTGTTCATCGGGATTTCCCATTAAGTCTGCTTTTTTTTTTTTTTTCCATGCGGCAAGCGGACTTCATTAGAAATGCCCACCTTCCACTCACTTGTCAGCCCTCAGACGGATGCCGGAGTTGCTTAAGAAGAGAAAAGGACAATTGGATTTATTTCCAATCCCCGGGGCTGTTCATTACCTCGGGCCCAGGAAACGAAACATTCTCATATTCCTGCAATCCCTGCTGTCAGTTTTTATAGCTTCGAGTTTGAGTGAGTCAACTCAGTCCACTTCCCCGAATTCAACCTTGATGGATTCCCAGAGAATGAAAAGGTGGTCTTCAACATGTTGTGGTTACAGTGTACTTACAGTATGATTGTTAGTGTACTCACTGTATGATTATTGGTGTACTCACAGTATGATTATTGGTGTACTCACAGTATGATTGTTATAGTGTACTTGCAGTATGGTTGTTAGTTTACTTACAATATGATTGTTAAAGTGTACTCGCAGTATGATTGTTACAGTATACTTGCAGTATGGTTGTTAGTTTACTTACAATATGATTGTTAAAGTGTACTCGCAGTATGATTGTTACAGTATACTTGCAGTATGGTTGTTAGTTTACTTACAATATGATTGTTAAAGTGTACTCGCAGTATGATGGTCATAGTGTACTTACAGTATGATTGTTAGTTTACTTACAGTATAATTGTTATAGTGTACCCACATTGTGTTGGTTATAGTGTACTTACAGTATGATTGTTATAGTGTACTTGCAGTATGATTGTAATAGTGTACTCACAGTATGGTTGTTATAGTGTACTCACAGTATGGTTGTTATAGTGTACTCACAGTATGGTTGTTATAGTGTACTTGCAGTATGATTGTTAGAGTGTACTCACAGAATGATTGTTATAGTGTACTTGCAGTATGATTGTTGTAGTGTACTCACAGTATGACTGTTATAGTGTAGTTTCAGTACGATTGTTACAGTGTACTCACAGTACGATTGTTTTAGAGTACATACACTATGATTGTTACAGTGTACTTGCAGTATGATTGTTAGTTTACTTACAATATGATTGTTAAAGTGTACTCGCACTATGACGGTCGTAGTGTACTTACGGTATGATTGTTATAGTGTACTCACAGTATGATTGTTAGTTTACTTACAGTATAATTGTTAGTGTACCCGCATTGTGTTGGTTATAGTGTACTTACGGTATGATTGTTATAGTGTACTTGCAGTATGATTGTTGTAGTGTACTCACAGTATGATTGTTAAAGTGTACTTGCAGTATGATTGTTGTAGTGTACTCACAGTATGACTGTTATAGTGTAGTTTCAGTACGATTGTTATAGTGTACTCACAGTACGATTGTTATAGTGTACATACAGTATGATTGTTACAGTGTACTTGCAGTATGATTGTTAGTTTACTTACAATATGATTGTTAAAGTGTACCCGCAGTATGATGGTCGTAGTGTACTCACAGTATGATTGTTATAGTGTACTTGCAGTATGGTTGTTAGTTTACTTACAATATGATTGTTAAAGTGTACTCGCAGTATGATTGTTACAGTATACTTGCAGTATGGTTGTTAGTTTACTTACAATATGATTGTTAAAGTGTACTCGCAGTATGATTGTTACAGTATACTTGCAGTATGGTTGTTAGTTTACTTACAATATGATTGTTAAAGTGTACTCGCAGTATGATGGTCATAGTGTACTTACAGTATGATTGTTAGTTTACTTACAGTATAATTGTTATAGTGTACCCACATTGTGTTGGTTATAGTGTACTTACAGTATGATTGTTATAGTGTACTTGCAGTATGATTGTAATAGTGTACTCACAGTATGGTTGTTATAGTGTACTCACAGTATGGTTGTTATAGTGTACTCACAGTATGGTTGTTATAGTGTACTTGCAGTATGATTGTTAGAGTGTACTCACAGAATGATTGTTATAGTGTACTTGCAGTATGATTGTTGTAGTGTACTCACAGTATGACTGTTATAGTGTAGTTTCAGTACGATTGTTACAGTGTACTCACAGTACGATTGTTTTAGAGTACATACACTATGATTGTTACAGTGTACTTGCAGTATGATTGTTAGTTTACTTACAATATGATTGTTAAAGTGTACTCGCACTATGACGGTCGTAGTGTACTTACGGTATGATTGTTATAGTGTACTCACAGTATGATTGTTAGTTTACTTACAGTATAATTGTTAGTGTACCCGCATTGTGTTGGTTATAGTGTACTTACGGTATGATTGTTATAGTGTACTTGCAGTATGATTGTTGTAGTGTACTCACAGTATGATTGTTAAAGTGTACTTGCAGTATGATTGTTGTAGTGTACTCACAGTATGACTGTTATAGTGTAGTTTCAGTACGATTGTTATAGTGTACTCACAGTACGATTGTTATAGTGTACATACAGTATGATTGTTACAGTGTACTTGCAGTATGATTGTTAGTTTACTTACAATATGATTGTTAAAGTGTACTCGCACTATGACGGTCGTAGTGTACTTACAGTATGATTGTTATGGTGTACTCACAGTATGATTGTTAGTTTACTTACAGTATAATTGTTAGTGTACCCGCATTGTGTTGGTTATAGTGTACTTACGGTATGATTGTTATAGTGTACTTGCAGTATGATTGTTGTAGTGTACTCACAGTATGATTGTTATAGTGTACTTGCAGTATGATTGTTGTAGTGTACTCACAGTATGACTGTTATAGTGTAGTTTCAGTACGATTGTTATAGTGTACTCACAGTACGATTGTTATAGTGTACATACAGTATGATTGTTACAGTGTACTTGCAGTATGATTGTTAGTTTACTTACAATATGATTGTTAAAGTGTACCCGCAGTATGATGGTCGTAGTGTACTTACAGTATGATTGTTATAGTGTACTCACAGTATGATTGTTAGTTTACTTACAGTATAATTGTTATGGTGTACCCGCATTGTGTTGGTTATAGTGTACTTACGATATGATTGTTATAGTGTACTTGCAGTATGATTGTTGTAGTGTACTCACAGTATGATTGTTATAGTGTACTTGCAGTATGATTGTTAGTGTACTCACAGTATGATTGTTATAGTGTACTTGCAGTATGATTGTTGTAGTGTACTCACAGTATCACTGTTATAGTGTAGTTTCAGTCCGATTGTTATAGTGTACTCACAGTACGATTGTTATAGTGTACATACAGTATGATTAGTTTACTTACAATATGATTGTTAAAGTGTACTCACAGTATGATTGTTATAGTGTACCTGCAGTATGATTGTTGTAGTGTACTCACAGTATGATTGTTATAGTGTAGTTTCAGTACGATTGTTATAGTGTACTCACAGTACGATTGTTTTAGAGTACATACACTATGATTGTTACAGTGTACTTGCAGTATGATTGTTAGTTTACTTACAATATGATTGTTAAAGTGTACTCGCACTATGACGGTCGTAGTGTACTTACAGTATGATTGTTATAGTGTACTCACAGTATGATTGTTAGTTTACTTACAGTATAATTGTTAGTGTACCCGCATTGTGTTGGTTATAGTGTACTTACGGTATGATTGTTATAGTGTACTTGCAGTATGATTGTTGTAGTGTACTCACAGTATGATTGTTATAGTGTACTTGCAGTATGATTGTTAGTGTACTCACAGTATGATTGTTATAGTGTACTTGCAGTATGATTGTTGTAGTGTACTCACAGTATGACTGTTATAGTGTAGTTTCAGTACGATTGTTATAGTGTACTCACAGTACGATTGTTTTAGAGTACATACACTATGATTGTTACAGTGTACTTGCAGTATGATTGTTAGTTTACTTACAATATGATTGTTAAAGTGTACTCGCACTATGACGGTCGTAGTGTACTTACAGTATGATTGTTATGGTGTACTCACAGTATGATTGTTAGTTTACTTACAGTATAATTGTTAGTGTACCCGCATTGTGTTGGTTATAGTGTACTTACGGTATGATTGTTATAGTGTACTTGCAGTATGATTGTTGTAGTGTACTCACAGTATGATTGTTATAGTGTACTTGCAGTATGATTGTTGTAGTGTACTCACAGTATGACTGTTATAGTGTAGTTTCAGTACGATTGTTATAGTGTACTCACAGTACGATTGTTATAGTGTACATACAGTATGATTGTTACAGTGTACTTGCAGTATGATTGTTAGTTTACTTACAATATGATTGTTAAAGTGTACCCGCAGTATGATGGTCGTAGTGTACTTACAGTATGATTGTTATAGTGTACTCACAGTATGATTGTTAGTTTACTTACAGTATAATTGTTATGGTGTACCCGCATTGTGTTGGTTATAGTGTACTTACGATATGATTGTTATAGTGTACTTGCAGTATGATTGTTGTAGTGTACTCACAGTATGATTGTTATAGTGTACTTGCAGTATGATTGTTAGTGTACTCACAGTATGATTGTTATAGTGTACTTGCAGTATGATTGTTGTAGTGTACTCACAGTATCACTGTTATAGTGTAGTTTCAGTCCGATTGTTATAGTGTACTCACAGTACGATTGTTATAGTGTACATACAGTATGATTAGTTTACTTACAATATGATTGTTAAAGTGTACTCACAGTATGATTGTTATAGTGTACCTGCAGTATGATTGTTGTAGTGTACTCACAGTATGATTGTTATAGTGTAGTTTCAGTACGATTGTTATAGTGTACTCACAGTACGATTGTTTTAGAGTACATACACTATGATTGTTACAGTGTACTTGCAGTATGATTGTTAGTTTACTTACAATATGATTGTTAAAGTGTACTCGCACTATGACGGTCGTAGTGTACTTACAGTATGATTGTTATAGTGTACTCACAGTATGATTGTTAGTTTACTTACAGTATAATTGTTAGTGTACCCGCATTGTGTTGGTTATAGTGTACTTACGGTATGATTGTTATAGTGTACTTGCAGTATGATTGTTGTAGTGTACTCACAGTATGATTGTTATAGTGTACTTGCAGTATGATTGTTAGTGTACTCACAGTATGATTGTTAGTGTACTTGCAGTATGATAGTTGTAGTGTACTCACAGTATGATTGTTATAGTGTAGTTTCAGTGCGATTGTTATAGTGTACTCACAGTACGATTGTTATAGTGTACATACAGTATGATTGTTACAGTGTACTTGCAGTATGATTGTTAGTTTACTTACAATATTTTTGTTAAAGTGTACTCGCAGTATGATGGTCGTAGTGTACTTAACAGTATGATTGTTATAGTGTACTCACAGTGTGATTGTTAGTTTACTTACAGTATAATTGTTATAGTGTACCCGCATTGTGTTGGTTATAGTGTACTTACAGTATGATTGTTATAGTGTACTTACAGTATGATTCTTAGTTTACTTACATTGTGATTGTTATAGTGTACTCAGTATCAGTGTTAGTTTACTTACAGTGTGATTGTTAGAGTTTACAGTATAATTGATATAGTGGTCTCACAGTATGATTGTTATATTGTACTTACAGTATGATGGCTATAGTGTACTTACAGTACCATTGTTATAGTGTACTCATATTATGATGTTATAGTGTACTTGCAGTACTACAGTTATAGTGTACTTAAAGTACAATTGTTGTAGTTTACAAATAGTACAATGGTTGAGATGTACTTGCCGTACGATTGTTATAGTGTACTCACAGTATGTTTGTTATAATGGACTTACAGAATGATTGTTATAGTGTACTTAAATTATTATTTTTATAGTGTACAAATTGTACAATTGTTACAGTGTAATTACAGTACGTTGATTACAGTGCACTCACAGTATGATTGTTAAATGGTACTTACAGTATGATGGGTACAGTGTACTTACAGTACGATGGTTATAGTATACTTACAGGAAGATGTTATAGTGTACTTACAATACGATTTGTTAGAGTGTACTCACAATATGATTGTTATAGTGTGCTTACAGTATGATTGTTATAGTGTGCTTACAGTATGATTGTTATAGTGTACTTACAGAATGATTGTTATAGTGTACTTAAATTATGATTGTTATAGTGTACAAATTGTACAATGGTTCCAGTGTAATTACAGTATGATGGTTAAAGTGTACTCACAGTATGATTGTTAAAGTGTACTTAGAGTATGATGGGTATAGTGTACTTACAGTACGATTGTTATAGTATACTTATAGTAAGATGTTATAGTGTACTTACAATACGATTGTTATAGTGTACTTACAATACGATTGTTATAGTGTACTCACAATATGATTGTTTTAGTGTACTTACAGTATGATTGTTATAGTGTGCTTACAGTATGATGGTTATAGTGTACTCACAGTATGATTGTTATAGTGTACTTACAGAATGATTGTTATAGTGTACTTAAATTCTAATTCTGATAGTGTACAAATTGTACAATGGTTACAGTGTAATTACAGTACGATGGTTACAGTGCACTCACAGTATGATTGTTAAATGGTACTTAGAGTATGATGGGTATAGTGTACTTACAGTACGATGGTTAGAGTATACTTATAGTAAGATGTTATAGTGTGCTTACAATACGATTGTTATAGTGTACTCACAATATGATTGTTTTAGTGTACTTACAGTATGATGGTTATAGTGTACTTACATTACGAAAGTTATAGTGTACTCACAGTATGATGATTATAGTTATAGTGCTAGTTGTTCAACAGGCGGGCAAAAGGAAAAGATGACAAAGGGAAAAAGGCGAGGGGGAGAAACCGCATGCTTGTAACTGTGAACCTTGTGGTTGTTTTACTCCGCCCGTTCCAGGGAAATGTCGCTAATGTGAGCGCTGAATAATTGAAGAGCGATTGTGCTTGAGGACATATTGGTTCATACGTCTTATGACGGCCCACACTTCACCCGCCTGGTGTCAGCCAACCCCTGTGGACTTCTCTTCACGTCTTTACCTCCTGGCCCTGCAAACACTCTTATGGGCTGCCATCGCTCATCCACTGCCTGGGACCGCAACATGTATTCATGTTTACCCTGCAGACAACACACACACACACACACACACACACACACACACACACACACACACACACACACACACACACACACACACACACACACACACACACACACACACACACACACACACACACACACACACACACACACACACACACACACACACACACACACACACACACTGCTCACAGGTACAATATACATGTGAATACATATATAGGGGCGGATTTCCTGAAGGCCATACCAGTCACTGCTTTTTACAGATGTATCTTACCACCACCTGTATCTTACCACCACCTGTATCCTACAATCCCCTGTATCTTACCACTACCTGTATCCTACAATCCCCTGTATCTTACCACCACCTTTATGCTACGATCACCTGTATCTTACCACCACCTGTATCTTACCACCACCTGTATCCTACAATCACCTGTATCTTACCACCACCTGTATCCTACAAACACGTGTATCTTAGCACCACCTGTATCTTACAATCACCTGTATCTTACCACCATCTGTATCTTACAATCACCTGCATCTTACCAGCACCTGTATCCTACAATCACCCGCATCTTACCACCACTTGTATCCTACAATCACCTGTATCTTACCAGCACCTGTATCCTAAAATCACCTGCATCTTACCACCACTTGTATCCTACAATCACCTGTATCTTACCACCACCTGTATCCTACAATCACCTGCATCTTACCACCACCTGTATCCTACAATCACCTGTATCTTACCACCACCTGTATCCTACAATCCCCTGTATCTTACCACCACCTGTATCCTACAATCCCCTGTATCTTACCACCACCTTTATGCTACGACCACCTGTATCTTACCACCACCTGTATCCTAAAATCACCTGTATCTTACCACCACCTGTATCCTACAATCACCTCTATCTTACCACCACCTGTATCCTACAATCACCTGTATCTTAGCACCACCTGTATCTTACAATCACCTGTATCTTACCACCACCTGTATCCTACAATCACCTGCATCTTACCACCACCTGTATCCTACAATCACCTGCATCTTACCACCACCTGTATCCTATGATCCCCTGTATTTTACAACCATCTTTATCCTTCGATCACCTATATCTTACCACCACCTGTATCCGATGATCACCTGTATCTTACCACCAGTTGTATCCTACAATCACCTGTATCTTACCACCACCTATATCCTACAATCACCTGTATCTTACCACCACATGGATCCCACGATCACCTGTATCTTACACCACCTGTCTACTACGATACTATGTATCTTACCACCACTTGAATCCTATGATCACCTGTATCTTACCACCACCTGTATCCTATAATAGACGGTGTCTTAGCACCACCTGTATCTCAACACAATCAGTAATCTACCACCACCTGTATCCTACAATCACCTGTATTTTACCACCACCTGTGTCCTACAATCACCTGTATTTTATCACCACCTGTATCCTACGATCCCTTGTATCTTACAACCACCTTTATCCTACGATTACCTATATCTTACCACCACCTGTATCCTATGATCACCTGTACCTTACCACCACTTGTATCCTACAATCACCTGTATCTTACCACCACCTGTATCCTACGATGACCTGGATCTTACCATCACCTATATCCTACAATCACCTGTATCTTACCACCACCTGTATCCTACAATCCCCAGTATTTTACCACCACATGGATCCTACGATCACCTGTGTCTTACACCACCTGTATACTACGATCCTATGTATCTTACCACCACTTGAATCCTATGATCACCTGTATCTTACAACCACCTGTATCCTATAATAGACACTATCCTAGCACCACCTGTATCTTAACACAATCAGTAATCTACCACCACCTGTATCCTACAATCACCTGTATTTTACCACCACCTGTATCCTACGATCCCTTGTATCTTACAACCACCTTTATCCTACGATCACCTATATCTTACCACCACCTGTATCCTACGATCACCTATATCTTACCACCACTTGTATCCTACGATCACCTGTATCTTACCACCACCTGTATCCTACGACCACCTGTATGTTACCACCACCCGTATGTTACCACCACCTGTATCCTACAATCACCTGTATCTTACCACCACCTATATCCTACAATCACCTGTATTTTACCACCACCTGTATGTTACCATCCCCAGTATCTTACCACCACATGGATCCTACGGTCACCTGTATCTTACACCACCTGTATACTACGATCCTATGTATCTTACCACCACCTGTATGTTACCACCACCTGTATCCTACGATCACCTGTATCTTACCACCACCTATATCCTACAATCACCTGTATCTTACCACCACCTGTATCCTACAATCCCCAGTATCTTACCACCACATGGATCCTACAATCACCTGTATCTTACACCACCTGTAAACTACGATCCTATGTATCTTACCACCACTTGAATCCTATGATCACCTGTATCTTACCACCAACTGTATCCAATAATAGACAGTATCCTAGCACCACCTGTATCTTAACACAATCAGTAATCTACCACCACCTCTATCCTATAAACAGTGGTATCCTATCACCACCTGTGACCTTTAATCCCCTGTATCTTACCACCATCTCTATCCTATAATCAGTGGTATCCTATCACCACCTGTGACCTTTAATCACCTGTATCTTACCACCACCTCTAGGCAGCCTCAGGTGGCAGATGGTGTCTCCTGGCAGATTATGTTACAACAGGAATGGCTTTTCAAGCACACTTGAAGTGACCATGGCGGCGCATGACCGAATGCTAACATTAGCATATAAAAACATCAGCATGCTAACGTTTTAGCATTTTTAGCAAATTTTGTACCTTACTTGGTGCTATCTCGGACGTATTCTGTTTTTTGTTGTTATTTTGCATTCGCCTTTGAAATAACTTCGATCTTCAACCTTGT